>NW_026020253.1:0-600000 GCF_900185275.1 Solanum verrucosum
TTTTGAAGTGCAAAGCTCACATTTATTGGAGTCTTGACAATATCATAATCTAAATATTTGAACTAGTCAAGTACCTTTTCAATGTAATGAGATCGTGACAATGCTAAACATTATGGAGTTCTAAGGGTTCTTATACCTAAGATCCCATCAACAACTCCAAAATCTTTGATATCAAAGTTGCTTTCTAGCATATGTTTAGTAGTATTTATGTCATTAATGTCGGTATTGTTGATCAACATATCACCAATATACAAACAAACAATGACCTTGTGATTTTAATTTAAACACATTTATCACTTCCATCATTCTTAAATCCATTTGCCAACATGGTTTGGTCAAATTTCTTATGTCATTGTTTGGGTGCTTATTTTAGTCCATAAAGTGACTTAACAAGTTCGCACACTTTTTTTTCTTTACCAGGAACCACAAAACCCTCGGGTTGTTCCATTTAAATTTCTTCCTCCAATTCCCCATTTAAGAAAGCTGTTTTCACATTCATTTGATGAATATGGAGGTCATATACCATAGCTAATGCAATTAACATCCAAATGAATGTAATTCTAGTTACTGGTGAGTATGTATCGATAAAATCAAGAACTTTTTTTTCTAAATCATTTGACAAAAAGTCTTGCTTTGTATTTGTCAATAGTTCCATCGACTTTCATTTTCCTTCTGAAGATTCACTTTAAACCCAAAGGTTTATTTCCTAGAGGAAGATCAATCAACTTCCAATATGGTTTCTCAAGATTGAATCAATCTCACTATTGACACAATCTTCCAAAAGGATGAGTCCAAAGAAGACATAGGAAATATTACAAAATGACATCCGAAGGAAGTAGATGTCCTTTGACATTTACTAGGCCTATGAATCTCTTTATTAAGTACATTCTTGTGCTTTCCAAGGTCTTTTAGACCCTTCACTAGACTACTCAAGTATAATTTTTATAGTCCACAATCTTAGGTCCTATTTTAATACTTTTAGGAATAAGAACGTTGACTTTGGCTAGAAACCCCCACACTTTGATATATTGCAAGTTGGATTTCCTTCCTTTCGATTTCTCATATGGAATAGATTGTGTCCTGAACAAACAAAACTTTTTATTGAATTCTTTTTGAAAAGACAAACCTTTTTATTGTTCCCTTTTGCCGTAAGGATAGTTTGTCCACACAAGTTTGTGTGAACCTGAACTTATAAGTAATACATCAATCATTTCCTTCAAAGTATGGTTTTTTTCCATGAGGTGAGTAGGGCAGTAGTTAGATGGATAATTTCACTTTCCAAACATATTTATGCAAAAGGAGATTTATATTCTCCATCCCTTTCACTTCTTATCTTTTTCCCAACTGATTTAAATTTCAATTTTTATATTGCCTAGACATTTCTATTGCTTCATCTTTATCATTCTGCAAATTAAAATAATTGTATCAAATGCAATTGTCAATAAAAGTTATGCAACGATAGATTTATAAGAATTCTTAGCATACTTAGATTCAATACAAACTTGACATTTTTATATATTTCACTCAAAGTTAGACAAAACTTCCTAGTTGATTACTTTTCCTTGCAAGGTTTTGTATTTGACATGTCCCAAATGTTCATGTCACAAACAGTTTGACTCAAGCAAGTAAGAACAAATAAAAATATTGAGTTTGAAAAGCTCCCCGTGAGGTTGCTTTTTCTCACAAATATATTTTTCTTACTTATTACAATTTTGTATGATACAAACAATGTTTAGGGTCAGCACCTTGTCAAATGTTCTTTTCAGAGGACCTTTCCATATCTTTCAATTTGTATTTTATAGAGCTACCCATGAACATAGTCTCATCGGGTCCAATAAAGACAATAGAATCCAAATGAATGACAAATGACTATTCACCAATATTCATGTATATACAAATAGTTTTATTTTAATAGACATATCATTCAATGAAAAATCACAACATTTTAAGTGACACTTTTCATAAAAGAACACAATTATTTTAAACAAGTGTATATATATAATTTAGTAGTTTCACACTAGTCATACCATATACTAGTAAAAGAGAAACTCAACGACCACAATATCAAATATACTCCAAGAATTTTGTGGGTCTAACATAAAACAAAAGTATTATTGAATTTCATATCTTGTGGTCCAAAATTAAATTAGACACTAAGTCTAATTTTATCTTGATCATAAGCAAAGAACCCCCACATTTTAAATATGATTTCAAAAATATTTTTCAAGTATTTGAAAATAGTTTTTCCACATATTTTTTTCATACTACCAAAATGTCATTGGCAATATGAAACCTCTTTTGGAAATAGTATTCTACAAAAGAATTATAGTGCTTCAATTCCCTCTGAGAATCTTTACATAGTGTCAAAATTCATTCCATCGAGGCACCTATTGCAGGAACAAATCACAAACTTTAAGTCATTGGTCTTTTTTTCTATCACAATTAGACATATTACTTAGTATTTAGAATACTAACAATAAAGACAAACTTTTTTGTATAATTTGTTTCTATTTAACAATGAAGTTTGTAGAAAACAAAAAATACAACACTGGCCTTTTCGGTGAAGTTTTCATATTGTTCAAACCAATTGCATAGTCTAATTTATCCAGAGTAGAAAACTTCAAAAGCTTTTAGTCTACAACAATCATACACGATCAAATTTCACACGCAGTACAAAACTACAAAAGTTTTGTTTTTCTCCAAGCATAATAAAACATATTCTTAGATTATCACATAAAAATGCTTTTCTTTTCAAATAGCCTTCCAACTATAACATTTTGACATACTATCTTACCAAACTAAAATATGCATATCTCATTCTGCAAACAAAAGAATTTTAAAGACAATACTATTTATCCAAGAAATATTTATTCAAAAACATATGGTTTGCAGTTCTTTTTCCAATGATACACATGATAAATATCAAAAGACTTAACTTTTAGAAACTATTTTCCTCCTTACAATAATAAGAAAGTTACCTAGTGTAATCTTTAATTGGAATACCACTAATTTTTCTGGTACATTATCACTTCGATTTGCTAAACAAGGCACCGTATTCTGAAGAAGTAGTGCATTAATATTCTACTTCCAAGATTTGTTTCTCTCAATCAGTAGAATATAAGAAATACCAATAGTATAATAATTTCCTTAAGATTGATGTTCATCCTGTATTCCTAAGATACTTAGAACAAAACTTTGATGAACTTGGTAAGAAACACCAAAGTTTAAAGTGTACTTTAAAAACTAGAAAATTAAAACATGTAGAAAAAATAGAGTTAGAAACAAATTAGAAACAATAAACAAAATATTTTTATCAAAGAACAAAATTGAGCCCACTGAATGCATAATGTGCCCTTAAGGAAATTATTCCCCTCAAGCACCAGAGGTTAATGGAATATATCCTTCCAGGATTGAACGATCCTCACCGGTGTAGCGGTACCTAAACCACGGTGACAGCGAACCATTCAATGGCAGTAAAGTACACTTAGAATTCTAGATTTAGTAGTAATAGAAGAAGTCCAGAAAATTCGTTATTTTAAAATTAGAGGAAATGCCTCTATTTATAGACAACAAATGACAGTTTGAACAGATGGTTATTGTGCCTTGTCGAAATGGTCACAACCCTTTGAAAAGTTACAACCCTTCTGAAAGGTCACAACCTTTCCTAAAAGTAATAACTCTTCATATAAGTTACGTCTTTTCATTAAAATCACAACTCTTCATAAAAGTCGCAACTCTTCATTTTTCATTCACACCTTTTAAAAACCCAACAATAAACAATTGGACCTGGTCCCATAAGTTACACTTGTTCTCTGGTCAAATGGGGAACAACTGTAAAGCTGCCAACTCTGCCATGGTTGTTGAGCACGGGAAAAGAGGACAGAGCTCTCAGCCAATGGGAGGGCACTAGGTTGTTTCGTTCAGAATATAATATATCTTGATGACATGAAACTTCCTAGTTCTCACATCTAAGATTATCAAGAAAAATTGTCTTTTGTCTCTGTCAAGAACAACATAAGCTATCAAGAACTGTAGGGGACCTGATAGAGTTATTAAGTGTGTCTTTAGTTGTTGACCAAACATTCGTGTCTTTTGTGTTTTAAACTTGTAAGATTTGTTCCTAATCTACTAAGGAATATATTGTCTCTTTATTATTATAGTAAGCAATGAGCATAGTTAAAGTTAACTGTGTAGTATGTGATTGAAGTCTGTATTAACTAGAGTTAGTTGATATAGTGGGCAGTAGAGTTATTGCTTTGGCTCTTTCTGTAATAGAGGTATTACATGTCATAAGATTTAGAGTTTAATCATTGTATGTTGTTGGGGCCTGTATGCATTTGTTGCTTGAATATAGTGAAAACCCGTTGGAAAATCTTGTTCAACAGGTCGTGGTTTTTCCTCCCTTGAGCAAGGAGGTTTCCACATAAAACTCCTTGTTATTCTTACTATTTATTTTAGTTTTTAGTGCGTTAAAGTGTGATAAGGACATGGTTTTGTAGTGTGTGGTGGACTCGTATAAACTAACAATATTGAATATGTGTATTCCCTTTATCAGTTGTTTGAAACTAAGTTAGTGTATTTTTTTCCAGTAGTTCACTCAATACCAATAGTTAGTGGGTTTTTGTGCCACACTAGACCACGTACAAGCTTCTGAATTGCATAATTTGTTGGTCAAAAGTCATTATATATGCTTGACTATAACAAATTGCTTGAGAGTTTGCCAACTTCAAGACTGACCGTGATTATAAACAAAATTAGGTTATGTTTGAATTTATGTAGGTTAATAGTTAGTGAGAGTAGAGAGGTAAATACTATCTTGATTACATGCATTCGTGTAAGGGAAGTATGAGTAAACAAAGAGTTGGATTAAGAAGTTTAAAGAATGAACACAACATTATTTAGGAATTTACAACTATATTATTTGAAATAAAAAATAATTGTCATGTTGTTGAGAATATCATTAAATAATAAAATTGTGCTCTCTCTAATAGTTTAAGCTTTTAGATGAGACTGTCACACACTTCTACATGGTATAAGAGCAGTGTCAATCTCACCCAATGTTTGAGCCCCCAAAATCAAAATTGTCCACACACCAAATATTAAGCACTGGGCGTGAGGTGGGGTGTTAAAGAATAAAAAAAGTCCAACAGTGAGGGTTAATGAGATATGTGTACTCTTTATAAGGCTTGGGCAATCCTCTTCACTTTGAGCTAACTTTTGGGGTATGAGTTAGGCCTAAGACCTAATATAACATGGTATCAGAGTAGGTGGAGTTTCTAGGATTGAATCTCACCACCACCCAAATTAAAAAGAATTTCCACGTGCTTGGCCCATGGAAAAGATGTTGGAAAACACGTATCTCAAGCTCACCCAAGAACAAAATATTTGAAAGGAAAAAAAGGCTAGCAGGCAAAAAGCGTTCTTGAATTGTAGGCTCTTTTTCTTATATTATTCATCAGCAATGATGCCTTTTAAATAGGTTTACAACTCAACTGAAATGTCAAATTAAAAGGGCACTAACTCAGTAGTGCTTTCAACTAAATGGAGAAACTTAAGGACAAAATAACAATTGTTATAGACTAAGTTAAAGTGAAGTAAAATACAAAAAGAATGTTGCAGTAACTTTTCTCTTCTTTTGTTTGAATCATTTATTCAACATTCCCCCTTGATTCAAAATCGCTATCACCAAGAAATGATCTGAAGTAGGCATGTTTTTGATATGGCAGTACCTTTGAGAATATATCTGCTAATTGTTCATTGGTGTTGCAAAACTTCAATATGGTCTCTTCTTATTCCACCAACACACGAATAAAATGAAAGCGAATGTCTATGTGCTTTTCTTTTCCATGAAATGTAGGATTCTTAGCTATTGAAATTGTAGATTTGTTGTCGCAATAAATTTTTGTTGCTTTCTTTTGCTTCTAGTTCTGATCAACTAAAATTCTCCTAAGTCAAATGCATTGACAAGCTGAAGAAGTTTCTGCAATGTACTCTGCCTCTGAGGACAACAATGTTGTCGTTACTTGTTTCTTCCAACTCCATGTTATTGCGCTCAATCCAAGGGTGAGCATATTGCCTGATGTAATCTTCTTATCATCCACCGAGCCTCCCCAATCACTGTCAGTAGAGTTTAACAATCTAAAATTTGAAACATGAGAATATGAAATATTATAATATAACGTTCTAGGAACAAAATGTAATTTTATTTTTTTTGCAGCTCCAAAATGATGCTTCGACGGATTGCTCATAAACCTTGAAACAACACCAACAAAGTATGAAATATCTGGACGAGTATGAGTCAAATAAATCAAACCTCCAACTAGACTTCTAAAACTTCTTGCATTGACTTGCCAGTACCATCTTCCTAATGTAAATTTCCGTTCATGTTTATGGGTGTTGCGGCAGATTAACAATTGACAAGGGCAAATCTTTTAAGAAGGTTAATTGCATATTTGTTTTGAGAAACAAACACTTCACATTCTCCTTGTTCCACCTCAAGCCCAAGGAAGTAATGCAACAAACTCAAATCGGTCATGTCAAATTTCTAATCATACTAGCTTTAAATTCAGCTATAATAGAGTAAGATGAACCCATATAAATTATATAATCAACATAGAGGCATACAACAAGAATATCATTGTTACCTCACTTCCTTAAGTACAATATAGGCTCACTTTCACTCCTTTCAAACCTATTCTGAGAAAAATAGCAATTGATTTTGTTATACCAAGTTTGTGACACTTGTTTCAACCCATAAAGTGCCTTCCTCAAATTATACACATTTTCCTCTTGGCTACTGATTTCGAAACCTTGAGGTTGAGCAACATAAGCCTCCTCTTCCAGTTCACCATTCAAGAACACTGACTTAAAATCAAGTTGATAAAGTGACCATTTCAGTTTAGCAACCAAGGCTAAAATTGTTCCTACCGTTTCAAATAGAGCAACGGAAGAAAATGTCTCTTCAAAATCAGTACCCTGTGGCTGCGAATATCCCTTTGTGACAAGTCTTGCCTTGTGTTTCCGTACACTTCCATCTACATGATACTTTGTTTTGAATATCTGCTTTAATACAACTAAATTCTTTCCATTTTTAAAGTCAGTGAGCTGCAAGGTTTCATTTATTTGTATTGCCAGCAATTCTTCCTTTGTCTCATTATTCCACTCCTTTTTTACAATTGCCTCTTCATAAAATATAGGATATGAAACAATGAAAGAAAATTGACAAGATTGATTAGAATATTAAGGATTCTCTTTTCTTGCTCTTGTTGATCTTCTCAGTGGACTTGGCTCAAATGAAGGTTCTTCAAGTGTTGCAAAAGTCTTTGGTTCAATAACTTGTTCAAGTGAATTTGAGGTAGACTCATGTCCTTCATCTGGAGAGCCTTCAATTGGTATTGAAATCTCCTATTGTATTTGTTTTTTCACTCCAATTCCAACTTGACTTTTTATCAAATAAAACATTTATGTTAATTATTACTTTTGCCATTAAGAGGGATATATAACCTCGATTCTTTGGATTCAAGACAATAACTGATTTAAATTCAATTATGTAATTTTTCATCTAATTTTTTATGAGTTTGAGATTTACCAAAGTATAAGCAATACAACCAAAAATATATAAGTGACATACCGAAGGACTTGTACCATTCCAAGCTTCATACGGCGTTTGATTCATCACAACCTTTGTAGGAGATAGGTTCAGTAGGTACACTGAGGTGGCAACTGCTTCTACCCAGTATTGATTTGGAAGTCCTTTACGTTTCAGCAAACTTCTTGCCATCTCTACAGTGGTACGATTATTACGTTGAGCTACACCATTTTGGTCTGGTGTGTAGGGTGCAGTAAGTTCCCCATGAATTCTAGATTCTTCACAAAAATGAACAAACTCATTAGATAAGAACTCACCACCTCTGTCTATTCGGAGTGTTTTTATGTGCAACATACTTTGATTCTCGACTAGTGCCTTGTATTTTTTAAAATTCTCAAAAGATTCTAATTTGTACTTTAGGAAATACACCCAACTCATGCCACAGAAATCATTTGTGATGAGTAAAAAATATCGACTTCCACCAAATGATTCAGTACTCATCGGACTACACAAATCTGCATGAATTAATTTTACGCAAGTAGATGCTCTCCAAGTCTTTCCAACAGGAAACGACTTTCTACTTTGCTTCCCATAAATGTAACCTTCGCATAAATCAAAAGAATTAATTTATGGTAATCCAAGGACCATACATTTTTGGCCTAAAAACTTTAGCCCCTTGAAATTAAAATGGTCATACCTTAAATGCCACAATTCAGAGACATTTTCTGCACCAGTTACCAAAGCAAAGTTTTCCACATTTGAAACTTCTAGCTGAAACATTCTATTTTCAGTCATGAGAACATTAACCGTTATTTGACCTGATATTTTTATTCTTAATAACACATGTTCCATTATCAAGCAAAAGTGAATATCCATTAGCCATTAGTTGACCAACACTCAGTAAATTATGGGCCAAATTAGGAACAAATTGAACATCATGAAAAAGCTTTATTTTACCATGGATGTTTCTTATTGCTACTATTCCTTTTCCTTCATCTTGAAGATTGTTGTTATCACCAAGCCTAAGAATCGATTTTAATGTCTCATCAAGTTCCTTGAAGATTGAATTCATACTTGACATATGGTTGGAGCAACCGCTTTCTACAAACCTCATATAACTTGCAACTTGATTAGCATCAGGATAATCCATGAATAACTTACTTTCTTCATCACTACTTGTCTCTGCACAATTCGCTTGTTTCTCCTTGTAACACAAATATTCTTGCACATGCCCGAACTTCTTGTAGTGATGACATTGTTTGCTACTTCTATATATTGCATCTTTGCTCATTGAAGTGTCTTTTGTCAAAGTCTTTCCCTCGGCCTCGACCTCGACTATTTCCATGAAATGCACCTCTGCCCCATCCTCTTCATGTTGAGGCTTGTAAAGAGCCCATCAATTCATCAAATGAAAATCTCGACAAATCTTCGGACTCCTCAATTGCAGCCACAACATGGTCAAACTTAAGGGTTAAACTCCTTACAAAATTTCAACAACAGTTTGATCAGTTATTTGGTCTCCGAATGACCTCATTTGACTAATAATAGCCATTGCTCTATACAAAAAAATCATGCACAAGTTCATTTCCTTAATTTCATGATTGAAGTTTCAAACTCATGCCGAAGAGTTTGAAGTTTTACAACTATGACCTTTGATAAGCCTTGAAATTCTATTTGCAAAATTGTCCATGCTTGCCTCAAAATGGTGCATGTTGTAGTTTGGGAAAACACCGTCTCATTGACTGCATGTTGAAGGAAGAACAATGCATTTTGCGTCCTTCTTTCTATTTTCCTTCAACCACTGCTCTTCATCCGGATTTGCATACCCAGTCTCTATCAAATCCCGATGATCTTGAGACTTCAATAAAGTTTTCATCTTGATATTCCAGAACTGTCAGCTTTGTCCTAAAATAATAGGGATGACTGGCTGAGATATGTTAAGAGAACATCCATTGGAAGCCATGGTGTTTTTCTATTACTAGGTCTCCTAAATTTAAGCGGGCTCTGATACGACAAATGTTGGAGAACACAAATCTCAAGCTCACTCAAGAACAAAATATTTGAAAGGGAAAAAAACTAGTTTGCAGAAAGCGTTCATGAATTGTAGGCTCTTTTTCTTATATTATTAATCACCAATGATCCCTTTTAAATTGTCTTACACTCAACTAAAAGGCAGAATTAAAAAGGCATTAACTTAGTAGTGCTTTCAACAAAAAGGAGAAACCTAAGGATCAAATAACAACTATCCTACACCAAGTCAAAGCACAGTAAAATACTAAAAGAAAGTTGCAGTAAATTTTCTCTTCTTTTGTTTGAATCATTTATTCAACAAAAGAATCGGGCCCGCACATGAGGGGGCATGTTGAAAATATCATTAATAAATAAAAGTGTGCTCTCTCTAATAACTTAAGCTTTTAGATGAGATGATCACACACTTCAACACATGTGAATGATACTATTACTGTTCGCAATTTATAAGACAACAAAAGACTGTTGTGTGAAATTTGCAACCCCTACTGAATTAATGATCAAAACCTCCTCCTATCCCAACTTCGTCGTGTGGGAGCATGAGGGTCATTAGCAGGTTTTGGTGTATCATGGTCCATGGAAGTCCGCTATTATGATTCCTCTCTTGGTTTTCTTTTGCTCTGCTAGCCTTTCCTTAAATATTCTCTTGCTTGATTCAAATTTCATCTTTCATTGATGCTTTGTGATTATTTTTTGCATTGGTGCAGCATTCTGTTTCTGTTTAGGCATACCCTATTGAGAGTCTTTCTACTCTTGCATAAGTGGATCATGCTAAATATGCTCAAATGAGCCCTTTCTCATTGTAATAAATACATAATCGTCAAGTCCTTTTGTTGAATGAGCCTATGGTATAGTATTTGGCTGCATTATTATACTATTTGATATACAATTGATTGATCATGTCAAAGAAGATGAGAAACTTGAATTATGATTCACAATCATATAAGCTACAAATAGCTTGAGCATAAGTATAATTGTCCATTGATTGTAGTTTATTGAAGGGCATCTGCTTAATGGTGTCATTATATAGCTTATTGTTTTTGAGAGATGGTGATATAAGATTTTAGTTGAGCAGTGTCACTTCGAAGCATTAAGATATTAACAAATGAAATTTAAAAGTGGAGGTTATAGATAGCAATGTTTATGCAATCTAATTGAATAGATTAATTGGGTTATCTAGGGTTGTTCGAGAGGAAAAAATGTAGTGTATTAAAATGCTTAGGAGGGTCAAGTCACTCTTTATCTAAATATATTTTATTTGTCCCTTAATTAGTCTGTATTACAAAATAATTGCAAGATATTTAGTTCTTACATTGGTGTAGGAAAGCAAGTCAAGAATTAGATAGGATGAAAGTCAAGTTTCAAGTCTAAGATGTTGCGAGAAATCATTTGAAAATTTTAAATGGCTTTGACATAAAAAGGTTGAGAAAGGTGTCTATATGCATATGTTTGGTTCTAAACGTCGATATAAATCATTTTCATGAATTACGATACATGAGAATGCTTGAAAGTTGTTCTTGGCCATGGTATTAATTTTTTATCTTGCTCAAGGACGATCAAAAGCCCAAGCATGAGATGATAATATTCAGCAAACAATGTGTATTTATATTACATTGTCGCCTCTTATCTTATGTGTTATTGTTTCGAACTATCCATTTCTTGGGTGTTTTGTACTTATTACGAGTTTTATGTGTGTAGAAACTGTGTTGGATGAACATAATTAAATGAATATAATTTTGACTTGATTTGAAGTAAAAGAATAAATATGTTTGGTTGAGGGGGGGGGACTTTGTAGAGACAAAGCACGCTACACATTATTTAGTTAGAAGAACAGTCAAGGAGTTGAAGTGGCGTAAATTCGACTTTGAGTTTCACTTTCTCTCCTTCTTTTACTTGTTCATTATGAAATTTTGCGCTATTATCAAATAATATTATGAGTAGTTAGATTCCTTATGTAGCTCTAGTTTTGATGAGACCTTTTGCCGAATGAATTCGTGTTATGTATTTCTATAATTTAGTCGTTCTTATTATCTTTATTTTTTTAACTACACACTGATTGTAGTTAATTGAAGGACTCGTGATTAACTATGTTGTTATATTTTGTTTTACTCAAGGAGACTATGAGATTAGATTTTATTGAGCAACATCACTTTGAAGCATTAAGATATTAATGATTGAAATTTTAAAGTGAAGGTTATAAATAACAAAGCTTTAATGTGATCTAAGTGAATAGATTAATTGGTTAACTAATAAGGCTCATTCGATAGAAAACATTAAAAAATTACTATATTTGATCGAGAGATAATTGTGGTACGAAAATATTCATGATCGAGAGAGATTAGTTTGATAAGAGTATTGATAACGTAGTGAGAAGGAATCCAACTAAAAAAATCATACTTCGATGCCTCCTTAATCTTATTTTCAACTTCATCCTCTTTTGTCGATAAGTTTATGGCTTTAGTATTTTTTGGATAAGTAGTTTAAAATAAAAATCATAAAATTTATGATTAAAAAATTGTTCCAACTTATTTTCTTTAGATATTGAATTGTTATAGCTAACATTAGTTATGTGAGATTTGACTTGGAACTTACAAATCCAATTGTATTTACTACTATTGCATTGCTTTCTTGCTGCTGATCCCATACTATTTTGGTAGGTGTCTTCTTTTATGTGTCACTATCAAGTTTTTTGTGTTGAATCCGGTCAATGTCCATCTTCTTGAAATCTTTGTGCCTCTGTTTCTTGAGACCCTGAAGCTACTCCTCGAAACAAAAATCAGAAAGAAGGAGGATCACCATCAAAGTCAGTCTCGGATCATTTCTTCAACTCTTCGTTAGTTCCTGTGATCTTCATTGGCTTTTAATCTGCTGTGTTTCTTCATCAGCGTTGGTCACTTCATCTTCATCACCAACGATAGTAGACTGTCTTCTTCATCAAGAGTAATAGTATCATCATCTTTGTAACACCATGGAAAATTTTTGAGCAAAGACTCGAACCATCCTTCGTAGTGAGTAAGTTTTTCCGAGTAATTTAAATTTTTCCTAAGTGTTAAGGTCACTAGATGTAGCACCTTGAGTTCCAAAAAAAAAAAAGGAACTAAATTGGAAATAGCAAAATCTGAAATTTTGCAAGTTATGCTTATGTTATGAGTTTTGGGTCAACTTAAAATAACCATAACTCTTAGTGCAAGATGAGTTAGGTGGGATACAAGATAGATAATGAAAGGTCTTTGAATTATCTTTCTAACGTCACTAAGTTTGCTAAGTTTCAAGGTCGGAGGAGTGAGAAATGCCCTTCTGAAGTCAGACTGTCCAAATGAGGAAAGTTACCCGAAAATAGTAAGGGGTATTTTGGTCTTTTCCTTATCCAATCAGATTTAATTCATTTTTAGTAAGGTTTTAAGGGTCTAATCCTCTTAGCTTCAGTATTATAATCATAATATACTCCTAGGGTTTTAGTTGAGAGTTCAAGAAGGGAAAAGAGGGGAGGATCAAAGCGTTCGTCGAGGTTCTAGAGTCTTGTTGCGGATTTTCGCCATGGGTCTAATCCCTAAGAGGTATGTAATCTTCCATAGTTTTGGGTTTTTTCACCCACACGCCAATCATGAGTGTCTTTTTTGAACCTATCCATAAATATTGAGCAATTTAATTTCTTGCTGAGTTCTTGTTAAGTGTTCTTGAAGTTTCTTTATCAATTAAGTTTTGATGTAAGATTCAACTTGGATCAACTTCAAACGACCATATGTATTATAATATAAAGAGTTACGTGAGACATAACCTATCCACTTAAAGCTATTTGAATCTACTTTCCAACGCCACTAATTTCGCGTCAATCCAATTTCTGAGTAAAAAGTTATGACTATTTTAGTAACATATACAGTGCTGTTACGAATTAGCCCACGGGAAAACATTAAAAAGTATTTTTTTTATTTTTTTTACCTCCAAGAAAATCCTAAACGAATTTCTTGACTAATATAAGACTCAAAACAATCAGATCTTTATCTTTTGATCCATCATTCTCCTCTCTCTCAAACCCTAAGGCAAAACCTAAGGAAAATTCAAAGTAAAAGACTCCATTCAAGATTCTTTCAATCTCTTTCAAGATTCTTCCAATCTTTTTCAAAATTCTTCTTCAATGTAAGTTTTTCTCCAAGAATTCTATTCTTTTCAACTCAAATTCCTCCATACAATTATGAATCACTGATGAAAATCATAATTCTTCGCCATAGAAATTTCAAGAAACTAATTCAAGAATCCCAAGAAAGGTTTTCTTGATTGTTTACCTTCAAGCTAGGGTTTCAAGACTTCTAATCAAGTTCTTCTTCAAGATTATTCAAGAACCTTGTTCTTACATGTATGTAAGGCTATCATAGTATTGGACTAGTTCGTCCTCATGCCCTACATCTACTTTCAAATCAGTAAAAGAGAAATCTAGGATTCTATCCCTAGATTTGAGTATTCTTGAGATACGTTGATTTGAGTTCTTGAGTTCATGTTTCTTTTAAAAACTCTATTCCTAATTATTGAGTTTCTATATTATTATTGAGATTCTTGAGTTGATTTGTTCATGTCTATAATTCATATGAACCCTAGTTTTAGTTATAAATCTTGAGAAGTTTTTAAAAGCCAATAGTTGAGTTTCAAACTGAGTTTTGTGGAAGTAAGTATGAGAATGAGAAGAGTCATATACATGAGTTCCATATTGCTATTTAGACCCTTGAGTCGAGTCGTTCATGCTCATAAATTCTGCATGGACTCTATCAGTTGAGTATCTTTAAGAGGAGTAGTATCTTCAAGTTCTAAGTCTTGAGTATTGAGTTCCCAATAATTTTGGGATTATATTCCTAATCATAGGGCTACTACATGTTACCCATGAAGGTTCTTCACTTGAGTAGTTCCTGTCAATAATTCTGCATGAACCCTATGAGTCGAGCAGTCTTGAGATTAGAGGTATCATTAACATTCTCGAGTTGAGTCGTTCATGTCCATAATTCCGCATGAACCTTATGATTTGAGTCATAAGTTTTGAAAAGATTTTTAAAGCCGACAGTTGAGTTCTTAAACTGAGTTTTGAGAAAGTAAAGATGAGTTTTGAGAAAAGAGTTTCTACAGCATGATTAGTATGATAATTCGAGTATGCCATCAATGTATGAGCAATATGGTATTAGATATACCATCAATGTTTATACCGTATGATTTTCTGACTCATCAATGATCATATTATAATATGATTTTGAAATGTTTTTGAGAAAGAGTTTTCAAATATGAGTATAAGGGGACTATGTATTCCCATATGCATCAATATTTACATTGACAAAAGAGAAACTGAGATTTTTATATGAGTTGTGAGTTCAAAAGTTATTTCAAGAGTAGTTACCTCTTTTAAGAGGGTAGTTTGAGAAATTATCTCAAATCATGAAAAGAGTTATGTTTTTAAACATATGTGTTGAGTATATTTTTGGGAGTAGTATTGAAAACCGATATGGGGACGAGTTCAGATATCTCAAGTCTCCATAAACCATGTAGCCAACGTGGGTAGAAAGGGTCATACTTTTTAGATGATTCCTTAATGTTTTTTAGCATAGACTAGTGGATCCACAGGGTTGATAGGTTCTAAGGGTAAAAGTAGGTCATAAAAATTGGTTGAGTGGCATTTTTAGTCAAATAGATGAATGGAGGGTATATTTAAACATTTTCAAATAGTTCAAGGACATTTATGACCCTTTTTCAATTTAAAAAACTCACCCAAATACATAATATACATGCCCAAAAATATAACCCAAAACGCCCAAATGAATTCACTCCCAATACCGTAGTTTCTTCTCTGATCTTTACCGGCCTAATACATAACTAATTCATCTGAAATAGAAATCTTTCGGCAGAAATAGAAAAACAATACTTGGTAACAAATACTTTTACTTGAAAAGAAGAAATGTCATAGACAACTAAATTACATTAACCCATATTTCCTCCATAAGAACTGTACATTATTTTGAAATAAAAAATTCAGCTTCTCACTTGGCAATTGAGCTTCTCTTTTCCTCAAAACTCCAAGTCAAGCTTACTAGTCACGGTGGAGGTGCAAACGATTGCAACTTCACTCATTATTTGTTGGGAAAACTACCTAACTACACATTACTACCATATATACTATACTTACCTCTAGTTTAAAATAATTGCATATATTACCACTTTTAATATCTATATCGTATATTTTAAAAGTTAAATCAGATATACAAATCCCTTATATGGTATTCAATAATAATCCTAAATTTAAACTCCTTAATTAATGGTTCATTAATAAGTCAAATTATTTCTAGTATGTCTAGCATTTCTCCCCCCACCCCACGTCTATCAGCCCTCTTTCTTCCATCATCTTCTCCCTCTTTCTTCCTTCATCCTCTCAATACATGTTTGTATGTCCAAATCAACATTATGCATATAGGTTATATTGTTTTATTATTCTCATGTATCTTGGTTTTATATCTGAGTTAAAGTTCAAAATATTCTGAAGTACAATTTAAAAAAGTTTTTCAATTAGGTTTTATATTTTTTGATTTTGTTGTTTCTCAAACACTTTAATGGTTGACCATCCCTAAAATCGGATGATTGTTGTTAAAGGAACTACACATTAACAATATTATATTAAATCAAACAAATTTTATTTATTTATTGTCACTCATGACTTTTTCATTGCAGGGACTGCCTCTTCATCTGCCAACATTCAAGCCGAGAATAGATCTAAGTATAGGAAAGACCTAAAGCAAGATGGAAGAATTACGTCAAGCTTTAGATAACAGAATAAATACAACATTAAGTACACATCAAGTGCAACAATGTTGGATACACACCAGGTGTACATGTATCTAGTTAAGGGTTTGTGTATTTGAGTTAAGATTATATATATATCTATAAGAGAAAAAAATGTCATATGCTAAAAAAAGAAGGAAGAATTTTTTTTTTCTTTTTTTGGATTAATGATAAGACAGATACTGATCTACCGTCGTGATTTGTTCCTGAATTAGTGCATTTCAGTTACATTTCATATTTAGACACGCATAAATATATGTATATGTTTACTATGTATCCGAGATACATGTTTGAACATAATGTATGAAATTGATACTTGATATATCAAATTAATACTAGATAAATAAAAAAAGATACATGAAATTAAAATTACATCATAATAATAGATATATGAAATTAATATTAGATCATATAAATAGATACATGAAATTAATTCTAGACCACATTTAACAAATACACAAAATTAATACTAGATACTTCTATGATACATATGAATATGCTCGTATGATACTCTTGTATTTAAGTGTTTAATTTGTTGGATACATCATATATTGATTATACACATCAAATTAATGAATTTATTATTTTAAGAGTAATAAAATGAAATTAATCAAATTACATGACTAAGATATACATGTTTTTATTTTTTCTACTAATAATATTAATGAATTTATATTTCAAAGAATAATAAAATAGAATTAATTAAACATAATATTTGATTTATTTGAATGAATATATGGCGCCTTGATTTTATTTTAAAATATCATCTTATTTAATGCAACTCATTTTACAAGTTTAATTTTCAACTATTTTAACATTAGCATAATATAAAATTGAATTTAAAGTTTTAAAGTTTTTAATGTTTCTACTTTTTGTTGTTTAAAGTTTGAAGTTTAAACTATAAAGTTTAAGTTTAAACTTTACTTAGATAATAATTCTTAAAAATTACAACTTACAAGTTTCGAATTGATGTTTTTATAAAAAGTTAAATAAAATCAAACTTTTTTATAATACTATAAGTATATAACAGGGGCGGCTCTATACTTTGTAAAATTAGGCTTATGCCTTATGCCCCCAATTTTTGGGGGACTCAAATTTTTATCAAGAATAAATTATGTGTTAATTTTTTTTATAGAAAAAATTGATTATTTATGATTAAGAGTATAATATTTTAACATTATAGTATTTTATCCACTTTAATATCTTTTGTACTTTGTTACAAATAAGAATTAATAGTGAAAAATGTTGAACAAAGTGAATTACAAATTATTTTTTATTTGTTTTTAAAAGTTTAGTTTCAAGCATTACAACAAGCATATTAAAATGGGGTATATGAAGTCATCAACTTCTTGAGATTCTATGGTTCTAACTCTTATTTTTAATTATTAAATATGTGTCAACTTATTACTTATAGAAATAAAATTTGAATAAATATGTATACGAAGTTTGTTAATATTTTAGGCCTCAAATTGAAATTTTAATTTAGGCCCCCAATTAGGTTGACCCACCCCTGGTCTATAATAGTAATTATACTAAGTTATTAAGTTAATAAATATTTAATAATTTAAATAGCCATTTTAGTAAATATTACCTAATATAACTATAATGTGTGTGTGTATTATATATATATATATATATATATATATATATGTACATATATTATGGGAATAGACAAAAGCTGCCTTGATTTTCAATAGTTCCAGTGTTATGTTTTGTTAACTTAATTAAAAAGAATTTTATCTCGCATGACATAGGAAAAAATATGCATGATTTTTCTAAAGGGAAATTGTAATAGTTAAGTGATTTTACTGTGATTAAGAAACAGTGAGTAATTTTGGTCAACTTGAATGATCATTTAAGGAATGAATTATTTGATGATAGAGAGACCTTCTAGGTGATTTATGTGTTTATGACTTATGTTCATCGTTTAGAGCGTTCCTGTAACACCTCAAATTCGGAAAGGGTAAAATTTGCAGCTTTTGAAAGAATCAGGTGCCAGTTCGACCGAGCCACCCACGGACAGTGGTCCGAGACATGAACCGTAGGTCTGGTCCATGGTTGGGTAGTCAAGTTTTCAAAAATGTTAAGTTTCTGTAATTTCCAATTGTTCACCAGGATGGTTCGTCGTTCAATGTACGAGTCGTGGATAGGTTTCTTAGGTGAGTCCCAGACTTAGAAAGATTTCAGAGTCAGAAGTCGAGAATGACGACCACGACCTACGGTCCATCGTCTAAACCACGGTCAATCGGTGGGGGTCCTTCATTCGTGGTTCCAAAATAAAGTTTCTGAAGTCAACGACGGCCAAACCGGATAGTCCGTAGGTCCAACCACGGACCACGGTTTGTCACCTTCGTTGACAACGGCAATTACTTTAAGGGCTTCTTGGTTTTTAACCCAAATTGTTTTAATTCAATACCATGTCGTTTTGCCCTGTGTTACAACAACTATATAAGTGTTTTAACCCCCAAATTTCCCCAATTGAAATCATTCTCTCAAATTCCTAGAAGAAGAAAAAGTCTTCCTCTCAAATATTTATCTCTCTAGAAGCTAAAGAAGAAAGCTAGGGTTTGCAAGTCAAGTCTCCAATTCCACCATTGAAGTAAAGCTTTTGGAATTGAGGTATCATAGTTTTCATACATGGAGCCTTTCCCTCCATGGAGTTCCCAAATTCTCCAATTATAAAGTTAGAATTCCCCAATTGAGTTAGGGTTTTTCCTCCATGCCATGGGTTCCTTTAAATATGAATTTATTTGATTGTTATATCATCTATCATGCAGGATTTGAGATAATTACATGATTTTATGATGAATTCTCGTGAACCCATGTCTAACCTATGTTTTCTAAAATATTGATGAGTGAAAGTGGGTTCTGAACAATGAAAGATGAATTATGGAATTATGCATGTTCTTATAGAATTAATGAGATATGATGTAGATTGCTTTGAGAGTAAAAGCATATATGTTGTTGTTGTTGTTGTGAAAGTATTGCTCACATAAGTACCGTATGCATGAATGTGAAAGGTTTTCTCACATAAAGGATTCTAAGGTTGAAAGGTCTTCTCACCTAAAACGAATCAAAGATAAGGAGCTACTCTATGAGTGAGGCAAGCGGCGATTACCCATGACCTCTAAATCAAAGACAAAAGGAGATTACCCATATCACATGAAGTAAGGACAAGAGGCGATTACCCATGTTCCTTTAAAAGATAAGATGAATATGATTAAGAACTATTTCATGGAAGTTAAGCTTAGTACCGAGTGGAGAAGTGGTGATTACCTGTATCCCATAAACTATGTGCCAACATAAGATTGTCTAGATAGACATTAGCTAGTGGATCCACATAAGCTAGAAGCTCATGGTCCTTACTTTGGCAAATAGGACAACCCTTTTCGGTGTGGGAGACACCAGATTCAATGTTAATAGCTCACATGGTCTTATATGTCGGTTAAGGCTACTTCCCATAATCAAGCTATGATGAACAAACGATACTTCAAGAAGTATCTGACATGTGACTTAAGATGATGTCTATTTGAATTTGCCATGTTTTATGACTCATATATTCTACTTACATTCATTATTTATCTTGGTCATTACACTAAATGACAAATGTCCCTTTTCTCATATTTTCAAATGTGTTATGCATGACTATCATACTTGATACATAGTTTGTACTAATTAATACTCTTGCCTACATTTCCCCAAATGTAGGGTCTTACATTAGGAGTTATCATTTCCGTGGCTAGAGGTTGTTGGAGAGATTCTGAGTTGAGGTGAGTCCCCATATTTTGAGGATCGAGCTTGATTTCCCTTTTGTCTTTACGTTCAGTTTTGGAACTTGATGTACAGGCTACTCCCCGATAAAATCTTATGTACTAGATGTCTTTGAGACAATGTTCAAATTTCCATTTTTGTTTAATAAACTCTTATATGTTGGAACTATCTTTTTATCTCTTGATTTTATGTATGATGAAAGCTAAGTGGTGTATGGGGCCTCTTGGGGTCTTAAATGTCATGTTATGCCTAGGGTCTACCTTGGGTCGTGACAAACTTGGTAATTAGAGCACAAGGTTTACAAAGGTCCTAAGAAGTCTCATAAGCCACGTTGAGTACAATCTTGTTCATGAGTGTGAAACGCGTCATATTTATGGATGAGAGGCTATAAGATATTTAGGAAACTCCACTTCTTTAATTTCTCTAAAGTCGTACGATAGAGTTTAACTCTATAAAGTCTCCCTCCTAATCCTTATCTGATGCTCTACAAGATATGGATGCTCGAAGAGCATATGCTAGGAAGAATGTAGGAGAGAATGCAAATCAAGAGGCTCTTTCTCAAGATCCTCAAGTCTCAGTCAATCCTTTGGCCGAGTAAGTGACTAATGTGGAGTTTAGGGCTTCTTTGGAAGTATTGACTCAAGCCATGACAGTCCAAGCTAATATGGAAGTTGCGGTCCCCATGAACTGGGTACGACGGTATCTAGAGTGAGGGACTTCACTAGAATGAATCCCCAGGAATTTTATGGTTCTAAGGTTGAGGAAGATCCTCAAGAGTTCACTAATGAGGTTTACAATGTGTTGATGATCATAGGAGTGACGCCAGTGGAAAAGGCGGAATTGGCCACTTATCAACTTAAGGGTGTTGCTCAAATATGGTTCAACCAATGGAAAGAAGGGCGAGCGGAATATTTGGGTCTTCTTGATTGGGAAAAGTTCAAAGTTTCTTTCCCTGATAGGTCCTTTCCCCTTGACATGAGGGAGGCAAAGGTGCTTGAGTTCATCAACCTTCATCAAGGAAATATAAGTGTGAAGAAATATGCTTTGAAGTTCACACAATTGTCTCGATATGCTCCTAGCATGATTGCCGATCCTAGGGAAAGGATGAGTAAGTTTGTTTCGGGTGTGCCCGAAATGGTGGTTAAGGAATTTTGTACCGCTATCTTGTAAATGATATGGACATTTCTTGTCTCATGGTTCATGCTCAACAAATCCAAGAGGAGAAACTTAAGGAAAGGTCTAGGGAGACAAAGAGGGCAAATACCGGTGATAGTAATTTCTCACATTCAAAGTCCGATGGGCATGGTCATTCTAAATTTTGACGAAGGTTCTCTGGCCAAAGTTCCTCCAATCCTCCTTCTAAGTTCAACAAATATAAGGTGTCTAACCCTAAGCCTCAAGGAGGAAATGGTAGTGGATCTTCACTGCCTACTTTTGCTAAGTGTGGAAGGAAGCATGATGGTAGTGTTTCTCACATAAATGACGATAAGAAATAGTTAGTTTGAGATGTTCATAGATTGGCCGGATTGGGTGTTCGGTTAGTTTACTCTACTAAGGGTGGTGTTGTGGTTCAAAATGGTTCAGAATCATCTTTTGTGGCTAATGTGAAGGCCAAGCAAGGTGTTGATCCAACTTTGGTTGAATTGATGGAAACGGTGCTTAAAAAGTCTGTAGAGTCTTTCTCTCAAGGGTGAGATGATGTACTTAGATACCAAGGCCTCTTGTGTCTTCCTAATGTATGCTTGTGTGAAACAAATAGTAAGAATTAATATTGTAATCAATAATTAAATTCAACTTTGGTTGTTATCAAGATAAGAGAAATAACTAGGGTACACGTGTTCCCCATAATCTCATAACGCAGAAATCCTAGTAATAGCAATCCTTTTCTAGTGTATTACAGGCAAAGTGATAAGTTAGGTATCTCTAAATCGTTGGTCCGGCATCTAGAGAATTTCACTCCGCACCTTGGTCCGGCTACGTGTGTATAATTTACTAACCCTTACCTTTACCTCATATTAGACATCATAATCGATGTTTGGCTTAGTTATTACTTCGCACCAATCAATACTAGCCTATTAGATAGTATCACACTAAATCTATGTTGATAATTCTTTTCTTGTTAATTACCTCCTTGGTCCGGCAAGTAGTAACAAGGCGAGTTCTAACGTTGGCCACCGTTAAAAAGACTTCTAAATGAAAGAATTATCATTGCATGCAAAATACTAGTCAAGAATTGCTTATTTACTATTCATACTTTGTTAATCGATCATGGTTCCCACAACCCTAGTTGTGGATTTAGTTACTCATATTAGCAAGAACACAATTCATAATCATAGATGGAGAAATCATGAACTTACGTCAAGAGAATAGTAAACCCAGAAAATTAACTTGAATTGCAAAGCCAAAATCTTTAAAACGAACTTGGGAAATCAATAATTGCTAGGGTTGCAAATTAATCTCCAAAGTTACAAAGCAAAAATAGAATAATAGTGTCTAACCCCCAAAAACGAGGTTTACATGTCCTATTTATAGAAAACAAATCCTAAATAAAAAAGGAAACAAATTAAGGAAAGTTTTGTTCAGGTACGCGTCTTCGATCCACGAGACTGACTTACGGACCGTCGATGGATCTACGGTCCGTAAGTCCCTTCCGTTACTCGGGACTTAGAAAATATTTCAGCATCCAACAATCAGCTTCTCTGAAGCAAACGACGGACCAGCAGCACGGACCGTAGATCGACCTACGGTCCGTCAATCCCTTCCGTAGCTCCATACTTAGCATCTTCAAAAATCAGGTACTGGAACCCTCGCAGTCTCACTCTACGGATCAATAGTACGGTCCGTAGATCAATCTACGGACCGTCAATGGGCACCGTGGTTCCACCCTTGGTCAGATTTCCCTGATTTGTCCTCAACACATTCCTGTTGATCTACGGTCATCACCTACGGACCGTGAATGGACCTATGGTCCGTAGATGACCTCCGTGGATGCCTTTATCTGCATTTCCTTCAGCTGTCTCTAAACTTCCGCGCCTGAACACCTTTCCTGCAAAACATGATAAAATACATAAAAACCAATATAAAAAGGCCCTAGACACACACAACTTGTAAGTGAAATGTATTAGAAATACCGTAAACTCACGGTATATCAAAAGGCTTTATCAGACCTAGTGTTTCACCATGGGGTGCACCAGTGTTATTCGTGAGGAAGAAAGATGGCTCACTAATAATGTGTATCAATTATCGACAGCTGAATAAGGCGACTATAAAGAATAAGTATCCCCTTCCGAGGATCGATGACTTGTTTGATCAGTTACAAGGTGCTGAGTGCTTCTCGAAGATTGATTTAAGATCAGGTTACCACCAGATACGAGTTCGGGAGAAAGACATTCCAAAGACAACTTTTAGAACTAGATATGGACACTTTGAGTTCTTGGTGATGTCTTTTGGATTAACTAATGCCCCAGCAGTGTTCATGGACCTGATGAATAGTATATTCAGGCCGTATTTAGACTTGTTTGTGATTGTATTTATTGATGATATTTTGGTGTATTCACGTTCAAAGGCTGAGCATGCAAATCATCTGCGAGCAGTCCTTCAGGTTCTTCGAGATCAAGAACTTTATGCAAAGTTTTCTAAGTGTGAGTTCTGGTTGAACTTTGTCGCTTTCTTAGGCCATATTGTATCAGATGCAGGTATTGCAGTTGATACATAAAAGATTGAGGCCGTAAAAACTTGGCCGAGACCTATGACTCCAACTGAGGTTCGTAGTTTCTTGGGGCTAGCTGGGTACTACAGAAGGTTTATAGAGGGGTTTTCTTCACTTTCAGCACCATTAACGAAGCTGACTAAAAAAGAAGCTAAGTTCCAGTGGACTGAGGCTTGCGAGCATAGTTTCCAGGAGCTAAAGGACAGGCTGACATTAGCACCAGTTCTAGCATTGCCAAAGGGTTCAGAAGGCTATGCGGTGTACTGTGATGCTTCTGGGGTTGGGTTGGGATGTGTTCTAATGCAACATGGTAAGGTTATCGCATATGCTTCAAGACAATTGAGGAAACATGAGAAGAACTATCCGACCCATGATTTAGAGTTAGCTGCAGTTGTGCATGCATTAAAAATCTAGAGACACTATTTGTATGGTGTTCATGTTGACATCTTCACAGATCATAAAAGCTTCAATATATATTTAGACAGAAGGAGTTAAATCTGCGACAACGTCGATGGCTTGAGTTACTGAAAGACTACGACGTGCATATTTTATATCATCCAGGAAAGGCAAATGTAGTAGCCGATGCCCTCAGTCGAAGATCTATGGGTATTTTATCCCATTTAGGTGTTGAGAAACGGGAGCTAGTGCGAGAGCTTCATCAGTTGGCTAGTTTGGGAGTTAGATTATTAGAGGCAGACGATAGTGGGGTCACAATTCAGGATACAACCGTATCATCTCTAGTTGTAGAAGTAAAATCACGACAACAAGAGGATCCTAGCTTAGAGCAGCTTAGAGCTAAGGCTCATGATCAACAGTCTTTAGCATTTGATATAGCAGAAGATGGAGTCCTCAGATATAGCGGTCGATTGTGTGTTCTGAATGTTGCAGGGCTTCGACATCGAATTATGGAAGAGGCACATCATTCCCGTTATTCTATTCACCCTGGTTCGACGAAGATGTACCATGATATTAAGGAGATCTATTGGTGGCAGGGGATGAAGAAGGACGTTGCTGAGTTTGTGGCGCAGTGTCCTAACTGCCAACAGGTGAAGGTTGAGCACCAAAAGCCCGCTGGGCTAGTTCAGGAGATAGCCATTCCTTTGTGGATGTGGGAAGCAATTAATATGGATTTTATTACAGGATTACCTCGATCTCATCGCAAGTTTGACTCTATTTGGGTAGTTGTTGATAGACTAACAAAATCAGCCCATTTCTTACCAGTCAAGGCTACTTTTTCGGCCGAAAACTATGCAGGGCTCTATATTAAAGAGATTGTTAGGCTACACGGTGTCCCAGTATCTATTATCTCTGATAGAGGAGAATAATTTACCGCCAATTTCTGGAAGTCCTTCCAGAAAGGATTAGGGACACAAGTTAATCTTAGTACCGCCTTTCACCCTCAGACAGATGGTCAGGCTGAGCGAACAATTTTGACACTCGAAGATATGTTACGGGCGTGCACGCTAGACTTCAAGGGAAGTTGGGATGACCACATGCCCCTTATTGAGTTTGCATACAATAATAGTTATCATTCTAGCATCAGGATGGCACCTTATGAGGCTTTGTATGGGAGAAAATGTAGATCCCCCATTGGATGGTCTGAGGTAGGTGAGTCAGGGTTGATTGGACCCGATTTAGTCCAGCAGACAGTGGAGAAAGTTAAGCTCATTCGGGAGAGGTTGCTAACAGCTCAAAGCCGACAAAAGTCATACTCAGATGTACGACGAAGGGACTTAGAGTTTTTTGTCGATGATTGGGTATTCTTAAAAGTCTCGCCTATGAAGGGTGTTATGCGATTTGGCGAAAAGGGAAAGCTTAGTCCAAGATTCATTGGGCCATACCCGATCCTTCGGAGGGTAGGACGTGTGGCTTATGAGTTAGAATTGCCTTCAGGGCTAAAATTTGTTCATCCAGTTTTCCATGTATTAATGTTACGGAAGTGTGTAGGAGACCCTTCTCGGGTTGTCCCAATTGAGGATGTTCAGATCACAAAGGAGTTGTCCTACGAGGAGACTCCAGTTGCTATATTAGATCGGCAGGTCCGTAAATTGAGGACCAAAGAGGTGGCTTCGGTTAAAGTATTGTGGAGGATTAAAAATAGAGAAGAGGTGACCTGGGAGGCTGAGGATGGCATGAGGTCCAAATATCCTCACTTGTTTCATACCCCAGGGTGATGTCATATCAGTTTATATTAGGGAAGTAAGGTAAGATACCTATATATAT
Source organism: Solanum verrucosum (assembly GCF_900185275.1). Classification (NCBI taxonomy): domain Eukaryota; kingdom Viridiplantae; phylum Streptophyta; class Magnoliopsida; order Solanales; family Solanaceae; genus Solanum; species Solanum verrucosum. The sequence goes on from NW_026020253.1 coordinate 26,130, forward strand.
ATATATACTATTACTTATTATTAATGTGGTGGTCGTTGTATGTCTGCTCGCTCTGTTGTGGTGGAGCTATAACGCTTAGCTATTTATGTTGTCATGTGAGACGCCTAGGTTAGAAATTTTGCATTCAGGTTCCTGGATAGTGACATTTACAAATGATAAACTGCCTAAATTCTGGCAAGTCCTAAGGACTGAACAGTGTGCCTCAGATTTTTCATTCGAGGACGAATGTTTCTAAGGGGGGAGGAATGTAACACCCCGACTTTTCAAAACGTCTAAATTAACTCGTACCTTCATGGAAAGACAAGGAGGGTGAGTAATAAATTAAGAACCATGTGGTATGTCCTATTTTAAGTGTTCAAGTGTTGCATCTCAAGTTTTGAAGTTAGGTAAGTGGCAAAATAAAAGTTGGCGGAAGTTATCGTAAGTTCCTTCTTAAAGATTTCTCTGAAATTTGGGTCAAATGTCTTGGAAGTTTTCTCCCAATCTATAAATAGTTATGGGGCCCACAAACTATTGAATCGAAGGTCTACGAGTCTAGTTTCCAACGCATCAAACCGTTCATTCATACGACTTCAGAATAGAGAGATATTCACATTTTCGTGAGACTGCGCAAGCAGGCACGTGAGGTGGGGCCCTAGGTCGGTGGAAAGTTGTATATATCTTCTTCTTCGAGTTTTTTCTTCATTTTAAGCTAAATATATACAGAGAAAAGATAGAAACCCATTTTTAGGATCAAGTGAAATATAGATTCTCTCGACATAAGTCCTTGACAAAAGTTGTTCTATGCGTTGGGCTCAACATCGTGGTATAATTTGTTTTATCGATTGCGTAGCATATCACATATTAGTGTTGGGACAGCAGGGGTTTGAGTATATTTGAAGGTTTTGAGGTGAATTACGAACTTAAGATCGAGGTAAGACCCTTCTTTCATCGACTCTAGCTTTTATAAGCAGCAAATAGCAATTTGCAACGGAAATACATATCTTTTATTGTATTGTCATGGTATCTTTTATTTTGTGTGTTGATTATGGTCCTACCTTGTTGTAGTATCGAGGGAGTTATGAGTTAAAGTCTTTAGGCCACGTGAATTTAGCGAAAAAGGTATGTTAAGGTTATTCTCTTCCTATGGCATGTTTCCTTAAAGCTTAGGAGCAATGTAATTGAGTTGCTATCGTTGTTATACTTATAGCTATTATTGTTGATTGTTGGCTGCTCGAGTGCGTATAATCCTCTTATTGAGATTCTTATTCAGTAGTAGCATTCGTATGTTGGACACGACTTAGAGGCTATTTGTATAGGTTGCCTATAACTAAATTGCTCACTTTTAGCTGTTGGATTGTTATTGTTGCCTTTGGGCTATTGTTGTTAGCTGCAGGAATGTGATCTATGCCTAGCAGGGTTATGTTCTGCCTACAGGGCTATATGGATGCCTAAAAGGGCTATGAGTTGCCTACGGGGCTATATTGATGCCTAGATGGGCTATGAGTTGCCTACGGGGCTATATTGATGCCTAGAAGGGCTTTGAGTTGCCTACAGGGATATATATTGACGCCTAAGAAGGTTATGTGCTTCCTACAGGGCCATGTTGTTGCCTAAGAGGGCTATGAGTTGTCTATAAGATATGTTGATGCCTAAGAGGGCTATGTGACTGCCTGCGGGGCTAGGGGACTACCGATAGGGGTATACAGGTTGATTGGCACCTTTCGGGCTTATGGGGGCCTGAGTAGGTGGTCTTGTGTGCTGTTTGTACCTACCGAGCTTATGGGGGCTTGGTTAGGTTGTTGTTTTATTATTTTGATAAATTTAGATTTAGAAGCAGGTCAGTACAATTATTTTATCCTTAATTTATTTATCAGATTATTTCGGTATATCAGGATACCTCATCATAGTCTATTGCCTTTCATACTCTGTACATTATTTTGTACTGACGCCCCATTGCCTTGGGGGCGCTACATTCATGCATGCAGGTCCTGACAGATGACCGAGTAGACCTCCATATCAGCAGGATTGACTTTTATCCGATTGGTAAGCCCCTTTCCTCCGGAGCTGCCAGAGTTGGGAGGTTTGTTAACTTTTGTTGTATATATTCTCATGGGTAGGCTGGGGCCCTGTCCCACCAATCTTTACTACTCTTAGAGGCTTGCAGACTAGTGTGTGGGGTTTATAGCTACGTTATGGCCATGCTGGCCTATGTTGTTGGTTTGTTGAAGCTTGTGAGTTGTTTGATGTATTGTACTGATATTTACCTATTTTTAGTTTTGGTATAGATATCATGTTGGCCTCGATGGCCCAATCAGGACTTCTGTGCTAGTTGGATATTTCTTTATATGAACTCTTGGGAGTAACTGGTTCTTTTGTAGATCTGTTAACAGGGGCCTTGCCGGCCGAGGGCTTAGTTTTAAGCCGAGATATACTTGTTTGTTTTCTTAATTGCATGTGACTGCCATGCACTAGTAGCAAATGGTTCAACAGGGTCGGCTCGGGCCTGAGTTTTGGCTTTAGGAGTCAGTTGCGCCTCTTGAGTTTGGGGCGTGACAATTTCCTTCAAAGTTAAACTTTTTTTCATTCTGCAGTTACATTAGATTGAGGTGAATAGGGCAGTAGTTTGATGGATAATTTCATTTCCAAACAAATTTATGCAAAAGGAGATTCATACTCTCTGTCCCTATCACTTCTTATCTTTTTCCAACTGATTTTCAACTTCAATTTTATATTGTCTAGATTTTTCTATTGATTCAACCTTACCATTCAGCAAATAGATATAATCGTATCTAATGCAATTGCCAATAAAGGTTATGATATACTTTTTTCCACCACGAGATGGTGTTGACTTCATATCACAAATATTAGTGTAAATCAACTCTCAAGGATTAGAGTTCCTTTCGATAGATTTATAAGAATGCTTAGCATATCAGTTTTCCTTACAAGGTTTTGTAATCGACATGTCCCGAGTGTTCATGTCAGAAACAGTTTTACTCAAGCAAGTAAGAACATATAAAATTATTGAGTTTGAAAGCTCTCTGTGAGGTAGCTTTTTCTCACAAATATTTTGTTCCTACTTATTACAATTTTGTGTGATACAAACATTATTTAGAGTCAGCACCTTGTCAAATGTCCTTTTCAGAAGGACCTTTCCATAACTTTCAATTTGATTGTTATAGAACTACCCATGAACATAGTTTCATCGGGTCCAATAAAGGCAATATAGTCCAAATGCTTCTTTTACAAAACATCTCAAATGACTATTCACCAATATTCATGTCTATACAAATAGTTATATTTAATAAACATATCTTTTCATGAAAAATCACAACATTTTAAGTGACACTTTTCCAAAAAAGAACACAATCATTTTGAACAAGTATATATATAATTTGGTAGCTTCATACTAGTCATACCATATACTAGTAAAAGAGAAATTCAACAACCACAATATCAAATATACTCCAAGGATTTTGTGGGTCTAACATAATACAAAAGTATCATTGAATTTCATATCTTGTGCTATAAATTTAAATTAAACACTAAATATATTTTTATCTTTACCATAAGCAAAGAAAAGCCACATTTAAAATATGATCTCAAAAATATTATTCGAGTATTTGAAAATAATTTTTCCACATTTTTCCCCATACAATTAAAATGTCATTGGCAATATGAAACCTCTTTTGGAAATATTATTTTACAAAAGAATTAGTGCTTCAATTTCCTTTGACAATCTTTACATAAAGTCAATGTTCATTCCATAGAGGCACAACATCACAAACTCTAAGTCACTGGTCTTTTTCCTCTATCATTGTAGCACCTCAAAAATAAGACTTGGACTTTTAGCAGAAAAGAAAATAAATTTAGTGAACCACGACAGGGTTCACGGACCGTGAAAGGAGCCATAGTCCGTCGACCTTCTCGTGGTTTACACCCACCTAGAAGTGGTGGACCACGGGACCTTTCACGGGTTGTGGACCAGCACACGAGCTGTGGAAAGGCATGGAGGCTAGGCAGTGAACACCCAAGCTTAGGCCTTAGACCATAGAGCCCACCACGGGCCGTGGTCTTGATGACGGACCGTGGGCGGGTCCATTGTCTTGAGCCAACATGCCCCTAGCCCTAAGTGAAGAACCAGGGAGACCTTCACAGTCCGTGGTCCGTCGCACGGTCCGTGAAGTGGACCGTGGGAGGGGGTTACCCAGAACCAGTAGCACTGGCCAAGAACCACGACTCACTTGCCGGGCCATGGTCCCAACAATGGACTGTCAATCGTGTTGTGGTCAGCCCTCATCAGCTTTTAAGTTAGGGTCATTTTGGTCTTTTCCCTACACATTGGGCATTTAAACTACGTCGTTTAATACTTAAAGTACGTTGTTTAACTTTGTTCAAGCCTAATAATTTAGTCAGAACCTATCAAAAGCCTTTATTCCCAAAAATCACAAAATCTTAGAGCTAAAAGAGAAGAAAGAGGAGCCAGTTTTCTCAAGAACACGCATCAAGTTTTCTTAAGTTTCAGCCCCAAAATTGAAGGATTTCTCCGTAGATTTCGTCACCAAGTATGTGGGATTTCATTAGTGGATTCATTTCATCCACTAGGTCCCTAGAATTCAGTCAGACTCTTGGTTCTCCATATTTTGTTTAGACCTAGGGTTTCTAAATCCTTGGATAATTGTTGTCATTTAGTTGTTGTAGTAAATATCATGATTTCTTGGAAATGTTGTTTAGTTCCTTGCATGAAACTCAGAACCCTAGTTGTGTAGATTCTCTTTGTTCATGATACACTTGCTAGGTTAGTTAAACATATAACCATGCTTCAGAATTAGAATGTTACATTATCAGTATATAAATGTGCATTTCAGTTAGCATGTCAGTATTTTTGAGCTACGCAGTATTTCAGCTACATTTCAGTCATATCAATATTCAGTTGGGAGTAGACTTAGCACCGAGTTTGACAAGGGTTCAGCGTACCCTCATAGTCCCAGAACTATATGCCCCCGTAAGATATAAGTCCCCTCTATGGGCATCAGATTTAGTGATCACGCCATTCATGCCCTTATACCCCTGGCAAGGTATATTGGGTCCTCTCGATGGGGTGTATACATCAGACTCCATATTTAGCTCACGTGCTTTTATGTTGGTTAATAGTAGCTCCCACAGTCAGACTCTTAGTGCATTTGACCAGGTTTCCAGCACATACTTCAGTATTGAGATCAACATAGCATGTTCACGATTAGTACTTAGTCATTGCATTCAGTTTAGCTTTTCAGTATTTACATTCTTGCTTAGTTTACAGTATTGCTCAGTATACCTTGTTTAGCTAATATAGGTTTGTTCAACTTAGTATCTATATTCTGCATGCTCAGTACATTTAAAGTACTGACACATACTCTGCATTACATCCTTTTATGATGTAGGTTCAGGTACTCAGCATCCAGCTCATGCTTAGATCGATTCTCGATCTGTATTCAACAACTTCAGTGGTGAGTCCTCATATTTCAAGGACAATAGACATGTTTTCATTTTAGTCTTTACATTTCAGTTTCCATTTTTTTTAGAGTTAGCTCGGGGGCATGTCCCAGCAACTCAACTTCGTTAGAGGCTTTTTCAGGCATAGTTGTAGTATCAACTTGACTTGTTAAGTTGATATTTCAGTGTTATTAAACTCTTAGTATGTTTTATACATTTAGACTAGTTGCATTTTTCCCATTTTCTAGTTATCTATTTTTTAGCTTCCACATAGTATTTGTCTTAATCAGTATTTTTAGTGTGCTTATGATATACCGGCGCAGGGTTAGCTTGGGGTCATTCGTGATCCTAGGTCCCGTGTTACTTCAGGGGGTAGCCTCGGGGCGTGTCAAACATGGTATTAGAGCATTAGGTTTAAGAGTCCTAGGATGTTTGAAAGCCGCACTAAGTAGAGTCTCTTTCATGGGTGTGAAGTACACCACATCTATGAGGGGGAGGCTGCAAAGTGTCTTAGGAAAACCTTCACTTTCTTGCTATTCTTATCGTACGTGGGTATGATATCCTTTCTAATTCATCGTTATGTGTTTCAGATCATGCCTCCTCATAAAGCTAACACACAGAATGCTAATGCATGCAATGCTATCGTAGTTTCTCCAGTCCTAGGATATTTGAAAGCCGCATTAAGTAGAGTCTCTTTCATGGGTGTGAAGTACACCACATCTATGAGGGGGAGGCTACGAAGTGTTTTAGGAAAAACTTCACTTTCTTGATATTCTTATCATGCGTGGGTGTGATATCCTTTCTAATTCATCGTTATGCGTTTCAAATCATGCCTCCTCGTACAGCTAACACACGGAATGCTAATGCATGCAATGCTATCGTAGTTCCTCCAGTCCCAGGATATTTGAAAGCCGCATTAAGTAGAGTCTCTTTCATGGGTGTGAAGTACAACACATCTATGAGGGGGAGGCTGCGAAGTGTTTTAGGAAAAACTTCACTTTCTTGATATTCTTATCATGCATGGGTATGATATCTTTTCTAATTCATCGTTATGAGTTTCAAATCATGCCTCCTCGTAGAGCTAACACACGGAATGCTAATGCATGCAATGCTATCGTAGTTCCTCCAGTCCCGAACCATGAGGTTACAAATGTAGAATTTTAGAATGCGATCCAGCTCTTGGCTCAGAGTGTGGCCAATCAGAATAATCAGTAGATCCTAGTTCCTACTAACAGAAATGGTGGATCAGCTGCAACTAGAGTTCGAGACTTTGTTCGGATGAATCCGCCTGAGTTTCTTGGGTAGAAGGTTGGTGAGGATCCACAAAACTTCATTGATGAGGTTAAAAAAGTCCTTGGGGTAATGCATGCAATTGGAACTGAGTGTGTTGAATTAGAATCCTATCAACTGAAGGATGTGGCTCATATCTGGTTCACTTAGTGGAAAGATAATAGGGGTGCATATGCAACTCCTATGACTTGGGATTGTTTTACGGGAGCTTTTCTGGACAGGTTCTTCCTAAAGGAATTGAGAGAAGCTAAGGCACAAGAGTTTATGAACTTGAAGCAAGGTTCTATGTCGGTCTAAGAGTACGGGCTGAAGTTTACCCACTTCTCCAGGTATGCTACAAATATGGTTGTCGATTCAAGGGTACAAATGAGTAAGTTCTTACTTGGGGTATCTGATTTGATGTAAACTAAGTGCAAGAATGATATGCTACTAGGGGATGCATATATATATCTAGGCTACTGATTCACGCTCAGGAGGTTGTGGTAGATAAGCTTAGAGAGTTGGCTAAAGACAACTAAAAGGCCAAAACAGGGAATTATGAGTACTTACAGCACAAATCGGATGATGGGAATCACTCACAGTTTCAGCAGAGGTCTACAGCCCCAGCACCTTCATCAGCTTGTGCTCCAACCCTATGTTCGACATGATCAGAAGGGTAGGGCATCATGCTCTAGGTCTCAAGGGAACGCTTCAGGTAACAAGACTTACCCAACTTGTCCAAAGTGTGGTAAGAACCATCCTAGCGAGTGTCTTGCAGGCAAGGAATGGTGCTTTGGGTGTGGTCAGTCTGGCCATAGGTTGAAGTATTGCCCTTCTGTCAGGCAGGGGCAAGGAGGTAACAACAATAAAGATCAATCTACAACTCCAGCAGCACTAGCAGGTCACCCAACTCAGTAGGGTACTTTATCTGGTATAGGTGGTGGTCAACGCCAGAACACGTTTTATGTTCTCCAGGATCGCCAGAACCATGAAGATTCTCCTGATGTGGTCACTAGTACGTTACGAGTCTTTTATTTAGATGATTATGCATTGTTAGATCAAGGGGCTACATTGTCTTTTGTAACTCCTTATATAGCAGTACACTTCAGTGTCAGTCTAGAAACTCTTTCAGAACGCTTCTCAATCTCTACTCCAGTTGGTGACCCAACTATAGCTAGGCGGGTATACAAAAATTTCCCTGTCACAGTCTCTCAGAAAGTCACCTCAGCAGATCTTGTAGAGTTACAAATGGTAGATTTTGATATCATTCTAGGCATGGATTGGTTACACTCGTGTTATGCCTCAGTCGATTGTAGAACTAGGATCGTTAGGTTTCAGTTTCCAAACGAGTCAATCTTAGAATGAAAGGGTAGTAGTTTAGTGCCTATGGGTCGATTCATCTCTTTCCTTAAGGCTACAAAAATGATTTCCAAATGGTATATCTATCATCTTGTTCGGGTTAAGGATTTAAACTTCGAAACCCCAACTCTTGAGTCAGTCTCAATGGTAAATGAGTTTCCAGAAGATCTTCCCGGAGTTCCTCCCGACAGGGAAATCGATTTTGGAATAGATCTCTTTCCAGATATGCAACCCATTTCTATTCCTCCTTATAGAATCGCTCCAACTAATTTTAAGGAATTGAAAGAGTAGTTGAAAGACCTTCTAGATAAGGGCCTCATCAGACCTAGTATATGTAACGACCCTAAAAATGAAATAGGAAGAAATAGAGCCTCACATGTGTATTGAAGTTGGTAACTTGATTAACTAACGTAAATCGGCTTCTTGAGTTTAGTTCAAAGAGATTTGGGGTCCGTAGATGCTGCCAGTTTTTGACATTTTAATTTTTAGTTGGGGCTTTGGGAATTAATTAGTTATTAGATTAAAGTCTTAGGGGGTCAGTTAGGAGTTAATTAAATGACTTATATAAGGTTTTAAGTCTTTTAACAAGTCGTTTACTAGCTTTTCCCAAAATCAAAATCCCAAAGTCTTCCCTCTCTCTATATTTCTCTCTAACTCAAAGAAGAAGATGAAGTGGGAGCTAGAGTTGAGGATTTCATGGTGTTTCTTCTTCAATTTTCGTGGGATTCATGAAGGTTAAGGTATGGGGATCCTTTATCCTTGATTCCTTTTCCATTCAAGGAGCCAAATCAAAGTGTTTTGAAAGTTTTTCAAAAACTCAATAAAGTCCTAATTTCGGTTCTAGCATGGGTTCTTGCATTAAATGATTTTTAATGATGATTTATGTTATTATTGATGTTTATTGATGGTTTTAATAAAGAAAAGTCCATGAACCCATGTCTTTCCAAGTTTCCTAAATTTGGCTTATGAAGTGGGTTGAATGTTTATGATTGAATGATGATGGAAAAATGCTTAGGTTGAGTGGAGTAGTTGATTTCTATTATTATCTATGTTTATCTATTGAGAATTATTGAAGAATTGAGGAATGGTGATTGTGGCTTTGGAAAAGGGTAAGTTGTCCTAACTTCATTGTTAATGTAGAATTGATATAGAATTGTGATAGATTGATGTGTGATCCACTTATGGTGGAGGTGTTTACTTATTGAATGTATTATGATTATGGCCTTGAAGGCATTATATGAGGAATTGAAGTGTTGACATGATTTCATATATGTGAATGTGATGTAAAGTATTTGAATGAGAATCTAATGAAGTGAAGGTAATCATGTTGTGAATATATATGTGTTCATGGGATCCCAAGGTGAGCTTGAATAAAGTATTATTGTATTGTGATTAAAAGTATGTTCTCTCTTAACACTTATGAATGAAGATGATGGAATGTGAAGTGTCTTATATTGTTGAATGTCATCTCTTGACTTGGTAGACTTAGGTGCTCTTCTTGATAAATGAAAAGCTATATTGAATATAAATCGATAGGCTATGGCATTCCTTTCACATGTAAGTGATGAAATCTGTTTCTGAGTTGGGTAGTGTTTAGTAATTTATGCATATCTTGTTCTCTAAAACTTCATTTACAATGAATAAATATGATTTGGAAAGCTAACTCGTATACCTACAACTCTTATGTTTATGTAAAACTCTAATTTAACTGTTATGGATACGAAATATGGGACGCAACATAGGGAAACTTATGCCTAGATTTCGAAAATTGAAATCCTGTATGATCAGCTGTAGTGTTTTGAATATATCTTTTTGTAAAAAATATATTTTGCGGTGATTCTTGTTTATTTGCAACCTTTAGAGATGCACCTACATCTTTCATGAAGATTATAAAGTCTAGTTTTTCCGTTTTTCTTTTCAAATCTAACTTGCGACTTGAGGTACCATGCTAGGCTTACTTGTGATGATGATCCTATGATACATCAACATTACTGACCTAATAGAAGTTAAATAATTTATTTAATTGTATTTTTAAGGTTGTATATACTCGTGAACAAGTTGAGGACCTTGAAACGTTGGTTTGTCTACGGTCTGAACTCGCAAAGTTGTGTTGGACTGGTTCTTTGCTAAAGCACTGAATTTGTGTATAAACTTGTACTTGCACACTTTTTACCGCAGAAATATTTGAAAGTTGATCTTGGTACCTTGGCTACCTCTTGTCACTTTGCATTGTCATGTTGGTATCCTTTAAGACATTAAAGACGCTCATGTAACTCGCCCACTTGTACGGACTGTTTGATCACCTGGCACTCTTGTTGGGACCTTGTCCTTTTTGTGGCTGTGACTTTGTCACTCTTGGCATGCCTCTTTATTTGAATCATTTGCCATCTTGACTCTGGATTTTTAGTCTGTCTTAAGAATGAAAGATGTCCATTTTAAGTACGAACTAGGAAGCTATTTTTAATATGGTTCTTGGTTCTCTTGATTATTGGGCTTTGACCCTTCTTGATACAGGGCGTCGACCCTTCTTGATACTTGCTTGTGCTTGGTGCGAAGACATGATGTACATATTAGGCGAGCCTTGTTATTGAATCTCCTGGAAATTTGTGCTATGAGCGTTCTTGACACTTGGATCTTTAAATGTAAAACTTGATACCCTTGGTGTGAACTCTAGTTACTTGATAAGTTCTACAACGTGTAGGTAGTAGTATGAGATGTTATATACACATGGCATGAGTAGGCTTTGTAGGTGCTAAAGTGAGTTCCCTAAGTCTATATGACTAAAGTGTGAAGTACCCTACATGCATGAACGTGTCCTAAATGACTTTAAAGAAGATTGTTGACTTATTGTCTAAATGATTTGTTGAATAAATAGCTTATGTTAATGAAGTGAGTTACTTAGTATGTTACCTTGAAGCATGATGGTTCTTGTCTATAGTAGCCTTGAGGAACACTTAGGTCTGTATGAAGAGGTTGTATGGGCGGCCACTTCATGTCTCACTCAAGTGTGTCTTAGGGTAATTTTAGATAAGGGTCCTTGGATGATGAAATGAGTTACTTGGTGAAAGTGTTGAGTATGTCTATAATGTGGTTAATGTCTTATATGTTGGTTATGTTCTATAATATGCCTAATATGTCAATGTTCATGAAGTTTTACTAAAATGGCATAAGGCATGACTTTAAACCAAATGTCCTTTTTAGCATGTTTTTGCATGGTTTCCATACTTGGTACTTAATTGTGCTAACCCCTTTCTTTCCCTTTTGACTGAAGTGTAGGGATTTTTGGAGATATTGTTATTCCATAGTTGATGGATAGGTTTCTAAGGTGTTTTGAAGATGAAGACTTGGTGAGTCCTCATAGATTCGAGGACAATAACCAACATGTTCCTTAATGTCTTGTAGTTTTGTTATAGTTTTGAGTGGCTTAGTCCCAGTGTTGTATTCAAGTATTAGATGGTTTTGAGACATCATGTATAAAGTCTAGAAAGTCTTCCGCTTGTTATTTGATGAAAGTTTCTTTGTGTGTGAAGAAAGTTTTTTATTCCTTGTGGGTTTTAGTGTCTATGTGATGAATGAATGCTAAGAGGCTTGTATTAGACCTCCAAGAGGTCGAGTACGCCGGTTACGACTAGGGGTGCTCTCGGGTCGTGATAGTATATCTCCATGGGGTGCCCTAGTGTTTTTCATGAAAAAGAAAGATGGGTCTCTGATTAACGTTTCAAGGACACTTTATCCAATTCTAAGTGTCAACGATCGCTACTCAGTATATAACCCAACTAAATGAGTTGGGGTCGAATCCCACAAGGAGTGGTACGTGTTTAAGATTCAATAGGAAAGTACAAATATGATCAAGTCAGTCATAAGAATAGACATTATCAAATAAAAATATAATTCAAATCAGGGGATTACACAAATGTCATATAAGGGGGTTTTGGTTTCAATTATCAACTACAATAATAGCAAACAATACAAAAATGACAATAATGAGACGGGTTCTTAGGATGTGATTCGATTATACGCTAATGTAGACAAATGGATAATTGCAACTGTTAGGAAATACCTAGATATTAGTGATTAAGCTAGACTATAGAGGATATAAACTTTTTCTAGAACAATTTACCCCGAATCAAGTCGATTTCTCTCGAACATCGACAAGAATGCAAAATAAGAACATACTTTGCCTTAGTACATTCACTCTCTCAAGCTGAATGTGTTGAAAAAGGTTTAGGATTCACTCTCTCGAGATAAACCCATGACAATCCAATACCCACAGACCATCAATCAATAATCTTGGTTTTAAAAGCTCTCTCTCGAGCAAGCCAAAAACACAAAGATAGAACTGTATGTGCAACTACAATTCTTTAAATTAAACCACAATTATTGATTGAAATCACTTCTAAACAACATTTAAACTAGCAATTAGCAATACTCATAAACTAAATCAGCCCATAATCACATAATCATATAATCACACCCCAATAATTGAGGTTTTAGCTAGACATCATAAAAAGATAAAAATCGTTACCAAATTGAGTTTCCATCAACTGGGTAAGATTGATTTCATTTTTACAAAGGTCCAAATTAAAGAATCTCAAAGACCCACTTCCAATTTCTCAAAAATGAAAAACTTCAATTCTTCAAAGCTAAGGAAAACTTGTCTCAATGCCCAGAGTTCAAAAATTGTTCAAAGTATGATACTTAATAACTGATAAAAGCTCTCAAACTAAATGTTCAAAAACATATTTATAGTAGCCAAAAATATGCTACGAAGGGCCATTCGGCCCAGTAAGTCAGGCTCGCCGATCAACTCGGCGATCCGCCCTTTGGTCAATTCCATCGCCATTTTGTCTTGGCCTTCAGTATCCTCTAGGTTTGTAACTTTGGGCGATCTAACACTGCATCGTGGAACCACTTGGCGATCCGTCAACTACTCATTTCTCTCGCCAATTTGATTTTCTCCTTCATGGATTGGTACACTGGAACTTTAGGCGGTCAAGAGACCATTCGACGACTTGCCAAGTAGACTTGGTGATCACCAGTCATACTTTTCTTCATTCTTTTAGCTCGCTTTGTTCCTTTTTGCAAATTAGTATCCATGCTTTGCTCCTCAATCCAAATACCGGGAAATCAAAGGTTTTACATCAGTTATTGACACAAAATAAGCATTTGAGGACAATAAATCATTATGAATAAAGCTCTAAATGAGTCCAAATCTCGGACTCATCAACGCCCCCAACTTAAACTTTTGCTTGTCGTTAAGTGAAATTCAAGTTCAGCAGTTCAGAAAGGATGTCTCAAACAGTGCTACACAAGACTCAATCATGAATGTACACAACAAAACTCAACTTACTCATGCAAGGATTAATTGTGCGTTCAAAGATTCAAGTTGTGACCCACCATTATCAAAGATTCTCAAGTTCACAATACTTGCTTCAAATGCAAGTTCAAGTTCAACAAAGGTACTCAAATTCCTTCACACAAAGATGATTCCACATTCACACACAATGGTTCTCATGAATCACATACGACTCTAACACTTACAAAGATGAGCACATGTATGACTCACCCATAGGTTTCCCCTTATTTTCCAATCAACACTTGTTTCAGCTCACTCAAGATCAAAAAAGTCTTTTCAAGTTGTAATGGGGCTGAGTGTAAAGGTATAGTCATTTAGGCTCAGTGGTTGCTATCCTTATGAAATGAGGTATGAAAAAAAAACACTTTTTTCCCTTTTCTTCATCATTCTCATTCATGCTCAAAATTCACCTCATTATTCACTTACCATGGAATATCGGACACCCCATTTCTTTTGCAACTTTTATTTCACAACTTTTTCATTCTTTTTCTTTTTCCTTATTCTTTTTTGTCTCTTTTTTTTTGTATGGAGGGGTTCCATCTTTATCAAAACCATGGGTCAAGGGGGACTTCTTTGTACTTCTTGATTTACCTTCTGTTTTCACCACATCCCCAACTTAGGATTTTCCCTAAGATGGCTATTCAAACAAACCAGAAATCATGAGGATTATGGGTGAATGGATAAAGAAAGGTCACAATTGCATCAAGTTTCTTCCAAGAAAAGGGTAAGGCTCAAAGGGGTGTTTAAGCAAAGTTCACACACTCATAAAGTTGACCACAAAAGAGGTATAATGTCAAGTTGTTTCACTCTTCAAAATTTTTGCCTAAGATTATTTCAAGAGCTTGCATCACTTAGTCAACTGGACCAATAGGGAAAAATCTAGGTGTCATCACACAAGGTTCACGGTAAACTCATCACACAAGGCACTGACACCAATATAAAACAAGACTCCACACTTTCGCTAATGTGGAATGTTCATTACAAGGGACTCAATCCACTAGGGTCTGCCATGGATGTCTTTGTCAGTGATGTTTGAATCACCGATTGTACAATCGTCTCCTCCAGATCTGGCAGGTCTCTATATATGCTCTTCTCTCTCGCCTTAATTTGCTCCTCATCGGTCTTTGCTCCGACTCATCAACTGCCACATCATCTATCAGCACATCTCTGGTGGTGACGAGAGGAATCTCATAACTGGCTGGGGAATCCATATCATCTGCTACCTCCAATAATGAAGTGAAGTCAATGGACTTCAAGTAGTCCACATCCTTCCTCATATCTGCAACCTCGCCTTTAAAAGTCGTTACCTCTGAAGTCTCCCAATGTCTACTCTCATAAGTCTCAACTCTCACTATGAGAGTGTTAATGGATTCTCGTAGGGGAGTCATTGCAGCTAGGATAGCACCATCAATCATCCATGGTACCACAACCTCTAATCGAGTAGCCCTCACATTTGCAGAATGGGCCAAGTGCTCCATCTTCAGGTGCATGGCCTGAGTTATCTTGGTCGGCTGGGAAGCAGTATAAGTACCAGGAGTCTGAGAGGAAGTGGAAGTACCTGAAGGCTCGGAGTCCGGAGTAGGAAAAGGTGCCTCTTTAGGTATAGAGTCAATATCCACCTCTAGGGATGCATCTACCGGGGCTGCTCTCCTCCTGTCTTCCTCCTCCTGAGTGTACTCGGCCTCTTTATGCTAGATGTCTACGGAGGATGTGGGATTGACCTTAATATCTCTCGTCTCATCATGAGGAACTCCAGCAGGCCTGCACAACTCTGTGATCAGCATCGGGAATGGAAGAGACATCTGTATCTACTTGGCTCTCATGGCCATCTACTGCTCTATGATGAGTCCCATGTCAACTGTTTTCCAAGCTATGATAGAACCGAGGCAGGCTGCCTTAGGATGGCGGAGGATGGACTCGTTCTGGGACGACATAATGGAGCTGCTGATGAATCCAAGCCAATATCGCGTAGCTACATCCAAATCCTTCTTCTCGATTGAAACTCTAGCCTCAATCCACCTAGGGGTAGTGTCAGAGATGAGGGGAGCTAGCCAGCCCTTAAGATCATCCAAGGGTGTCGTAGTGGTAGCCAAATTTGGGTAGTCAAAGACTGACCCTCTATCAAATATCACATTGATGTGATCAAGGCTACAATTCACTAATGTTTCCCATACCATGATGAATCCCACCGGTCTAAAAGTACTGGCCTTCTTCTTTCCTTTAGGGTCCAGGACACCATATGTCGAGTAAAACTCCTGGACCCATGTAGGGATGTATGGGCCTCGGGGCCTGGTAAACTGCTCAAAGTGATGGTACTGGAGTGTTTCCCTCACTCTGGAGTATTTGCCATCTAGGCTCTCTGTAGAAAGCAGTTTCTCCTCAAGAATAGTCTGCAACCCATCAAGTTTTAATCTGTTGAGTAGCTTGGGAGGAGGGACCTGTACTGGTGGCACTGGGCCCACAGTCGGTGCTAGAGCTGGTACTGTATCAGTTATAGGAGGGGTGGATGTTGGAGCCCTTGATGAGTCTGGGCTATACCTAACACGGATCTCCGCTCGCCTGGACTGCAATGGCTGGTCATCATCTGGCTCGGAGAATGTAGCTTGGGAGTCAAAGGACTCTCCCTCGCTGCTAGAGTTATGCTCTGGAACCTCAGTCACGGGCCTCTTGCCCTTGCCCTTGCCTCCCTTTAGAGTCTCTTTCCTTCCCTTTTTAGGAGGATTGGATCCCCCTTCATTTATTAGTATGCCCCGTGCTCTTTTACAGGGCGGCATGTCGAGGTTGGTTCTAACCATATCTGCAAAAACATAAAAAAAAGTTAGATTCATTTCAAGAAAAGTTGCAGAAAAATAGTTGCAGACAGACTTGCCGAATCACTTTGGCGAGCCAGATCAGGTTCGCCGAAAGGATTGGCTCAAAATTCTATCAGAAAAATGGCATGTCGGCGATGAGAGGGGCCTTTCGGCGTGCACAGACCAGCCCGCTGAAAGTTATAGTGCATTTTAGGGGTTAAGGGTGCAGAAAGGGCGATCAAAAAAGACTTTCAGTGAGTTTTCCGAGTGCACTCGGCGACCTCAGGCTTCTCACCAAAAGATACAGAACCAAAACTCAAGATTAACATTAAATTAAAGGCGATCAAGGGGAATTCGGCGAACTGCCGAGTGGTTCGGTGAGCTCGACCCAGCTCGCCAAACTGCCTAGCGTGCCTACCTTCTACCCCGACTTCCAAATTAAACCCCGCAACCCCCAAAAACAAAAATCAAAACATGCACTCATTCAATTTAACCTAGACTCAAAAGACCCATGCCAACGGGATACTCAAGACTTCTTCTAGTTTGGCCAAAATTGGCCATTTAACGACTTAAGCCCTTAGGAATGATGTCAACCGCTCCATCATCGGGAAAAATATGTAATTTAGCACAATAAAGGGCTACTCAAACTTCACCCGACTAGACCCAACAACAAATTAGCACAACCCAACAATTTCGACCAATTTTAAAGTACGAAATTTGGGAAATCAACAATTAATCATTTTAGGAAAGATATTCAAATTAAATTCGGCAAATAAGCACACAATCATGCATTCAAAGAGGTCCAACACATATCATTAAGATCATACAATTGCAAATGAGTAAAAACCACTAAATAAAAGTTCGGGGTAGGAAAACCAAACTTTAATGCCGAATTAATACTTTGAAAAGCTAGGCGGCAAAGATATCAACTCTGAACACACAATCAACGACTAACAAGCGGTAATAATGCAAAAATATAGAAAACTTTAGTGTGGGTGTGATTTTGGAAAGTTAAAAAGTGGGGGAATGTGAAAGAGTTTGAAAGTTTAAACCTTTGGCCTTTAAAACCGTCCAGTTCTCGCCCATTCGGCAACATTAGTTTTGCTCGCCGAACCACTTAGCGACACGCTGAGTGGTCACTTACCTCGCCGAGTTTTACAGGACCTCCAGTTATTATGGGGGTCCAAACGGCAAACAAAGTCGTGATCACCGACCCGTTCGGTGACACGCCAATTTACTCCTGGGCTTGCCGAGTTTTACAAACTCCAACCTCAGAATTTCTTGAGTCCAACGGCAGTCCAGGTCGGGCTCGCCGACCTCTTCGGTGAATCACCGACTGACTTTTAGCTCGTCAATCTGCAATTTTCAAACACATTCCACACTTTAACATGCACAATCAACACATGATTATTTCGAAAACAAAAAGAAAGCAAATAAAACATGGTTTGCCTCCCAAGCAGCGCCTTAGTTAACGTGTGGCACGACAGAAGTCCTCACTCAAACCTCATTCTTAGGGTTGGCCATAGTTTCACTAGGCAACCCCCTTTGCTGTCTCAGATTTAGATGAGATGAAATATGACCCATCTGGGTCTCTAACTGTTTGATAGAGATGGAATGGGAAGTAACTGTCTAGCTAAGGGTCAACACATATTCCTTCATCTCTTTCAAGATTTTATTGGACCCCTCAACCTTGTTGAGGATAAGCGAGAGCATATCCTTGGAACGACCACCCTCAGAATTCTTTTGCTTTTGACGCTCGTGGGGAGGAATGTACATGTCTTTCTCCCCATCCCTTTCCTTCCAAGTGGGGTTACGATCCCTCCACTCTCTATCACGATCTTTCCAACTTTCATCCCTATTCCAACCTTGGTTACCACGATAACCACCTCCTTGGTTGGCTAAGAAATTTACCTCCTCGTTGTACAATGCTTCAAACTTGGCCTCTTCGGGGTTTACACACCCCACACCCACAACATTGACACTTCTAGCACCATCTCTCATGACATTTTTGGACAAAATGTCAAGTTGAATCATGATCTTGGCCATGTTTTGATCCCTCTCTTGGTCTTTCTCAAGCTGCTCCTTGGTCAAGTTAAACGTGCGATGGAAGACTTGATCTTCGCGGGTATACCAAGCCCAATTAATTATGGTCATACCATCCAAGAGCTGGGCTGCTATAATATAAGGTTGTTGCATCAAACCACACGGAGAAAGTTAGTTAGCTACACTCTTGTTCACTGAATCAAGGCTTCGGTAATAATACTGCTGCAAAATATTGTCGGGCAAACCATGAGTTGGGCATTGCAGCACCAACTTCTTGAATCGTAGTCAAGTCTCATGAATTGGCTCACCCTCCAAACGCTTGAAGCTTTGAATGTTGTCCCGAAGTGTCATCATCTTTGAAGGAGGGAAAAATCGCACTTGAAATGCGGTGAAAAGCTCTTCCTACGAAGTGATTGAATCTCATGGCAATTCAACTAGCCACTTACATGCGTCTCCCATTAAAGAAAATGGAACAGCCTCAACCGAACCAAATCTTGGGATATGTTCTTGAAGGAGAACGACCCGCAAACGTTAACAAAGTTTCTAATATGCTCATGGGGATCCTCATGAGCCAGCCCACCAAACAACCCTTTCAATTGCAAGAGCTCCAACATAGTACTTGTAATATGGAACACCACGTTCCCTTCAGTCGGAGGCAAGCAAATGGCACCAATTCCACCCATTAGATGAGGGTCATTAACATTAGGCTCATTGACATCGTTGAGGTTGCCAATGTCATCTTGGTAGCCCACTTGGCTACCATTGCTTCCGTTCACACTCATTTCTTCTGTTTTAAACAACAACACAAAAACCAAAACTAAAAGTAAGTAGATTCAACTATGACTAACAAGAACAAAATTAAACTTAACCAAAGAATCTTAAGCAACACCACTCCCCGGCAGCGGCGCCATTTTGATTAATGTTTCAAGGACACTTCATCCAATTCTAAGTGTCAACGATGGCTAGTCAGTATATAACCCAACTAAATGAGTTAGGGTCGAATCCAACAGGGAGTGGTACGTGTTTATGATTCAATAGGAAAGTACGAATATGATCAAGTCAGTCATAAGAATAGACATTATTGGATAAAAACATAATTCAAATCAGGGGTGAAACGAATGTCAAATAAAGGGGTATTGATTTCAATTATCAACTACAACAACAATAAATAATACAAAAATGAAAATAATGAGATGGGTTCTTAGGATGTGATTCGATTATACGCTAATGTAGACAAATGGGTAATTGCAATTATTAGGAAATAACTAGATATTAGTGATTAAGCTAGACTATAGAGGAGATAAACTTTCTCTCGAACAATTTATCCCGAATCAAGTCGATTTCTCTCGAACATCGACAAGCATGCAAAATAAGAACAACTTACGTTTTAGTCCATTCACTCTCTCGAGCTGAATATGTGCAAAAGGGTTTAGGATTCACTTTCTCGAGATGAACCCATGACAACCCAATACCCACATACCATCAATAATTATTCTTGGTTTTAAAACCTCTCTCTCTAGCAAGCCAAGAATACAAAGGTAGAACTGCATTTGCAACTACAATTCTTTAAATTAAACTACAATTACTGATTGAAATCACTTCTAAACAACATTTAAACTAACAATTAGCAATACCCATAAACTAAATCAGCCCATAATCACATAATCACATCCCGAAAATTGGGGTTTTAGCTAGACATCATAAAAAAATAAAAATCGTTACCAAATTGAGTTTCCATCAACTGGGTAAGATTGATTTCGTCTCTACAAAGGTCCAAATTGACGAATCTCAAAGACCCACTTCCAATTTCTCAAAAGTGAAAAACTTCAATTCTTCAATGCTATGGAAAACATGTCTCAATACCTATAGTTCAAAAACTGTTCAAAGTATGATACTTAATAACTGATAAAAGCTATCAAACTAAATGTTCAAAAATGTATTTATAGTCGCCAAAAGTATGTTGCGAAGGGCTAATGGGCGCAGTAATTCAGGCTCACCGATCAACTCAGCGATCCACCCTTTAGTCAATTCCATCGCCTTTTTTCCTTGGCCTTCATCATCCTCCAAGTCTGTAACTTTGGGCGATCTAACACTGCATTGCGGAACCACTCAGCGATCCACCGACTACTCTTTTCTCTCGCCAACTTGATTTTCTCCTTCAGGGCTTGGCACACTGGAACTTTAGGCGGTCAAGAGGCCGTTCGATGACTCGCCAAGTAGACTTGGCGATCACCAGGCGTACTTCTTCATTCTTTCAGCTCACTTTGTTCCTTTTTGCAAATTAGTGTCCATGCTTTGTTCCTCAATCCAAATACCTGGAAATCAAAGGTTTTACATCAGTTATTGGAACAAAATGAGCATTTGAGGATACTAAATTATTATGAATAAAGCCCTAAATGAGTACAAATCTCAGACTCATCAGTCTCTCAAAATGTGCATTGACTATCGACATTGAACAAAGTCATAATCAAGAATAAGTAACCCAACCCCAGGATTGATGACTTGTTCAAACAACTTCAGGGTGCTAGTTGCTTTTTGTAAGATAGCCCTAAGATCCGGCTATCATCAGCTCAGAGTTAGAGATAGTAACTTCCGAAGACAACTTTCAGAACTCGGTATGGTCATTATGATTTGTAGTTATGTCTTTTGGACTAAAAATGCTCCTACACCTTTCATGAACTGAATGAACAGGGTGTTCAAAAAGTATTTGCATTTGTTCATCATCGTCTTTATTGATGATATCCTCATTTATTCTCGGAAGAAGGAGGAGCATGCGACTCTTCTGAGAGTTGTTCTGCAAACTCTCAAGGATTGCCATCTATTCGCTAAGTTCAGTAAATGTGAATTTTGGTTACATTCTGTTACTTTCCTTGGTCATGTGGTATCCAATAAAGGGATTCGAGTGGATTCTCAAAAAAATGAGTCAATACAACACTGGACCAGATCCACTTCCCCACATATATCAGAAGTATCTTGGGTTTGGCCGGTTATAACAGTAGATATGTGGAAGGATTTTCATCCATAGTCTCCCCATTGACTAAGTTGACTCAGAAGAAGGTCAAATTTCAGTGGTCAGATGAGTGTGAGAAAAACTTCTCAGAACTAAAGACTAGGTTGACTACAACTCTGGTTTTGACCTTACTTAATGGCTCAGACGGTTATGTGATTTATTGTAATGCATCCAAGGTCGGCCTAGGTTGTGTGTTGATGCAACGAGGTAAGATAATAACATATGTTTCTAGACAACTTAAGGTCCATTAGAAGAACTACCTGGCTAATGACCTCGAGCTTGTAGTCGTGGTATTTGCCCTAAATATTTGGAGACACTACTTGTATGGTGTTCATATTGAGGTGTTCACAAATTAAAAGAGCCTCCAATATGTGTTCACCCAAAAAGAGTTGAACGTTCAATAGAGGAGTTGTCTTTAATTCCTCAAAGATTATGACATGAATGTGCTTTACCATCTTCGTAAGGACAATGTAGTTGCAGATGCTCTCAGCCGGCTGTCTATGGGTAGTGTGGCACATGTTGAGGAAGAAAGGAAAGAGTTAGCAAAAGATGTTCACAGGCTTTTGCTCGCTTAGGAGTTGGCCTTAGAGACATGTCGTATGGTGGTGTGCTAGTTCAGAATGGATCATAATCTTCTTTGGTAGTGGAGGTTAAGGAAAAATAAGATAGTGATCCTGTATTACTTCAATTGAAAAGTGCAATCCATTAGTAGAGAGTTCAGGTGTCCTCCCGGGGGAGAAGGTGTACTTCGTTACTAGGGTCACTTATGTGTTCCTAATGTGTGTGAGCTGAGGAAGCAGATCCTTAAAGAAACTCATAACTCCAAGTATTCCATTCATTCAAGTTCCACTAAGATGTACCGTGATCTATGGGAAGTCTTTTGGTGGAACGACATGAAGAGGGACATAATAGGTTTTGTGGCTAAGTGTCCTAATTGTCAGCAGGTTAAGGTAGAACATCAGAAACCAGGAGGAATGACTCAGGAGATTAACATTCCTACATGGAAGTGGGAGCTGATAAATATGGACTTCATTGCAGGTTTACCTCGTACTCACAGACTCTATTTGGGTGATAGTGGACACAAGGAAATTCCCTATTTGGAGGACCAATCACTTAGGGATACCTAACTTACCAACTTTGCATGTGAAACACTAGGAAATGATTACTATTATTAGGATTACTGTGTTAAGAGCTTGTGGGGAACACATACACCTTAGTTACTCTTTCATATTGATAATTTAAAGTTTGAATCTTGCTCACTTGTTACTTAATCAACAATTTTTTATTTGCTTACAAACCCCCTGTCCCTTTTATTTACTTGTCTCGGAAATAGTTTGACTAAACGGATATAATAGTGAGTTAAGTTTAAGTCTGAACCATATTACTCGTGGGATCGACCCCAACCTACAAGTGGGTTCTTTATTTAACGAAGAGCGCTTATACTTCTTTAGGGAGGTGTAATTTGAGCGTATCAAATTTTGGCGCCACTGCTGGGGAATAAGGCTTTTAGATTAAGTTTAACTATATTATTGAACTTTAGTCAGTTATTTCCTAATTTTCCATCTTCTTTTGTTTTTTTCTACAGATTTCTACTCTAGTGTATGTCAAGTACACAGAGTCGAGGCGAACCATTGACCCCATATGATCCTGAACTAAGCAAGACTTTGAGAAAAATGGAAAATCAAGGAGTCCATAATAGTCCAATCATAGAGGAGCATGAGGATGGAGTGAATAATGAGAATGCTCATGTTTGTGGTGGTAATCTACTCGAAGATGCATTGAGAGTACATAATCCACCAGAACCAAGGCTGCGTGATAACTACAAGGTCAGCTTCAATACAATTGAATCAGAAGGACTAACTCAATTCATACATGGGACCAATTGCATAAAGTGTTCATGGCAAAATACTTCCCGTTGTCAAAGAAGCTAGATCACAAGGACAAACTGAACAATTTCGTAGCACTATCTGGAGAGTATATAAGAAGTTCATGGGATAGGTTCACTTCATTGATAAAAAGTGTTTCAAATCACCACATAGATGATGAGTTACTAAAGGAGTACTTCTACAGAGGTCAGGATGACAATGGAAAGGCTGTGCTGGATAATATCGCTGGAGGATCATATGGTGAGTGCGATTTTGAGGGGATCGTTGAGAAACTGAAGAAGATTTTCCTGAATAATAAGGCATGAAGCACTAGAAAGTCGGACACAACTAGAAGCACATTTGCAGTTCAAGCTACATCTAGTCAATCTGCTGATGACATTCGTGAGAAGATGGCTCAAAGAAGGACATAACTTGGGTTGGTATTGAAGCATGTGAGCGATAGTGCAGAAAAGGTGAATGTGGTAAATTACTTAACTAGAACTCCACCACCAGCAGTTGATGAATTCTACTATGAGGAGGATACATATTTGGTGAATGATTAGGGGGGTTTCCGAGCCAACGCCCAAGGTTCCAACTCAGATAATTGGCGCCAAGGTCAAGGAAACCAAGGTCAAAACTATGGAAACTATAATTCAGAGGGAAATTATGCCCGGGATGGGAACTACAACCGTGATAACAACTACAATCGGAACAACTATGGTAATAGGAATGAGAGGGCCTTAAGTTCCACATGCGAATCAGGAATCTGGCAATAGAAAGGTCGGGGGGTAGTATGTCACGCATTGAGGATATGATGCAGAAGATGATGAAGAGGTTTCATGCGACTGATGAGAATGTGAAAGAAATGTGAAACGACTTGTCTGGAATCGGTCAAAAAGTTGATTCCCATGCAGTGTTGATCAAGCAACTTGAGCAGTAGTTTAGTCAGTTGTCCACTACTGTGAACCCACGTCAGCCTGGCACACTTCTTAGCAACACCATCCAGAATCTAAAGAATGATGGTCATTGTATGACAGTCACTACTCGAGGAGGTAAATAGACCATTGATCCCCCTATGCCATCTGAGGTTGAAATTGTGGTAGAAAGAGATGAAGATGAGATTGAGGTTACTAGCGAGTCTAAAAATGCTACAGAGAAGGAAACAAATGTGACCCAAAAGGTTGTTCCCATGCCTAGACCTCCACCGCCATTCCCACAGATATTGGTGAGGAAGTACGAGAAGGAAAATACCCCAGGTTCATTAATATGTTGAAACAACTTTCCATCAATGTTCTGTTGATAGAAACTTTGGAGCAAATGCTTGGGTATGCGAAGTTTATGAAGGATTTGGTGACCAAAAAGAGGGCTGTTAGTTTTGAGGATGATGCAAGGTTACAACATTGTAGTGCTATTGCTATACGGTCATTAGTGCAAAACAAAGAGGATCTTGGGGCTTTCACTATTTCTTGTACCATTAGGATGTTACATTTTGTGAAGGCGTTATGTGATTTGGGTGTTAACATTAATCTGATGCCATTGTATATCAACAAGAAGTTGGGTTTAGGGGCTCCAAAACTGACTGCGATGCGACTACTCATGGTTGATAGAACCGTGAAGAAGCATATTGGTGTTCTCCAAAATGTCCTTGTGAAAGTGGAGTTGTTCATTTTTTTGGCGAATTTGGTGATACTTTATTGTGAGGTTGATTTTGAGGTTTCCATCATCTTAGGGAGACCATTCCTTGCTACTGGGTGCACCTTAGTGATATGAAGAGAGGGCAGATGAAGTTCCGTTTGAATAATAAGGAGGTAACTTTCAATATCTGTAGGTCTATGAAGTAGGAAAGCGATCTCAAGTCAGTATTAGTGGTGAATCATATTGTGGAGTGAGGTTCTGAAGTGTCTATTGAAGAGAGGTTGGGTGTGATGCACTGGCAGCGGTAATGATAAATTTTGATGGTGATGGTATTAAAGATTATGATGAATTAGTTGCCACAATTGGTAGGTTCGAATTTCGTTCCAAACCAAAAAGATTGGAGCTAGATATGAAGAATTGCGACTCTCCACCCGCCAAACCGTAGTGAAAGAAGCTCCAAAATTAGAGCTCAAGGATCGACCATCGCTTTTGAGGTATAATTATTAGGGAAAGATGGCACTTTACCGGTAATCATTGCGGACGATTTGAGTGAGGTGCAAGTAGAGGCATTGGTTTCTGTATTGAAGAGGTTCAAGAGGGCAATTGGATAGACTATTGCGGACATTATTGGGATTCCTCCTGGCATTTGTTCTCATAAAATTCAACTCATGCCGGACAACAAGCCAAGTATTGAGAACCAAAGGAGACTAAATCCACCTATGCAAGAGGTAGTGAAAAAGGAAATCATCAAATGGTTGGATGCTGGAGTCATATACCCCATTGCAGATAGTCGTTGGGTCTGTCCTGTTTAGTGTGTACCTAAGAAAGGTGGGATTACTCTGGTTCCTAATGTAAAAAATGAGCTTGTTCCGATGAGGTCAGTGACTAGATGGAGAGTATGGATGGACTACCACAAACTGAATGCTTGGACAGAAAATGATTACTTTCCGATGTCGTTCATAGATCAGATGTTGGATTGCCTTGCTTGTAAGGGTTAGTATTGCTTTATTGATGGGTATTCGGGCTACAATCAAATCTCCATAGCACCGGAAGACCATTTTCACTTGTCCTTATGAGACTTTCGCCTTCAAAAGGATGCCATTTGGGTTGTGTAATGCTCCAACGACCTTCCAGCATTGCTTGATGTCGATATTTTTAGATATTGTGGAGGACACTATTGAGGTATTTATGGATGACTTCTATGTGGTAGGTGACTCATTTGATGGTTGTCTGATGCATCTAGCTGAGGTAATGAAACAGTGTGAAGAGTGCAATCTTGTGCTTAATTGGGAAAATATCACTTCATGGTGAAAAAAGGGATAATTCTGGGTCATCGTATTTCTGAGAAGGGTATTGAGATTGATAAAGCTAAAGTTGAGGTAATAGAAAAGCTTCCACCACCTATCTTTGTTAAAGGTGTTAGAATTTTTCTTGGGCGTGCAGGTTTTTATCGGAGGTTTATCAAAGATTTCTCTAAAATTGCACACCCATTGTGCAAACTGCTCAAAAAGGAGTGTAAGTTTGAGTTTGACGATTCTTGTCTAAGAGCATTTGGAGAGTTGAAAGCAAGGTTAGTATCCGCACCTATCATTATTTCACCGGATTGGGGGCAATAGTTTGAAGTAATGTGTGATGCAAGTGGGGTGGCGCTTGGTGTGGTATTGGGTCAGAGGAGAGAGAAGATTCTTCATCCAATTTACTATGCCAACAAAGCACTAAATGTGGCTCAAAAGAACTATACGATGACTGAATAGGAACTCCTTGCTATGGTTTTTGCATTTGAGAAATTTTGATCCTACTTGCTCGGTACTAAGACTATAGTGCATACTGACCATTCTGCACTGAGGTATCTGATTTATAAAAAGGATGCAAGACCGAGGTTGATTAGATGTATATTATTGTTGCAAGAGTTCCATTTTGAGGTGAAGGACAACTGGGGGACAAAAAATTAGGTTGCCGATCATTTGTCCAGATTTGAGGAGGAAGCTATGTGCAAGTTAGTAGATGGGGTTGAGACTAATGATGCATTCCCAGATGAACAAGTATTGGTTACTTCTTATGATCTTATTCCTTTGTTCACAGATTTTGCTAACTACTTGGCAAGTGATTTGGTTCATCGGATTTGTCATTCCACCAAAGGAAAAAGTTTATGTATGATGTGAAGAAGTTCTTTTGGGAAGAGCCTTACTTGTTTCGTATTTGTGCTGATGGGATTAGTCGTCGTTGTGTGCCCGAGGTTGGGATGATGAGTATACTAGAGGCGTGTCATTCATCACATGTTTGTGGGCATCATAGTGGTATTCGGACTGCTCATAAAATCTTGCAGTGTAGGTATTACTAGCCTACCATCCACCAAGATGCTCATGAAGTATATTTTTGTTGCGGTTGACTATGTATCAAAATGGGTGGAAGCAATTGCGCTTTCAAACAATGAGGGTAAGAGTGTCACCGCCTTCCTGAAAAAGAGCATCTTCTCCAAATTTGGTACACCTAGGGGCAATTATCAGCGATGGAGGTTCTCACTTTTGTAATAAGTTGTTCAAGGCGTTGCTAGAGAAATATGGAGTTCGTCACAATGTAACTACTCCTTACCATCCGCAGTCTAGTGAGCAAGTTGAAGTGTCAAACAGAGAGAAAGAAAATCCTTGCAAAGACTGTGAATGCCAACTCAAGAAGGCTTGATGATGCTCTATGGGCCTATTGCACCGCATTCAAGACTCCCATAGGTATGTCCCCCTACCAACTTGTATATGGGAAGTCATGCCATTTTCCGGTAGAACTAGAGCATAAGGCCAAGTGGGCGCTAAAGAATTTGAATTTGGATTGGGGCGGTGCATCGAGTCAAAGAATGAATGACATGAATGAGCTTGATGAGTTTTGCCTAAAAGCATATGAAAGTTCAGCCTTGTACAAGGAAAATAATAGGAATAAGTGGAATAATAAATTTTGAGACATTTAAGTTTTTACAATAAATAATATAAATGAATGGAGACAGTAGTAATTGACACTTTTTAAAATAATAATAATAAATTAAAATATAGTGAAATTTATCAAAAAAAAAAAAAAAAAAAAAAAGTAAATAAGATCTTTGGTAAAGAGAGGTGACATATCACCTTTTCTATGGTTAGGAAATAGGAAAATGATAAGTTATTAATAGTGATAATTGAGGAACTAATTCTTATATTTTTTTTTTCATTTTTTCTGGATTAATTCTTACATTAGTTACATAGAAATAGGGAGAAACCAAAAAATAGGAGGAAACAAAAAAGATAAG
The DNA here is from genome assembly GCF_900185275.1 of Solanum verrucosum. Lineage (NCBI taxonomy): Eukaryota > Viridiplantae > Streptophyta > Magnoliopsida > Solanales > Solanaceae > Solanum > Solanum verrucosum. The sequence continues at coordinate 54,187 of NW_026020253.1, forward strand.
TTAAATATTGCATTAAAATGTGAGAGTAAATAAAAAATTCTTAAAACTTAAAAAGATGCATTCTAATATTAAGTTAAAAGATGTGTTGTTTCATTCAAGTTTTATATAAACATAAACTTATGACCTTCTATATTGTTTTTTTTTAGAAAATGGAAGTATTGATATAATGTTTTTAGTTTCTTCAGTTTTTCTTAAGAATTACACAAATGCTCTAGTTTGTTGTCAATTTTTTTTAATTCATAGCTTGGATAACACTCTTTTTTTTGTAAGTTATCAAATTTTCTCTCTTTAAAATAATTCTAATTGTAGTGTCGATTTTAGGAATGCACATAAACATGCAAATAAACAGTAACTTCAAGTATATAATGATCGTTTTAGGATGATACAAAAAGCTATCATAATAAAAATTCGCAAGAACTAATCATAGTTTTGCCTAATGACTTACGTATGTACAACTATAGTCATACATAAAAGAAGAAGATTTCTTTATCAAGTTTATCTGTCTTAATCTTCTGTAACAACCCATTTGGTCATTTTGAGTACTAGAGTTTATTTTATTTCATAAAATACTTTCCGATAGATTCTAAAGGGGCTATTTTAGGCTATTCATAACCACAATTATGAAATTAAGGGGATAGTTTAAATAATTAAATTAGTTGGGGGTAAAAAAAATAACATTTAAGATAAATAGTGGACCATTTTTATAACTGAGTCATGTATAATAATTAGGGTAAAGAAACAATCTGTAAAACAAGGTCATGTTGAGTACTGACCAGTTAAGGCACTAAATATGACTTGGGCAGCATTTTTCTAGCTTCTTTATGAAAAGGTATATATCCCAAACTTTGAGAAATAGTAAGAGAGATGAGTTACTGAATATAGAGCAACGGAAGATATTAGTTGATCCTATGAGGGTAAATTTCATGCTTATTCCATATATTCGACTCAGCTTTGCTTCAGTACGGAAGAGCGAGTTCGCTGCTTTATGAAAGGATTGAGGTCATATTTATTGATTCAAGCTTTATAGGTGGCTATTTCAGCAAAATCTTTTCAGGAAGTTGTTGATTTTGTGATGGAGGTAGAAAGGGTGAAGTCAGATGACATTGCCAAGATGACAACATTCAAAAAGTTTCGTAAGGGACAGCTAGATAATAAACACCATTACTTTGGGAAAAATATAGTTAGTAAAGTTGTCATAACATGTATGGGTTACTTAGCGAATGATGAAATTATGTTGCACTAATTGAGGTCAGAATCTCTACGACAATTTCATAGATTGAGTGTATATCAAAGAGGTTCATGATACGACTATTTCAATAATACCGATGCTTACTTGGTTAGATTTATGAAGTGTGTTACTTTTGTTATCGACCTGATCTAAGAAAGAATGCAAATTGCTTAGACTATTTGGGTGCGATCTTATCAATAGGTATAATGTGTTCTAGTGAGGTATCTAACGGACTTTCATGGTGTGGTAGTACTAGTGTTATGTTGAAATGAACACATCGATTATCACGTATGAATACAAACTACTTAAAGAGTTATCAGTTGTATGACATGTTCGTATGATGAGATTTGATGTCGCATTCATATTTGAGAAGCCAAGTAGCTTATTACTACAGACGAATGGGTTAAGCATTGTTTATAAGGGAAATTTTAGTGGTGGATCGTTGATTCAATATTAATGTGTTAGGTTGAGAAGTGTATCCCGAGGGTTCTAAATGCGGACTGGTGATTTCATCTTAAGGACCAAGCGAATTGATAGATACCAAAATGACAAACTTATGGGTAAAGTAAGTCCCAAAGAGTATACTTGTGTGAAGATGATTGAAAATTTTAGTAAAAAAGTGCATATAAAAGTGGGTTAGTCCTTAGGATTTAATTGGTATAAGTGGGTTTAATGTGTCATATTTATGAAAAGGTTGACCTCGTGGTGATGACAAGAGCTAACTAAGCATGACGGTAATAAGCGTTCATGATGAATTGTGATTGAGATGCAACTATATAATAAGGATTGTTGGTTAAACGGATTTTGTATAGTAATAATGACTGCGAGTATCTAAGGTTGTGATTTTCTACTATTTGGTGAGTAACTTGGTTGTATGAAAAGTTTTAGGAGATGCTGGAACATCACTAATAGAATTTAAAGGATCTAGAGTTAATTTTTTTTTTGGAATGTAGTGTAGGCATCGGAAAGAGGCGAGAGCAATAACATATTCTCTTATTGCAAGAGCTAAAGAGGTATCTTCCGAGGGGTTGAGAATTGGGTTCAGAAATATGTGGTTTCATCCGTTTTGCTCTGGCTATGGTAATAGTATCATAGGTTCATCAGATTGGTTAAAAACTATTGAATATGACTTGAGGAAAGAGTGTACAGACATTCAGCTTGAGTGTGATGATGAGTTTTTTGGTTTAGAGTTTAGTAATGAGTACAATTGAATTATTAGTGAAGGATATTGTAAGATCGATGGAGAGATGATCAATGATAAGATAATATACATAAATTCATAAAAATCTTCAAGGTATGAGCTAATGTTGATAGATAAAGGGATTGGGTTACACAGTTGGATTCACAATTCAAATTTTTCATTGTAAGTCTATATTCGTGGTGATATGTTTTGTCAAGGTATGAATTTTTAAGGTAATCAATGATCGATTGCATTTGATATTAAGTATTTGGAAGGACTTATACATGGTTTGAGTCGTAAAGTTTATTACTTTTGATTGTTAAAGTACCTAAGGAAGGGTTACACTTAAAAGTGTTGGTTTACAGTAAGGTAAATAGTCGAGTTTTTATGATAATTGTTAGTATTGAGAGTGTGCGCTTCATTGAAATGATGTGAAGAGTATGTGGAGTCAACATAATGGAATGGTTCGTATGGGCTCTTTAGAGGAAAACATTTACTGTTATTCAACCTTTATTCCGTACATTCTTATGTGACCACCTTTTTCTTTATGAACATTGTTTGGAGTATGATTCAATAGCTATGTCGACGCTTGTTTTCACTTTTTTGGGTGGAATCTTAGTGGTGGATCGGGTGTACCGATCCTACGATGTCCTCTTGGTTGGGTAACATGTTTAGGAATACTTGGTTATCTCAGATGCCATATTTGGTGTTGTCTTGGGGCTGTTAAAGTATTCTAGTGATTCTACATGTACCACTTTCCTTATGAGAATTTATATAAGAGCTACCATGAGTATTTTACAGTTGTGCGACAGTCTTAATATTGATCTAGTTGTCGAGGTCATGTTCCAATTATGTGTGGTTGAATGTGGGGACCCATTGAGTCTAGTTCTACCATATTTAAGGGTTATCTACAATCACAACTACTAATCTAGCATTTCAACAGTGTTGTTAGAGGTTATGTATGCTTGGATGTATCGCTTGATGGGTGGTTACTTGATCATTTTCTCTTTTGGGTTAGATTAGTTTGATTTTCCCTTGATGAGTACCTGATGTCTAAAGATCATTTTTTTATATAACTTAAGCTCGTGAAAAGTTTATGTTGTGAGAAGGAAATATTGATAAGATCTATGATGGTTTGTGCATTTTGAGTGTGTGGTGGTTGGTTCAAGTTCACTTCTGATTGTGGACAATATTGATTCAGAATTTTATCATAGTTATGTGAGTAAAGATTCCACCTAATAGTTGTGTTAAGATCCTTGAGAACATGTTACGGATGTGTATACAATTAACTTTGGTAGCTATTGGAAATAGTTTTTGTTTTTAGTTGAGTTTACATACAACAATAGTTATCATTCGAGTATTGAGATGACCCCATTTGAGGCATTATATGGGAAGATGTGTAGGTCTCAAGTTGGTTGGTCTGATGCATTTGGGTGAGACCCTGGGTACTGATTTTTTTGAGGGAATAGTTAGAGAATGTGAAAATCATCCAGGAGAAATTTCTAGTAGCTTAAAGCAGGCATAAGGAGTATGCAGATCAGAAGGTCAAGGATTTAGAGTTTATGGAGGGTGAGCAAATCTTGCTGAAGGTTTCACCCATGAAGGGTGTGATGAGGTTTGGTGAGCGAGGTAAGCTTAGTCCAATGTATATTGAGCCATTTGAAGTTCTTAAGCGTGTGGGAAAGGTGACCTATGAATTGGCTTTGCCTCCAGGGTTGTCAGGAATGCACCCAGTGTTTCATTGTGTCTATGTTGAAGAAATATCATGGTGATAGAAACCTATCATTCGTTGGGATTCGGTCCTGCTTAATGAGAACTTGTCTTATGAGGAAGAGCCTATAGCTATCTTAGATGGGGAGATCCGTAATTTGAGGTCAAAGGACATTACCTCTATGAAGGTCTAGTGGGAGAGTCGTCTGATTGAGGAGTCCATTTGGGAGACTAAGGCTGATATGCACGAAATATATTCATCTTTTCGTCACTTTAGGTACCCTTTCTTACTCTCGCCTTCTTTTGATCATTCGAGGACGAACGATGGGTAAATTGGTATCTAATGTAAAGACCCATTTTGTCTTTTTGAGTACTAGAGTTTATTTTATTTTATAAAATACTTTCCGATAGATTCTAAAGGGGTATTTTGTACTATTCGTAACCACAATTATGAAATTAAGGGGATAGTTTAAACAATTAATTTAGTTAGTGGTAAAGAGAATAACATTTAAAATAAATAGTGGACCACTTTTACCATTTTTATAAATGGGTCATGTATAATAATTAGGGTAAAAAACAATCTGTAAAAGAAGGAAGAAAGAAAAGTAGGCGAGAAACTTTACCTGCATGTCTAACGAGAAAGATGACATCAAGAGGTATACTTGAATCTTCAATGTCCTTATTTAATAATAGGGGATTACATATTATATAATAATATTCCTCTAGTTTGATAAGAATGGAGAGTGGGTGCAGATAAGAATGGAAAGTGAGCGAATGTGCTGGTAGTTTGATTTTGAATAAGAAAGTGAGGGTGACAATAAATTGGTTGATGGGCTAATGATTAGCCAATCATTGGCTGATGATATTGTAAATTTGGCTTATATTATATGATAGAATTGGGTTAGTGTTGTTGCCACTGGTTTTCGAAATATGTGGCTTTAATCGTGAATGTTATTACGTTGTCATCATAGTATAAACTTAGTGTTAATATATTGAGATACGTAATCAAATAGTGGTGTATTATATTATATGAACTCCGTTAAAGTCATGCTTAGTGGATGAATTAGTATTTACCCTTAGGCTTGAACTTAAGGAAAATTGATTATAGAATTGGGTAAATTTCTGGGTGTAGGCTAGACATATAGTAATAGGGGTGTCTATAGACTTGCTAACTTAGAAATTATGTATACTTGATAGGTTGGAAAGGTTCGGAGGCATCGAGGAAAGGAAAAGTATTGGAAAAGTAACTTGCTTGACATTAGGTCTTCAGTGGAGGTAGGTTATGGTTTATTCTATTTGATAGATAGACTCTTAATAGAGACTGATATGCATTGAGTGATATTGTGAAGTTCTCTATGTACTTGATTGTGTGGTTGTGTGGTTTGTGATTGGTCTAAAATCCTGAAACCGTGAAATTTATAATCTTGAACCCTCTCTATCGAAGTGATGCCTTGAATAAAAGTTTGATGAAATATTGTTAATGAAGTGAAAAGTTGTGATAATAAATGATAAATTAACGATATATTGGATCGGGTGCCACGTTCCGACATGGTATTATTGGATCGGGTACCACGTTTCGATATGGTATAATTGGATCGGTGCCATGTTCCGACATGGTATTATTGGATCGGGTGTCACATTTAGGCATGGTATTATTGGATCGGGTGTTGCGTTCCGGCACAGTAATATTAAAGGAAAATATATTGAATTAACTTAATTTACTCAATGTCAAAGAAATCATTTTCCAAATGAGCGTGGGGTGGAGGCATGAGTCCTCATGTGTGTATTTGGTATTGTGACTGATTACGTACTTGCTTCAGTGTTTTTGTCACTTGTTCATGTTGTTAATTGTTTTCCACCAGCTAAGTGTTAAAGTTGATTTCATGTTATTAATTTATGAATATTAGTTTCTATTTTGAGTCGGCCGATGATATCTTCTTAGTACATGTTGCCTTGTACTGAGCCCTACTTGTGTTTTTCTTTGATTTCCTATTGTGGAGTGCAGTGAGTGTACCAGCGACCTTGACTCGCGCTCAGCTCTAGCCAGCCTCCAGCATATCAAGTTACAGGGTGAGTTATTCATTCAAGCTCGTGTTTGATTCTCTCGGTCATGACATGATGTCCTTAGTTTTTGGACATAAACCATTTATTCATTTATTTTGGTGTCTTTGATACTCTTAGGCTTAGTGTTTGGAGATTAGATGTCTTTGATGTGATAACTTTCAGGGTTTGAGAAACGATATTTAATAAGACTTTGAGCTTCCGCATTATGCTTGTATTTTGTAAGTTTAGGTTAAATTTGTTGGTTCTCCCACCTAGGAAGTGCCGCTCATAACTCGATTTGGATCGTGACATCTTCCAATTTGCCTTTCTTATCATTTTATTCTCTTTCAATTACGTTTTAAAAATACAACTTTAAAAAAAGAGAATTTAAGGAGCTACAATTAAAAGAATTTTAAAGTATATTTCAAGTTCTTCAATAAAGTACACAAATGAAAAATAGAAAAGAGGAATGCAAAACTGAAGAGACAAAATTACTATAACAATAATTTTATTATATTGTAAGACTCTACATCATCTTCTTCTGAAATTCACAATTTTCTCTACTTTTGTATCTTCCCCGGCTTTCTTCTTCATCCCCATAACACAAATTAAGAATATACTTATATGAAATTATTAGTTACTCCATGAATTTATTCAATTTAGTTTCAAAGATTAGTAAATAGACTCAAAATAAATAAATAAATAATATCACATAAATTAAAGTAAAACGTATAATTTAAAAACTTAATAGAAACATTCTTACTCATAGATTCTTTATGACTTTGTTGAAAACAACCATATGATGTGACAATTAACATTTTCTATCTCACCCTAATGTATGATATGGTGATGGAGAACTGAAAGAATAACTTTGAATGACAATTTTCTTGATACAAAATATGAATTTATATAGACAAAGAGGAGGAATACCATAAGACATGAAATTATAAATTAAACATTGGGGGTATGAAGATTAAAAACAAAAGAGTTATAAATATTATTAAGAGTATAAGTTGAAGATGTGTGAGTTATTAGAAGTTATTTCTTATTTTATTAAAAATATTAATTATATATTATAATGGTAGGTGAAAAGTTGATTAGGTGAATGTGAAAACTTTTTAAGATATTAAAAATAAAATAAATAAATTGACAATTTTATTGATACAAAATATGAATTTATATAGACAAAGAGGAGGAATACCACAAGACATAAACTTATAAATTAAAATTTGGGGGTTATGAAGATTAAAAAAATTGAGTTATAAATATTATTAAGAGCATACGTTGAAGATGTGTGAGTTATTAGTAGTTATTTCTTATTTTATTAAAGATATTAAATATATATTATAGTGGTAGGTGAAAGTTGAGTAAGTGAATGTGAATTTTTTTAAAGATATTACAAATAAAATAAATAAATAATGAAGGAAAAAATTATCAAAAAAAGGAGGAAAAAATATATGAATGGAGGCCATAGAGAGGTGTTATATATATCTGTATATATATATATAGATTCCCATCAATATATTAGTTTTCAACATTCTTGTAAACATTTGTGCATTTATGTCTATGCACTCCACGAAGGTATCTAATCTTCTTTTCTCTTCCCGATTCAGACTTTTTTTTTCTTCATCTACACATTTTCTATTTTTTTTGTGTTTTTCTCAATTTTTGCTATTTTCCCATTTGACTTTCCTATATTATTGTAAATTTATAGGTGAAGGTGATATTTGAAGAAAAATACTACCTTTGATGATGAATTGAAAATGTCGATCCAATATATTTGTTTCTACTTAGAAGCAAATTTAAGGCCAAAATATGGGGTACGTGAATTTGTAGTTTCTCTTAAAAAATTAGGTATTTTATGTATATGATTTTTAGAATTAGTATAATATTATATGATGACATTCGTGCTATAAGAAGGCTAAATGATTCACTTGATTGAATGTTGAGTTATTTCTTGAATGCTAGGATCAATATAATTCTGTCCTAAAACTTTAATATAAGTTTATTTGAGAAAAAAATGTCTTATCAAGAGTGGTTCATTATGACTTATAATAAAATTTAACATGAAATAGTAAGAGTTGTTCTCTCTTTTGGTATGCTAAGTAATTAATTACCCTTTTTTTCATTTTTCTTCTCATATAAAATAGTGATGTTACATTTTATTCGGTGATTACTAATTTATTTGTTGCTGAAAATTGACTCTATTATTAATTCATTATTTGAAATAACTTAGGATGGCTTGTGATGACAAACAGACAATTTCTATGCATACTTGAGATGAATAATCAGATGTTAAAGTAGTGTGCGTAGAACAAAATTTTGTTTTTATCCCTATGCCATCTATCTCTGCAATAGTTAGTGGAAGACTAAAACAATTATAAATTGAATAGATTATAATAAATGACATTATATCATTAACATTAAAAATATGAATAATCTTCTTCATGTTGTTGCAAATTTTGTTAAAGGAAATCTACATGCATTTATAACTTTTTCAAGCAAAGATTTATCAACATTCATATCATTGGAGACTATATTATCTTAAGTAGCTTCACATATTTTTGATGGAAATACATTGTCGTGTTTGTATGAATTTTATTGATGAATAAAATCCATATTGTGTATTTCAACATATCTATTTTATAACTCAACTTTTTAACTTTATAAAAAATCTATAATAATGATAAGGGACAAACGTGCAACACACGTTTCCAAAGACTAGTCAAAATATAATCAGAATAGGACATAATTAGCAATTGAGGACACTAATTATTGAACTAAAAATGCCTCAAATGAGTGAAAATCTACCACTCATCAGGAAGTAAGCCGACTTCGTCATTCGGTCCACAATGACCCAAATTGAATGAAACTGATGACAAGTGTGAGGTAAACCCGTAATGAAGTCGATATTCAAATATTCCACTTTCAAGTAGGAATGCAAATGTCTTGAGCCAACCCATTAGCTTTCTGATGCTCAAAATTCATTTGTTGACAATTAAGACACTTAGCCACAAATTATGCAATATCCTACTTCATCTCATCCCATCAATAGACCTCCCACAAATCACAGTACATCTTGGTAGCTCGCACGTGAATAGAATATCGAGAACTTTGAGCTTCTGCCAAAATGGAATTCCTCAACTGATCAATGTTCGAAACACATAACTGACCTTTGTATATGCGGACACTATCTCCCCCCTTTGGAGAAAGCCTTGATGGATTTTACAGAAATTGACTTCTTCAAATCAACCATAATAGAGTAAAGATCTTGCTTGGTCTTCACATCTACAAGATACGATTCCAAACCATTTTGATTAACCACGCCACCTTCATTAGAATCAACCAAGTTAAATAATATTATTATATTATAGTATATTATATAATATTATATTATATTAACTATATTATATTATATTATATCATATCGTATCGTATCGTATCATATCGTATCATATCATATAATATCATATTATATCATATCATATCATATCATATTATATTATATTATATTATTAAAAATAAATAAATAATAATAACCTACCACACCCCCACTTTCTCTAATCGAATTACCCACTACCCATTATCTACCCCCACTCTAGCCCACAATACTCTTCCTCACCACCACTACTACTACACACACCCTACACACCCTACACCAACATTTCCTTCATATATACACACGGACAAAACACCCCTAAATGATCCAGGAATACTCACGCATACATACAAAGTAGGGAGGAAACATACATACTACATTAAATGACAACAAAGAAAAAAACATACACCCACACACCCAAGAAAATGCACAACAACAAAAGAAGAAGAAAAACAAAGGCTAAGTTTGAGGTTTCCCACGAGTCGAGGTCTCGGGTCATAGCTCCAGTTCAACTCTAGTCAAAGCAATTTATGAATGTAAAGCGACACATTTGAGGTTCAACCTTTTTCTAATTTGCTTCATTGTATATTATAATTTATGTCTATTGAATATTCTCATGTATTCATTTCAGTTGTTTCTCTTGAAGTTAGTTTAAATGTTTGAATACATTTATTCATTGTTTGATGGAATATAGTTAAGTTAATGACTTTATGGATTCACGATAAGATATAAGAACTTAATTAAGTACAAGTTTCATATAGTAAATCAAGAGGAATTTGAAATTGTATCACTTAAATGCTAATAGGCCCAACAAATTTATTGAATAGAAAGGATTATTTGGGGTTAAATTTAATTTAGAATATTAAGTGATTCTATCATAATTTTGATATTGGTAGCAAAACAATTTTAGGTTCATAATCTATCATCTTAACTAAGATTTTTCTTAGATAAAGGATATTATAAAGTGGCAAAGTTACATTTACATGTTTTGACCCAAATACTTTTAATAAGATATAAATCTTTAAATCAACTAATGAGTAGACTCAATTTTTAGGTGCGACGTACAAACAAATTAATAATTCGTGACAAGGTAGCAAAGCGTTGCTACAAATACACCATACCAATAAAATAAGATAGTTTTAAAAGCAAGTTTAATATAAAATCAAAGAAGACGGGACATAAACATTTTATTTAAGCTAATAAATATAATATTTACAAAATTATCCCAAGCCATATAAAAGTCAATAAAGCGACCGTGCTCGAACTACGGGACTTGAAGGGTTCCTTAAACCTTCCCCTTGATCAATAGAATTCCTTACCTAGACTCGTAGTTCGCAGACCAATAAAATAAAGAGTCAACGTTCTTTTGATTAGGGATCTAAATAAGGGGACTTGGAACACCAACACTCAATTCCAAGTGGCGACTCTGAAATAAAATAATTCTTTTTTGAAATGCTACTTTAATAGGAAAAACTCTATTTTCAAAATATTAATTTGGGGAAATATAGGGGTGTGACAGATAGCGACTCTGCTGGGGATAACCAGAATCCGAGCTTGTAAATATTGACCTGTATATGGCTTTATTATTTAGTTATTTTTTTGGGTATTGTATTTGTTGGTCTAATGTGTTATTCGCTCCATTATTTACTACTTTAATAGTTTGTGAACTGTAATAATCTAAGTCTTCTGAGATACTTTATTTGAAGATGCGATTATGCTCCTGTGTCATGAGATACTAGAGATGCGACAATGCTCCTGCGAAGGATTCTATAGTAACACATGTCTTAGGATGGGAAGGACCAACAGTGAGGCAGGAAAGCCCTTCTATCGATAAGTTGTTCCTTCGCGACTCGAGTTGTCCGTTCATTTTACAACCAGTCTAGACACCTGTTCCACTAGATTTTTAAACTTAGTAAAACAAGCCTCAATAATAATTATCTCTAATAGGATCCGTTTTATTTGTATCATGCACATTTTGTTTGAATTAATGAAGCTCGACACATGGGTTGAATCCGTCTAGGACACAAACCTTTTCTTGGAACCCACATATTTTTAAGTATGTGCTACTTGTTACATTATTTAGAAGACTTTATTTTAATATCTTCATTAAATATTTATTATTATTCGGTCAATCTCAAAAAGTGTAGTCCTTGCATATTTGCAAGAAGATATTTGAAATAAAAGAATTTTTTTTAATAAATTAACATATTTACAAAAATCTTTGCGAACTACGCGCACCTGATTCTCACATCGTTGAGATACGTAGGCAACCCTCCTAGGGTTCGGTCGTTCTTATTGAATAAAATATAAAAAAAAGAAGTTTTTTTTAAAAATAATAATAATTATTTCCTTGATAAAAAAAATAAATATAAACAAAAAAACTTGTCAAAAAAATTCGCGAACTACGCACGACTGATTCTCACAACACTGAGATACGTAGGCAACTCTCCTAGGGTTCGGTGGTTCTTATTAAATAAAATTCAAACAAAAAAAAGAGAAAATTATTCCTTAAAAAATAATTATTATTTCCTTGTTAAAAGATAAAAAAGACTTTAAAAAAAGCTTGTATCATATTTAACAACAAAACATAAGTTTGTAAAAAAAAACGTGAACTACGCACACCTGATTCTCAAATCAATAAGATACGTAGGCAACTCTCGTCAGGTTGAGTGATCCTTATTCAATATATATATATATATATATATATATATATATATATGTAACGACCTGATTTCGTCGTTAGGGAAAAACCAATGGAAAAAGAATTGGGGTCAGAAAACTTTTGGTAGTAACTTGGAATTTCCTTACCTAGGGAAATCTGATAACAACTGGGCAATTTAATTCTGATTTTGATTACATGAATAGATAGCTAAGATGTTAAGGAACTCGTACGACTTTACGGAATTGAATTAGGATGAGTAGCCCTAAAGGTAAGGTTTTCACTCCCCGAATCCATTTTTCAATCCATAGAATTTAAAGTCATAGGTAATTATTGTGAGGGAAGAGTTTTGATCTAAAACTAATGGTGGAAAAGCCCTAAGTTTGGTATTAGGATCTTGGGTTTGGTCTAGGGTTATTGGGTTTGTTATAATCCGGATAATAAGACCTTTGATTGTTGATCCTTGCATTAATTGTATATCTTTTAGACCACGAACAAGCGAGAAGAATCCAAAAAGGAAGATTCAAGGACCTTAGGGGATTCAATCATGGATTCGAGGTAAATGATGGTTGTGATTTCATGATTGTGTGATATATGTTTGTTCTTGCTTCATTATAATATGTGTATGTATGCAAATGTTGCACTATTGATCACACTACTTGTGGATGAGGATAGATGAATGATGAATGCCATGAATGATGACTTAATTGTACGATTTTGAGAATATACTTGTGATTGTGATTGTGGCTTATTGAATGGATTGGGTGTTGCGTTCTGACACACTAACTTGGATCGGTTACCACGTTTTGGTATAAACATTGGATCGGTTGCCACGTTCCAACATAAACATGGGATCCGTTGCCACGTTCCGGCATAAACATTGGATCAGGTACCACATTCCGGTATTCTAACAGTTTGGGTATGGGTCTATGAGAGGACCATTGATTTGACATAATTGTATATTTTGATAAGTGTGAAATTGTTCGTTGTTCGTAAATGATATCGATATTGTGTATATTCAGTGTATGTATGTTATTATATTATTGTAATGACTTATGTATGTTGAACTTAATGGGATAGCCGCGTGGTCCTACCAGTACACTGTGGTTGGGTATTGATACTACACTTGCTCTTTGTTTGTTGAGTACAAGACATCTTCAGGTGGCTATTGATAGACCTGAGCTAGGTAACTATTGAGCGTGACCGGATTCAAGGGTGAGCCAGTTCTTTCAGGCTTTTATGGATCTTTCGTGTTTAAGTCCACTCTTTTTGGATTCCGACCTTTGTTTAAGGTGTTGTTTAGTTTCGAGGTTGTACCCCTTGTTATTAGACTTGTCGTTAGTAGAGTTTTGGTACAATGACTTTCAGATTCTAGGGGTTGTTCTTCTGCATTAGTTTAGTTAATTGTTTGTTAAAACCTTAGAGTTTATGGGGACTCCATTTTTATAGTGATTTAAACCTGCTTCCTTATATTTAAATCCCTTAGTTTTCATAAAATTTGTTTGTTTGGGTTGTAGTGATGGTTCTCCCACCGGAGGGTTAGTGTAGGTGTCAATCACGACTCTCTGGGTCGTGACAAAGTTGGTATCAAAGCCCTAGGTTATGTTATCTTATTGTACCATAACAAATCTACTAGATTCTTGTGGAACGGTACGATGACGTTCGTACTTTTCTTCGAGAGGCTGTAGGACTTTAGGAAAAACTCACTTCTTTCTACTCCTTCGTGCTATAACTTGAATCCAATTGGTATTTGGATTATACAAATTGGTATCTTTCCTTCTTCACTCTATGGTCCGAACTAGAGCAACAAAAGTAGAAACACCATCACTAGCAAGAGAGGATGTGTATAGACTACCAACAGTTGAATAGGGTCACCATTCAGAACAAGTATCAATTACCTCTTATAGATGACCTTTTTAACCATTTGCAAGGTGCAAGGGTCTAGATAAATTACGATATGATTCGTAAGCGAGAAATATGGACGTGCGTTGCGACCAACTGATAACCGTGTGAGATTCTGGGTATATCTTGGGGATATGTGTGTGGTAGAGTTGAAACGATGTAAAAGGATCCTAAAGTGCGTACTTCGTTCGGTTGACCGAAGGGTTTGTGTGGGTGCCAATCACGACGGTCTGGGTTGTGACAAAATTCAACAATTTTTGAGGTTCCTCTCTTTTCTATATTTCCCCTATATTTCTCGGCTATTACTAGGCATTTAAGAAAATCCCTTTTTCTAGGACAATCGTTGTCTACCCCAGTTGAAGAGTCAGTCATAGTCATCTATGTATATCGTGTTGTCTTGTTGTGTTTATGGATTTTCAGATTTGGGTTGATTTGGTTATGCTGGATATGACTGACTTGATATAATCTTAGGCATGACTTGGTTGTACCCCTATTATATCGGGCTTAATTGTAATACTAAATTGGTAACTTTAGAGATCCCCGGTAGGGAAAGATTATAGTGGGAAGAGGTGTACAAGCTTGAGCTAGCTAAGATCATATCCTCCATTCGAGCTAGGAAACTAGTACGACAGTGTTATTTGGCTCATGTTTGGGATGTTGAGGTTGAGTCTCCCTCTATTGAGTCTGTTCCTATGGTGTCTGGGTTTAAGGAAGTGTTTCCTACAGATTTTCCTAATATGCCTCCGGATAGAGATATAGATTTCTGCATTGACTTGAAAATTGGCACTCGCCCAATTTCCATCCCTCCGTATCGTATGGGTCCAACAGAATTAAGAGAGCTTAAAGCTCAAAACCAAGAGCTTTATGATAAAGGTTTCATCCGTCCTAGTGCTTCCCCATGGGGTGCTCCTGTCTTGGTTTTTAAGAAGAAGGAGGGTAGTACGACGACCAGTGATATCTTAAGACATAAAGGGGTGGATTGATACCGAAATGACAAGCTTATGCATAATGAAAGTTCCATTGAGTATACTTGGGTGTAGGAAATTGAAGTATTTTAGTAAGAAAGTGCGTATAAAATGGGGTTAGTCCTTTGAATTTGATGATTTTACCTGAGTTTGAGGTGTCGTGTTGATGAAAAAGGTTGACTTTGTAGTGATAGTCAAGGTTGATGGAGCATAATGGCAATAAGAGTTCGTGATGGATTGTGACGGGATGCAACTATATAATAAAAATTATTGGTTAAGTGAATTTTGTATACTTCCTCTGTCCCAATTTATGTGACATACTTTCCTTTTTAGTCAGTTCCAACAAGAATGACACATTTCTATATTAAGTAACAATTTAACTATAAAATATATATTTTACCCTTAATGAAATGCTTTACAACCACATAAATTTATATCATTCATTTTGGACCACAAGATTTAAAACTCTTCCTTTCTTTATTAAACTTCGTGCCGAGTCAAACTATCTCACATAAAATGGGACGGAGGGAGTAGTAATTATGACTTGCGAGTATCCAAGGTCGTGGTTTTCTAATACTTGGTGGGTAACGTGGTTGTATGGAAAATGATAAGAGAGGATAAGACACCACTTGAATAGAATGTTAAAGAGCTAGAGTTATAATGAAGGAAAATATAGCAAAATGTAGTACATCCTTTAGAGAGAGGCGAGAGAAAGAATATTTTATTAGATTCTTAAGGCTAAAGCGGTATCTTCAGAGGGGTAGATAATTGGGTTCTGAGACGCGTGATTTGATTGTTTTGTTGTGGCTATGGTAATAGTGACATGGGTACATCAGATGGGTTAAAAACTATTTAAAAAGACTTGAGAAAGGAGTGTGCAAACATTAGCTTGAGTGTGATGATAAATGCTTGTTTTTGTTTTTGAGTTTAGTAATGAGTACGATTGGATTGTTAGCGAAAGATATTGTAAGATCGATGGAGATGCGATTGATGATAAGCGAAGATCCATGATTTCATAAAAATCTTCAAGGTATAAGCTAATGTTGAAAGATAAGGGGATTATGTTATACGGTTGAGTTACAATTCAAAGTTTTCATTGTAAGTCTATATTCGGGGTGATATATTTTTTCAAAGTACGAATTTGTAAGGTGAGAAATGATCAATTGTATCAGGTAGTGAACCTTTGAAAGGATTTATACTTGGTTTGAGTTCTGAAGTTTATTACTTTTGATTGTTAAAGTATCTAAGAAAGGGTTTCATTTTAAAGTGTTGGTTTAGAGTAAGGTAAATGGTTGAAGTGTTCATGATGGTTGTGAGTATGATTCACTAGCTAAGCCCATGTGTGTTTTCACTTTGAGGGTGGATCCCTATAAGTGGATCGGGTGTACCGATCCTGTGATGTTCTCTTTGTTGAGTGGAATGATTGGGAAGACGTGGTTATTTCAGATGACTTATGTGATGTTATCTTGGAGTTGTTAAAGTATTTCAGTGGCTTTACGTATATCACCTTGGTTATGAGAATCCATATAAGAGTTACCCTGCATAATCTATGGTTGTCCGACAATCTTAACATCCATCTAGTCGTCGAGGTCATGTATTGATTGTGTGTGGTTGAATATGGGATCATTGGGTCCAATTCTATTGTTCTTAAGAAGTAATTTACAATTGCTAAATCCAGCATTCGATAGTGTGGTTAGGGGGCTTGTATGCTTGGACATATCCCTCGATGAGTATATTATGTTTAAAGATCAAATATTTATAACTTAAGCTCATGGGAAGTTGGGTTGTGAGATAGAGATGTTGATAAGAACTATGATTGTTTGGGTATTGTGATTGTGTGTTGGTTGGTTTAGGTTCACCTCTAATTGTGGCAAGTGTTGATTTAGGATTTTATCATGGTTATGTTAGAAAGGATTCGTCCTGATGTTTGTGTTAAAGTCCTTGATAACATGTTGCAGACATGTGTACGATCAACTTTGGTGGTTATTGGGAATAACTTTATGGTTAGCTAAGTGTACATACAACAATAATTATCACTCGAGTACATTTAGGCATGGTATAAGAGGATGTATAGGTATTCAATTGGTTGGCTGGGGACGAGGATTATATCATAAAGTGAGACTCAGTGTTGTTAAACAATACCTTTGGTGTGAGGAAGAACCAGTTGGAATTATTGATCATGATGTTCGAAAGCTAAGGATATGCGAGACAAGTATCCCCAGTAATTCGATGTTTCAGATAATACTCTAACCTTACTTAAGCAAGTCTTCCCTAGTTGATCACTCGGGGACAAGTGATGGGTAAATTGGTATTTATTGTAACTACCTGATTTCGTCGCTAGGGAAAAACCAATGGAGAAAAAATTGGGGTCAGAAAACTTTTGGTAGTAACTTGGAATTTCCTAACCTAGTCCAGATTTGGACGAAATTGGAGTAAGTAAAGTCTAGGGAAATCTGGTAACAACAAGTGATTTAATTATGATTTTGATTACATGAATAGATAGCTAAGACGTTAAGGAACACGTACGACTTTACATAATTGAATTCTGGCGAGTAGAACTCTAAAAAATGATCTTAGCATGAACAGGGGTTTTTTTAATGTCAAGGGTTGAAGGTGTGTTGTGAAATGGGGGCTTGGAATTCAAATTCCAGCATTTTGTCTCCGTGCATGACGCTGTAGCGGGATGGCTGCCGCTGTAGCGGGATGGGTCCCACCGTTGTGGGACAGACGTGACTTAAGTCAGAAATAAAACCCCAAAAATGTTTTATTCTGCACTTTTCAACTTTGAGGGCTGAGGAACGACCCCAGGGGTTTTCTTGACAGTTTTCCACTATTCTTGAGGCTAATGGTAAGGTTTTCACTCCCCGAATACATTTTTTGATCCGTAGAATGTAAAATTGTAGGTAATTATTGTGGGGGAAGAGTTTTTATTTGAAACTAATGGTGGAAAAGCCCTAAGTTGGGTATTAGGATCTTGGGTTTGGTCTAGGGTTATTGTGTTGTTATAATCCGGATAATTAGACCTTTGATTGTTGATCCTTGCGTTAATTGTATAATTTTTAGACCACGAATAAGTGAGAAGAATTCGGAAAGGAAGATTCAAAGGCCTTAGGGGATTCAAGCTTGAATTCGAGGTAGGTGATGGTTGTGATTTCATGATTGTGTGATATATGTTTGTTTTTGTTTCAATTATAATACGTGTATGTATGTGAATATTGCACTATTGATCACACTACTTGTAGATGAGGATAGATGAATGATGAATGATGAATGTCATGAATCATGACTTGATTGTATGATTTTGAGAATATACTTGTGATTGTTATTGTGGCTTGTTGAATTAATCGGGTGTTGTGTTTCGACACACTAACTTGGATCGGTTGTCATGTTCCGGCATAAATATTGGATCGGTTGCCACGTTCCGACCTAAACATGGGATCGGTTGCCACGTTTCGGCATAAATATTCGATCAGGTACCACCTTCCGGTATTCTAACAGTTTGGGTGTGGGTTCCATGAGAGGACCATTGATTTGACATAACTGTATATTTTGATAAGTGTGAAATTGTTCGTTGTTCGTAAATGATATCGATTTTGTGTACATTCAATGTATGCATGTTATTATATTGTTGTAATGACTTATGTATGTTGCACTTAATGGGATAGCCGCGTGATCCTACCACTACACTGTGATTGTGTACTGATTCTGCAGTTGTTCTTTCTTTGTTGAGTACAGGGCATCTTCAGGTGGGTATCGATAAACCTCAGCTAGGTGACTATTGAGCATAACCGGATTCAAGGGTGAGCCAGTTCTTTCAGGCTGCCATGGATCTTTCTTGTTTAATTCCACTCTTTTCGGACTCCGACTTTTGTTTAAGGTGTTGTTTTGTTTCGTGGTTGTACCCCTTGTTCTTAGACTTGTAGTTAGTAGAGTTTTGGTACAATGACTTTTAGGTTCTAGGGGTTGTTCTTCCGCATTAGTTTGGTCAGTTGTTTGTTAATACCTTGAAGTTTACGGGAACTCCATTTTTATAGTCATTTAAACATGCTTCCGTATTTTTAAATGCCTAATTTTTTCATAAAATTTGTTTGTTTGGGTTGTAGTAATGGTTCTCCCACCGGAGGATTTGTGTGGGTGCCAATAATGATGCTCTGGGTCTTGACAATATATGTATATAATCAATTAAATGAATAAATGTTTTGATCTTTATTCATAATCTTAAACAACAAAAAAAATTCTTCCTTATCTCAAAATCCAAAAAAAAAGAGTTTGTTTAGTTTATTTCGTTTACTTCTAGTCTATGTTTGAGCCGATTCTTGCTTTGACAAGATACGTAGGCAACCTTATTTTGAAGTTCGGTTCAACTAAGAAAAAATCTAGAAAGTCCTCATAAAAAAAACCGGGGCAAAAAAAAAAGATTTTTCTAAATTATTATTCAAAATTTGAATAAAAATATTTCTCTTCCTTCTTTTAAAATCTAAAAAAAAAAGGAAATAAAAAAATTGTTTCTTTAAAAGGATTTTTTTTAAAAAGAAACAAAAAGTCTTGATTTGGTAGGTACCAACATACTTAGAAGTGTGCATAAGAAGAAAAAGTGTTAAACTATTTGGCATGACATATGAACTTTGTTGTGACCTATACGACTTCTTTTGGTACCTCTTGATATACTTATGTAATGCTTGAGAAATTATCTTGCTTAAAGTTAAGACCAAAACAAATTTGACCTCATTGTTTCTTGTGCAATGTGTGGTGAACTTTAGATATAAAATTCAATAGCATGACTTTGTTAATCTAGAACTTGGCCTGAATGTCGATTGAGGCAAAATTTTGAGCAAAATTTAACTTGGGAAAGGATTATAAGCTTTCTTTGATCCGATTGTGCCTTTCAAGTCTACCTAAGGACATGTTATCCATAGAACTCCCGTTTCGAGCCTGAAACCTTTTTATTTGAATAAACACATCTTAACATATATCATTTTTAGTGCATAAATGCATATCCTTTGGTCCCACATCCTTAAATGCACTATCAATCATGTACACAGTGTCAAAATTTTATGTTGGGTAACAAAATGAAAATGTCAAATATGTGAAAAGAAAATATATAGACAAACAAAAGCTAAAAAAAATGAAAAAAAAAAACCTCCAACAAAAAGGAGGGAAAATGAGAAGAAAAGAAAGAAGGAAATAAATGAGGAAAAGATTTCAATAAAACAAATGCTAAATTGGGGCCGTAGTGCAATTTAAGGAGGAAATTGTAACTTTATCCCAAATAAACATCCTATCTTTTCCTAAGTCTATATTACAAGCCAATGATAAGTCCTGTTTGATCCCATTTTTTATATTCTCACATTAGGGGATACTTACATGAGGGCCAAGCATATGGTATCTCAATCTCATGCATTGAACATCTTTCTGAGTGTGAGTGACTTTCAAAATGTCCTACATCTATATTATTCTATAGTGTGAAGAAGGACTTTATTTGTTGTAAGGGCACTTGAAACATGAGGATACGAATAATTCTAATCCATGAATTGATGCAAGATGAACATATCTTGTAATTACTTCAGTATGTTTGAGGTACCATTTGAAACTATAGAGATTACTCAAAGTTAACCTCAAATTTATCAGAAAGTGGTTTAAGCTGATGCATAATACTAGTTGTGGGTACTAACTAAAGTCAAGACATTGTCAATCATGAATTGATTTTTTTCTATCTTTTTGAAGATGTCTTTTGTGAATTCAAATAAATAAATAAAAAAAATCTTTAGATTATGAACTACATTAGACCTGATTTTTATTATGGTAGAATACATAGCCAGTCATATAATGGGGCTCGGTCTAACCGAATAAATTGTTCATATCTCTGAACAATCAAAATTAGGGTCATTTTGTTAAAAATAATAATAATAATAAAAAATCACCAAAAAAAGTATTTCTAAAGTCCAAAAAGAGTTTTAAAGTTCCTCAGTTTCAAAAGAGAAAATAAATAAATTATTAAGACATTTTTTCCTAGAAATTCATTTTGAAAAAGAAAACAACACAAAAAAAACAATTTTAAATTTCCTTGTTTTCAAAGACTGGGGCATTTTTTTAATTTTTTTTAATATAAAACTAAAAAGAAAAAAAAACATTTTTCATGTCTTCACAGGGCATAAAAACCCCTGTGTAACACTCTGAAAAATTTTGAGCTAAGACTCAAAACCTTCTTCGTTGAGAGTAGGATTTTTCGGAGGAATTTAAAATTTTCTTAGGTGTTAAAATCAATAGATAAAGCACCTTGAGTTCCAAAAAGAACTAATGAGAATTCCTTCAAGTCAATCGTAGGTTCTTCTAAGTTTGGGGTCAACTTCAAATGACCATAACTTTCAGTACATGATGAGTTAGGAAACCCATAAGATATCAAATGAAAGATCTCTGAGTCCTCTTTCCAACACCAGTGAGTTTGCTAATTTTTGAGCTCGTATGAGGGAGATATGTTCTTTTGAAGTCAGGCTGTCCCATTAAGAAAAAAGTTACCCGAAAATAGGAGGGGTATTTTAGTCTTTTCCTTACCCCCACTTATTCTAAACGTGAATTACACCCAATTAGGGGTCTAAACTGATTAGAACCAGTTTCATTCATCCCCAAAAGCTTTTAGGGTTTTAGAGAGAAGATTCAAGAGGAGAAAAAGTTCAAAGTTTCAAGCGTTCGTTCAAGAAATTCAAAATTTCGCCAAGAACCTAGTTCTTTGAGGTATGTAAGCTTTCATAGTGTTGGGTTTTTTATCCACACACCAATCATGAGTTTCTTTTGCGAATCTATCCATAAATATTGAGCAATTTAATTTCTTGATGAGTTCTTGATAAGTGTTCTTGAAGTTTCCTTATCGATTAAGTTTTAAGGTAAGATTCTACATGGGTCAACTTCAAACTACCATATCTCTTAGACTATAAGAGTTATGTGGCCTATAACCTATCAAATTAAAGTTATTTGAATCTACTATCCAACGCCACAAATTTCCCGTCAATCCATTTTTTGAGTAAAACAATATGACCATTTTAGTAACCTGATACAATGCTGTTACGAATTAGCCAAAGGGAAAACATTAAAATGGGTCGTTTTTGTCTTTTTACCTCCAGGAAAACCCTAAACGAATTTCTTGACCAATAAAAGGCTCAAAACAATCAGATTTTCATCTTTTAATCCATCATTCTCTTCTCTCTCAAACCCTAGAACAAAATCCTAAGGAAAAATCAAAGTAGAAGACTCCATTCAAGATTCTTTCAGTCTTTTTTCAAGATTTTTTCAATATTTTTCAAGATTCTTCTTCAATGTAAGTCCTTCTCCAAGAATTTCATTCTTTTCAACTCAAATTTCTTCATACAATTATGAATCACTAATGAAAATCATAATTCTTCGTCATAGAGATTTCAAAAAACTAATTCAAGAATCTGAAGAAAGGCTTTCTTGAATGTTTACCTTCAAGACATGGTTTCAAGACATCTAATCAAGATTCTTCTTCAAGATTCTTCAAGATTGTTCAAGAACCATGTTCTTAAAAGTATGTAAGGCTATCATAGTGTTGGACGTGTTCATCCTCATTCCCTACATCTTCTTTCAAATCAGTAAAAGAGAAATCTAGGATTCTACCCCTAGATTTGAGTATTCTTGAGATAAGTTGATTTGAGTTTTTGAGTTCATTGTTCTTTTAAAAATTATATTCTAAATTATTGAGTTTCTATATTTTTATTGAGATCCTGGAGTTGATTTGTTCATGTCTATAATTCAACATGAACCTTATTTTGAGTTATAAATCTTGAGAAGTTTTTCAAAGCCAACACTTGAGTTTTAAACTGAGTTTTGAGGAAGTAAGTATGATAATGAGAAGAGTCGTATACATGAGTTCCATATTTTTATTTAGACCCTAGAGTCGAGTCGTTCATGCCCATAAATTCCCCATGAACTCCGTCAATTGAGTATCTTTGAGAGTAGTACTTTCAAGTTCTAAGTCTTGAGTACTGAGTTCCTAATCATTTTGGGATTATGTTCCTAATCATGGGGCTACTACATGTTACCCATGAAGGTCCTTGAGTTGAGTAGTTCATGCCTATTATTCCGCATGAACCCTATGAGTTGAGCAGTCTTGAGATGAGAGGTATCATTGAATCCTTGAGTTGAGTAGTTCATGCCCATAATTCCGCATGAACCCTCTGAGTCGAGCATTCTTCATATGATTAGTATCATTGACTCCTTGAGTCCTGGAGTTGTTGAGTTCCAAGTATTGAGTTCTATGCATGGTTATTGGAAACCTTGAATTGAGTCGTTCACGTCCATAATTCGACATGAACCTTATTTTAAGAAGTCTTTTTACAAATTGTTTTAAAACTTGTTTTAAATACTTGAGAACTGAGTTGAGGAAGAGTAGAGCTGAGTTCATTTTCTTTAAAATGATCTATGAGAACTAAGTATTCCCAAGAGTAAACATTTTTATATTTAAGATGAGAGGAAACTGAGATTTCCAAAAGAGTTTTGAGCAGTTTGAGTACCATCTTTTTTAAGAGAAAGATTTTTGAGTAATAATCTCAAAACACAGAAAGAGTTATGTATTTAAACATATGAGCTAGTATATTTTAGGAGTAATATGGAGAACCGATATGGGGGAGAGTTCATACAACTCACAGCCTCTATAAACCATGTAGCCAACATGGGTAGAAAGGGTCATACTTTTTAGATGATTCCTTAATGCTTTTAGCATAGACTAGTGGATTCACTTAGTAGTAGGTTCTATACCCCGGCAAAGTATAGGACAGTTCTGGTAGCGTGGGCTAGACACTGTATCATTACATAGCTCATAGTGATGGTCGTCGATTAGAGAATCTCCCACAGAGTTATATTGTATTTTTATATACAAATTGAGTTGTTTTTGCATTCTTCAATACACTTAGTTGCTATCTACTATTTTAATTTTTTTCCATATATTGCATCTTTTATTGTTGCTTTATCCTTGAGTATCCAGAGTTAAACTATGTTTCACAGAGTTGAGTATTCTATCGTTGAGTTGAACCCTATTTCTCTGAGCTGAGTTGAACTATGTTTCACAGAGTTGAGTCTCTTATTGTTTAGTTGAACTATGTTTCACAGATTTGAGTCTCTTATTGTTGAGTTAAACTATGTTTCACAGAGTTGAGTGTCTTATTATTGAGTTGTACTATATTTTTTTTAGAGTTGAGAAGAGGTAAGTATGTTTCTTTTCCATCACATCAAGCTTATGTTGATGCTTTATAATTCCCCTTACATGCTCGTACATTCTATGTACATCCATTTGACCTGCATCATTTCATGATGCAGATACAAGTATTCAGAATCATCAACAGGCGTTTTGTTGAGGTCATGTAATTTTCCAGTCAACTTTGGTGAGCCATCTTATATTCTGGAGGACTGCACCTTTATCTTACATTTAGTAGTTTTGAGATGTCGTGGGTCTTGTCCCAATATCCTTCTGTAATAGTAGAGGCTTCATAGATAGACAGAGTTGATGAGTTTCTATATTTACTTTTATTTTGAGTATTGTACAGACTTTTCAAAAGGTTGAGTATTTGAGTTTTTAGAAATTAATTTAGTTTAAGCTTTCGTATGCTTGAGTTAGTCTTCCACTTGTAGCCAGCCTGGATGAGGGTTCACTTGGGGACTAGCAATGGTTCTCGAGTGTTGGCCACGTCCAGGGTGTGGGCTCAGGTCATGACACCCTAGTGGCACATAGGGCACAACAACCCCTATTTTATTTTCATAGCTTCACATGGCACAATAACCCCTATTTTATTTTCATGTCTTCACAAGTTACAACAACCCCTGGTTGCATATAGGGCACGATAACACATATTCTATTTTTTCATGTATTCCATGGTACAACAACCACTGGTTGCATATAGGGCACGATAACCCCTATTCTATTTTTTCATGTCTTCACAGGGTACAACAACCCCTGGTTGCATATAGGGCACGATAACCCCTATTCTATTTTCATGTTTTCACAGGGTACAACAATCCCTGATTGCATATAGGGCACGATAACCCCTATTCTATTTTCCATGTCTTCACAGGGTATAACAACCCATGGTTGCATATAGGGCATGATAACCCCTATTCTATTTTTTCATGTCTTCACATGGTACAACAACTCCTGGGTGCATATAGGGCCTAATAACCCCAATTCTATTTTTCATGTTTTCACAAAGTACAACAACCCCTGGTTTCATATAGGGCACAATAACCCCTATTTTATTTTTTTGATGTCTTTATCGGGCACAATAACCCCTATTTTATTTTTCATGTCTTCACAGGGAACAATAACCCCTGGTCGCATATAGGGCAAAAAAATTACTAGTTTATTCTCATGTCTTCATAGGACACAATAACCCCTAGTTGCATTTCGGGCACAAATCTCCCTTTTATTTTTACTTTATATCTATATTGGGTAAAAACAATATTATTTTTATGCCTAGTATAGGCTTTTACAACGTTTATTAATTACTCATACGAATTTTCCTAATGCAAACTGGGGCAACGATTTTTTGTTTTGTTTTGTTTTGTTTTCATGGCATGCAGGTCTAGTTGCAGTACATAAATTTGAAGTTTAAGAATAAAGTCCTCATTTTAATTAGAGAAATGAAGAATGCTAGATGTCAATGACATCTAGAGTCTCTTCCGACCCATGTAAAAACTCAACATATTAAGAATTATCTTCTCATCTTTCTGATCAAGAGAACAACATTCAACAATATTTTACAAACTGCCATTTAGGGGAGTGTCAACAACTCGATCCAAGTTTCAAGTTCAAGTTTGATCAAATTCTAACTTCAAGATCAAATTTTGAGATTAAGGTATCCGCTAGAAGAAGGCGAGGTGATAGCTAAATATCCATGGGAAGACTTGAGGAAAGAGATTCAAGGCAAGCAAAGCAGATAAGATTTTGTATTCTTTCTTTTAGTCTTTTCATTTTTGATGTAATGACAAGAGCTAGGAATCGAAATCTTAATGGGACATCACTCAACTCTCCAACTCATTCTCCATCTCTATACCCACTTGAACTACACGTGACCTGATTCTCTTATAACTCGAGATATGTAGGCTACTCAAAGCCAGGACTCGGTTATATTCACTTTTAAAAATAAAAATAAATAGTAGGCCAAAAATCAGGCACATTGTTCACTTCTTTACTTGAAAACTCTTCATGTTCCCAAGAAAAGGGGGGCATCCGGTTAACACCTAATTTTTGACCAAACATAAAAATTTGCACCATTTAATATTTAAGTATTTATTTTGGAACTAGACTAAAAAATTTTATATTATCTTATTTTCATAATTTCATTTTAAAATATTTGAAAACTAAAAACAAGAGTTGCTTGAAGTATTTATTTTGGATCTAAACTAATTTCATTTTATATTATCTTATTTTCATAATTTCATTATTAATGTAAGTTTTATTTTAAAGAAAAGAAAGTTTATAAAAACATGTCTCTTTTCATTTTAATTTAATAAATAAGCTAGTATTTATTAAATATAATTTGTTATTAGCTACTTAATATTTTGTTGGTAAAAAAAGTATAGTTAAATAATATTATTATATTATATTATATTATTGTTAACATAAAATGCAGTACAAGACTAAGGTGATTTTGAAGGTTTTATCAAACTCTTTTGTAACAAATTATCAATTTCCTTTTTGCAGAATTCTACCAATTCGGTATTCATTTGACCAGGACGAGATTTAGTAGGAATATCATTCTCAGAGAAATCATCTTCATATGGAAGAGTAACAATATGCTTTTTTCGATTCCAAAAGGCACTAGTATGATTGACACAAATATCAACAACAATTTGTTGAGAAATTAATTTCATTTTTTCCTGTACTTTGGTGGATTTCAAAGTATCAAATATATTTATGCTAAATAATTCTAGTTGCAAAGTATCAACATGATTTTGTTTCATATTAATTAAAGCATTAATATCATGAGAAATAGGGTCAGTGACAAAAGTATAACTTATATTTCTATTTTCATAAGTAGTAGTAAATTATTTAGCAGTTATGCTAGTAAATGGATAAATAGCATTTATAAAGGGTGTTCCAAGTATGATTGGAGGGTATAACTGATTTTTTGACCAAGAAAAAGAAATGCGGAATGTAAACTTTATTTTGGCAAATACGAGTATTAAGTAATTTATACTTTATATCTAAAGCATGTCCAGAAGCAGACTTAACCATATGAGTTATTTTTTCAAAATATTTAGTAGGTACAAGACCTTCTTGAATATAACTAACATCGGCTCCACTATCAATCATAGCAGTATCAGTTATTGAAAAGTTGTTATCAATCAAAATGGTGCATTTAATATACCATTTATGAGCAGTAACAATTTGCATCATTCTTAAAAACATACCTTGTCTAGGATCCAAATTAAAAGGTTTTGCAATAGCATCTTCTTCAACAATATTTTTTCCCTTGTTATTAACATTTTTTGTCTGAGTAAGTCTATGATCACAAATCATATGATTTTGTTTAAGAGATTTAATCTCAATTTTTAATTTTTCAATTTCTCCTTTCAAATCATCGAAGGAAGAATCTCTTGTGTGAGTAATCTGTTTATTAAGTCTGTTATTAATTTCAGACAAAAAGGTAAGGTGCAGAATATTCAAATTTAAAATCGTTCTTTTATTTCTCTGAATTTTTTGAAAAACTTGAACTAGCATTATTATTAGCAGCTAAATCAATAATTTTTTTCACGAATATCATTATTAGTAACTTCTTTCAAAAGTTTTATCACATTATCAGATGTAAAAGTATTGACATTTAAATCTTCAAATTGAGATTGCAATTATAAAATTCATCATTTTCACAAGAACAAATATCACCACAACAAGCATTGCAAGTATTCATTTTATCATGCTGATTACTATGAGATAAATCAAGCAAATCAATCTCTTCTTCAGAACCTGAATCAGAATCATAATCGGACTCCGACCTAGAGATGTATAACAAACTATAAATCTTATCATCAACTCCTTCATCAAGTTCTAAGGTTTTCAGCTTTTCGATCTTACAATTTGGTGCTATGTGACCGAAATTTCCACATCTATAGCACTTGATTTTGGTGAGCTCATGCTTAGACCTATTTTTGGTAAATCTATTAGACTTACGGAAGGCTTTTCTAGTGTCGCGCTCTTCCTTAGATCTATATCTAGACCTCTTTTTCCTATAAGGTTTATCAGGGTTGGAGTATTTAGAATCTCTATATTTCTTCTTGTTGCTATCAACAGAAGGATCAGGTAAACCGAACTAGGCACAAAAGTCTCCTAGCTGAGATCTTTGTTTAAGCTTATATCAATCTTAAGCTGTCTAGATAACTTTAATTCATTGCACAAATTTATTCTTTCTTGTGTGCAAACTCCTATAAGCTTACCATAAGTATAATCCTTATAAGGAATTTCACCATGATTTGTTCTCAGAGTTTTTCTAACTCTTTCGGCAAATAAAGGGGGAAGGCCATCTATAAACTTAGCTTTCCAATGCTTATAACTATTTTCGGGTAATTTCATCACCCTACTCATATAAGTATCTTTATACCATCTAAATTCACCTAAGGTTCTACATCGTAGACCATTTAATAAGGTACGAACAGTCTCATACTGATTGGTAAATCTACCATTAAAATGTTCTAAAATGCTTAAGACTAAAGTATAAACATTGTCTTCTCTATTTTTCACTAGAGCCATGCCCAAGTTATCAACACCTTCACTATCAGAAGTAGCATTTATCACAACTAATTTTTGCTCAATACTTATATAATTATCCCACCAACCTCTGAGTTGTCCAGTAAAACCTGCAATAATCATTTTGCAAATATTTCTATCTGTGTTTTTAACACTTTTACAAATAGTTGCATACAGAAGCATTCTATGAACAAGAATGGTTAATTGTGTATCAGTCAAACCATCAAGATTCCATTCATAAATTTCAGACCCACTTTAAGAGGTATTATTCTAATTCCAGTTGCGTTCCGCTATAAGCACATCTTGAGGAGTTGGTCTGGAAGAATAATAGGTTTGCATGCTTGGTTTATGCGCAAACTTAGTATCACTATTCTTTTTGGGATAACCACGAAGTTTATTAAATTCTAAAGAAACATGATTTTTAAAATCAAAAGTTTTTTCCATTTCATCCGCAAAATTGTCTGACAAATCAATAGGCTTTGCGCCAAATTCTGACAATTATTTATCAAGAAGTTCTTCAAAATCATTTAATGATTTAAATTTAAAATCCTGAATCTTGGGGGCCTTTGCACATGAGTAGAAAAGATCTGAGCTTCTGGATTATTTTTCAAAGTAGAAACCGTATCAAAAGTCTTTATATCATTTTTTATTTGAATTACTAAAGCAGTTAATTCATTCAATTTTTTATCAAGAGAACTAATATGTTCAACCAAAACCTTAACATAAAGACCCAAATAATTATTTTGAAAAATTAAATTATTTATCTCGTTGATGTTGACTGTCGCAACATCTTCTTCAATAAATTTTTGAAAGGCAATAAAGGTGATACCTGCATTGGTAGAATTCTACAAAAAGGAAATTCATAATTTGTTACAAAAGGGTTTGATAAAACCTTCAAAATCACCTTGATCTTGTACTGCGTTTTATGTTAACAGTGCTGCTGAAACGGAACGAGGTGTCCCTAGATTGGTTATCAATTATAAACCTTTAAATGAAAAATTAAAATGGATTAGGTATCCTATTCCAAACAAAAGAGATTTATTGTCTACATTATATGATGCCAATATATTTTCAAAATTTGATTTAAAATCAGGATATTGGCAGATCCAAATATTTAAAGAGCATGCTTATAGAACAACTTTTAATGTCCCATTTGGATAGTATGAATGGAATGTTATGCCGCTTGGTTTGAAAAATGCCCCATCTGAATTTCAGAAAATCATGAATGATGTTTTTAATCCATTTTTGGATTTTATCATTGTCTATATTGATGATATTTTAGTATTTTCAAAAACGTTTGAAATGCATATTAGGCATCTTGATATATTTAAGAAAATTGTTATACAAAATGATTTGGTCATCTCTAAACCAAAAATGAGATTGTTCCAAACTGATGTTCGATTTCTAGGACATCATATTTGTCAAGGGAAAGTTACCCCGATTCAAAGATCAATTGACTTTGCATCAAAATTTCCTGATGTTATTACTGATAGAACTCAATTACAAAGGTTCTTAGGGAGTCTAAATTACATATCCCCTTTTTATAACAACTTATCCTGTGATTTGGCCCCTTTATATGACAGGTTGAAAAAGGATTATAAATCACCTTAGACTGATAGTCATACCAAGTTGGTCAAGGACATTAAACTTCGAGTTCAATCCTTACATTGCTTAACTCTTGCTAACCCTGCTTGACAAAAAATTATTGAGACAAATGTGTCTAATATCGGTTATGGTAGGATATTGAAACAAATTAATCCCAACGACAAAATTGAGTATTTAATCAGATTTTATTCTAGGAAATGAAGTGAGACCCAGAAAAAATATGCTACGGTGGCTCATGAAATGTTGACCATTGTTAAATGCGTGTTAAAATTTCAGGATGATTTATATAATCAAAAGTTTTTTATAAAAACTGATGCTCAATACATGTTTGACAAAGATTTTAAACATGATGCTTCAAAATTGATATTTGCTAGGTGGCAGGCTCAGTTAGCCCTTTTTTATTTCTATATTTAATTTAAAAAAGGAAGTGATAAATCTCTTCCGGACTTTTTATCTTGAGAATATTTAACTTCATCATGAGTTTTTATACAACCTTTGTTGATGAAAAAACTTTAGTTACTATTCTAAAGATTATTCCTCTTAATAAAGATCTGCAAGAATTATATGTAAAATTATCAACGATATTATTAGAGAAGATTTCTGTATACATGATTATGAAGAAATTATTTCTATCGATGATGATAAGTATTACAGTGACTAATATGATATGTCCGAATAAAGCAAAGTGTTATGTTTGCAGGATGGACCCTCATTGGGTTACCAAGGAGCAGATGTAGGGGTAATAATACAAAGGGAAGGGGAAGATCATCCCCAGGATCGAAAAATGGATCCTCCTTTAACTCCCTAGTAAAACAAATAGGAAGAAGGACTTTGATAAACTCAAAAGTCTCCCAAAGTGAGGCTTCATCTTCGGTACATCTAGAAGATATTCCAGAAGACAGTCCGTTAAACACACAACTATAGGCTTATTTGTCACAAAAGCAAAATGATACTTTTGCATCAATAGCTAAAGAAGACAATGATAATATCAAGTCTTATGAAAAGTATCAAAAAAGGAAATGATATTTCTTTTAGAAAACTTTGAAATTAAGAGAAAAGAAGAAACCTGGAAGATTTTCCAGCGGTACCTAATCAACGGTTTATATTTCCCAACTGAGTCATACAAAACTCGATCGTATTACGAGACCATTCTGATAAGCACTGGTACTGTTGAATTTCAACACTTTTCAGGCTACAATACCAGTGAGAATGTTTATAACTTCTCAAAAATGATAGTTGAACAGATTATATATGTTCAAGATTGGGGTATCTCCACCATGAAAGAAAGACAGATCAACCTAAACAAAATCTCTATGAGTTTCACATACTGGGACTATATTCATGCCTTTGATAAAATCCTCTATTATAATAACAAAAGACATAAACATACGTGGTTTATAAAAATATGTGCAAAGATATTTGCAGGACCAATTCCTAATTGGTGTTTAAATTGGTGGTCATACCACGACCCAACTATAAAAATTTTGCCTGATCAGTTTCTTAAATTATACAAAGAATGGGTTAAAGTTTCACCGGACCTTAATGAGTTATACAATACAGATCATATCTGTTATCTGGAAAAAATAAACCAGATTTATTTTTTCATTGAATTTTCTGTCCCTTGGATTCACAAATGGACCCCGAAAGTGGAATTCACTGAGGAACAAATCCCTTGCTTATACATAACTTTTTATAATAATTTTTGGGATTAATTAATGAAAAGGGATCCCAAAATATAAACGTTATATGGGCAAGAACTGCTGGATCTTATTGCAAAAAAGATCCAAGAATATGGTATTACTCCTCGAAGGGGAATAATTGCTAATAACTCAGTCAGGCATATTGCCAGAAAGATCTCCGTTCAAGATGGAGATAAAGACGCAATGATCAACATCTATTTAGAAGAAGTGAAGAGGAGTCTTCTTCTCAACATCACTCAATATGAAAAATCAGACACTTCTACGAGAAGTGAGACAAACGATGACACTACCGATGATATCCAAGAAGCTCAACCTATTGAAAAAACTACGTCAGAAGATACTCTGAGAAAGGTGGAAGATTTTCTCTGAAAATTAAAGGAAAAAGACAAACTATGAGGTCATTTCTACAGTAAAAAGCCATCATCAACAGTAGATGCACTGTTACTGTACATATGGGATCCACTAATAGGGGACCCACTTCTACTGTACAAAGATTCTAAATGCTTTTTTTTCTTTTTCTACATATAGGTTTGTTTTTTAAGTTGAGAACAGAAGTTTTAGGAACCCTCTCTCTACTCTCTACTTTGTCTCTCCAACTGTAAATCTCTCTTGTTAAGCTTTCAGTTTACCGGATATTGGCCGAAAGTAAACAGCTTGTATAGTTTGCTCATAGACCTTGGAGTCGGCCATCGTAATAAGGTATTATATTATAAATCTTTTAAAATTTCTCCGATCTAATCCGTGACTATGTCCGGCTAAGAGATTCATATCTATGTCGGATAATTAACTTCTCTTTTATATTCACCATGAAAGATCTAGACTTTATCAAAATATAAATAAATTTATATATGGTTTCTTGATTTGGTTCCAAGATGGTGGTACAGTCAGATTCAATACTATTTTTATTGGCTGTCTTTGTGACTTCGTCTGGCCTGCCGTGGTTCTAAGCCCGTTAATGAGTTAAAAAGGAACCCTATACCCGGTTAGAACTGTCAGACACATGGGCTCAATAAAAATACGTATCAAATCTTGACAGGCTCCTTGCTTAGGTAAAAGGATAGATCCTTCCATACAATCATAAAACTATATAAAAATTTGTGTATATTTCGATTAGGATTTCTTCCTTGAATTCGATGCTAATAAACTAGATTGAAGTTGACCGCGTGGATTACCGCCAGTCTTCAGAGATCCTTTATATTGGTATTATATTATATTATATTATATTATATTATCATAAATAAATAAATAATAATAACCTACCACACCCCCACTTTCTCTAATCCAATTACCCACTACCCATTATCTACCTCCACTCTAGCCCATAATACTCTTCATCACCACCACTACTACTACGCACACCCTACACCAACATACCCTCCCATATATACACACACGGACAAAACACCCATAAATGATCCAGGCATACTCACACATACATACAAAGTGGGTAGGAAACATACATACTACATTAAATGACAACAAAGGAAAAAAAATACACCCACACGCCCATGAAAATGCACAACAACAAAAGAAGAAGAAAAACAAAGGTGAAGTTTGAGGTTTCCCACAAGTCGAGGTCTCGAGTCATAGCTCCAGTTAACTCTAGTCAAAACAATTTATGAATGTAATACAACACATTTGAGGTTCAACCTTTTTCTAATTTTCTTCATTGTATTCTTTAATATATGTCTCTTGAATATTCTCGTATATTCATTTTTGTTGTTTCGCTTGAAATTAGTTTAAATGTTTGAATAAATCTATTCATTGTTTGATTGAATATAGTTAAGTTAATGACTTAATGGATTCAAGATAAGATTTAAGAATTTAATTAAGTACAAGTTTCCTATAGTAAAATTAGGAGGAATTTGGAATTGTATCACTTAAATTCTAATAGGCTCTGCAAATTTATTGAATAGAAAGGATTATTTGGGGTTAAATTTAATTTAGAAAATTCAGTGATTCTATCATAATTTTGATATTGATAGACAAAACAATTTTAGGTTCATAATCTATCATATTAACTAAGGTTTTCTTTTAGAAAAAGGATATTATAAAGTGGAAAAGTTACCTTTACCTGTTTTGACCCAAATACTTTTAATAAGATATAAATCTTTGAATCAACTAATGAGTAGACTCAATTTTTAGGTGCGATGTACAAACAAATTAATAATTAGTGACAAGGTTGGAAAGCGCTGCTACCAATACACAACTCTAATAAAATAAGATAGTTTTAAAAGCAAGTTTAAGATAATATCAAAGAAGACCGGACATAGAAATTTATTTAAGCTAATCAATATTATATATTCAAAATTATTCCAAGCCATATTAAAGTCAATAAAGCGGTTGTGCTAGAACCACGAGACTTGAAGGGTGATTTACACCTTCCCGTCGGTCAGTAGAATTCCTTACCTAGACTCCTAGTTCGCAGACCAATAAAATAAAGAGTCAACTTCCTTTTGATTAGGGATCTAAATAAGGTGACTTGGAACACCAAAACTCAATTCCAAGTGATGACTCTGAAATAAAATAATCCATTTTCGAAATGTCACTTTAATTGAAAAAAATCTATTTTCAAAATATTAATTTGGAGAAAAATAGGGGTGTGACAACCACCTCCTTGAGGCTTAGGGTTAGACACCCTATCTTTGTTGAACTTAGGAGATGGAATATTAAAAAAATGTTGACTGGTAAAGTTTTGCCACATTTGAAGACGACCATGTCCACCAGACCTAGAATGAGAAAAGTCACCATCACCGGTCCTTGCCCTCATTGGCTCCTTATATTTATCTTTAAAGTTTTCCTCTTCAATTTGTTAAGCATGTATCATCAAACGGGTGATATCCATATCCTTGATCAACATGGTTGTTTGAAACTCCTTTACTACCACTTCGGACACACCCGGTAAAAACCTACTCATCCTTTTGCCCTAGAGTCAACAACCATAGTCAGAGCATACTTAGCCAATTTAGTAAACTTCAATGCTTACTCCTTCACACTCTTATTTCCTTGAAGAAGATTAATGAACTCAAGAACTTTTACCTCTCTCATCTCAAGAGGAAACAAATGAACAAGAAAATCCCCTTTGAATTTCTCCGAATCAAGAGAACCCACATCAATAGCCCTCTCTTCCTTCCATTGATTGAACCAAACTTGAGCAACACCTTTGAGTTTATAAACAACCAATTCTTCCTTCTCCACCATTGACACTCCCATAACTTCCACTATCTTTTAAATCTCATCAATGAACTCTTGAGGATCCTCATAAACATTCGACCCATGAAACTTTGGAGGATCATCCTGGTGAAGTCCTTCACCCTTATCACCGCCATACCCATATTTGGTTCATGGGAGCAATGGGCTTTTTATTAGCTTGGGCCGTTATAGTTTGAGCCAATACATGGAAAACGACTCAGAATTTGGTATGACTCACTTGCTCGGATAAAGGATCCGTCGAAACTTTAGGAACCTTGGCTCCACATTCCTTCTTGGGTTCGCTCTTCTTAGAGGCATATCCTAAAAAGATCGCACAATAATAATGAGAAATACCTTTATAGAGATGAACTCTATGGCACAACTTTAGAGTATTGAAAGAAGTGATGCTTCTTCAATGTTGTGTAACCTCCTATTCATAAGTGTGACGTGTGTCACACTCATGAACAAGGCTCTACTCGACGCGGCTTGTCAGACATCCTAGGACCTTTTTTAAAAA
Organism: Solanum verrucosum; assembly: GCF_900185275.1. Taxonomy (NCBI): domain Eukaryota; kingdom Viridiplantae; phylum Streptophyta; class Magnoliopsida; order Solanales; family Solanaceae; genus Solanum; species Solanum verrucosum. The sequence continues at coordinate 90,014 of NW_026020253.1, forward strand.
TATGGTATTCTGAATACCAAGTTTTTCATGATCCAAAGTACACCCTAGACATGACATGGCGAATAAGACCCCGAAAGATGTTAAACAAGACACTTGACATAAACATGACGTAATGAAATACAATTTAAGAAATATAATCATGATAAATCTGAAACCATACTATGACATAAACGATACAAACCGAGTACATAAGATATGTGTAGAATACTACTAAGTTTGACACAAGTCTTTCTAACAGCACAAGAGTGGTTGGGATGTAATCCATACGCCACGTACAAGTTTGTGACTGAAAAAGACAATAAAAGAACAAAAATATCAATGGCCTTGTTCTCATAGCATGAGGACTCACCAATCCAATGTTCTAATAGAATGATCCAAGCTAGCCATGAAAGGGAGGAGCAGTGTCGGACCCTATAATATAAGACAAAATAGGCACAAGTATGAATTAGTACATTGAATGTATTAAGTATGCGGAAATGCATAAAACATAGGCATGATAACATAGTGAGCTTAAACATGGTATGCAAGAGCAAGTAAAACGTGATAAAAGCCTTTATAAAGAAATCATAAATCTAATACGAGGTCAATGCACACTAAAATTTTTTGATAAGCTTTCATAAAAACCATTGAAGAAAATCTAGATCATTTATGGGATATTTACCGTTAATCGAAAATAAGACCATGTGAGCTATAACATGGAATCAAACATGACCTACACACCAAAAAGGGAAAACTACTTGCCAAGGTACAATTTTATTACATTTATTCATAATTATCATTGTGGATCCACTAGCTAGGTAATTTAACACAATCCTACGGGGGCACGTTGATTGGGAAAAAGGAATAACTACTAGAGACAAACCTCTACTAGCAGTAGGGCCTCCATTCCAAAGTCCTCCCAGTGCTAAGTAATCCCAACAAAAAAGACATAATCATATTCATATCAAGATACTTGGAAGGGCACAAAAGCTATCAATCCAATCATAAGTCATCATAGAGTAGCTCTTTTCAAATCATGATTTCATAAACTTCTTCTTTATACACACTTATGTTTCTAATCATATAAAACATGATTTCATTCATATGTAAGAAAACCTTTTACAAAATCATTCATACTTATCTCAAAGCATCCATTGTTCATAAATCATGCTTCTCATAAAACATGCATAGCTTCCATAATTCATAATTCATAAGTTCCTAAGATTAATGCATAATTCATGTTCATGAAGTACACATAGTCACATGCCTATTTGAAATCAATTGAAAGCCATGTAATTGCATCAAACCGTGCATAATAAGATAGAAAACAAACAACTGCATCATAATAAATAAGACCTAGGGAGAATTGTATGAAACCCTAATGAAATTAGGTGAAATACTTTTAGGAGATTGAGATTCTTTTGGAGACATAATGGATGAGAGGAATTCATTGGTGAATTCTCACATACCTTGATAATCAAGCCCCTAAAAGCAAGAAGAATGAGACCTTGAATCTTGATACCCTAGCTCTTCACCTTGGAGCTCATGACAAAATTCGAAGAAGAAGACTTGAGAGATTTTGGGAGAGTCTGAGTGAATATGAGAATTGGGTTTGGTTTTGAATAGTAAAAATGGTTGTAGGGGTAGTTATAGGGTCAAAACGACGTAGTTTAGGAGTTAAGTGCATAGGAAAAGACCAAAACACTCTTAATTAAAATATGTCGGAGGACCCTATGACTTCGACCTAAAGTCCATATGAATTTTTATGGACCATCCTAGTTAGCCGTAGAATCGATTATTTGGGCTTAAAGTTCTGATAAATGCCGCGAGACATTCCTACGACCCGTCCCACTTCCTACGGCTCGTAGAACCCTAGTTCGATCCTAAAATTCCACTACATCTGGATCAACTCTACGGGCACTACCTATGGTTCATAGATCACCTTATGACTCATCCTGGATAATCATAGACCAAACTTCAGAAACTTGAAATTCCCAAACTCAACCCATCACCTATGATTGACTTCTTATGGCACGTAGATTTTCCTACATTTTGTAGGTCCAAATCGTGGAACCTGAATCAATGCCAAAATGCAACTTTCCTTTCCAAACCAACTTCCAATTTCTGAGGTGTTACAGTGCAAAACACTACTTTGGGAATAATTTTGATCGCTATAAGGAAGTACTCACACTTGGTGATGAGTCATCCTGAGTCCGATAGAGCTGCAACATTAAACCAGGTGCTACTGGGAGGCCACTCGTGATTTCTTTATAATAGATAGGTTATTTAATTCTCTGTAAAATAGTTAGGATATAATTTCATTGTAATAGTTAGGAACTATATAAAAATAAAATAAGAAATAAAAAATATGTCATGCAACAAATACATTAAGAATAGTCATGCCACGGCTAAAACTGAGGCACTCGATGCGAGGCAACTAATCTCTTTAATGCAAATTCTATTTTTGTATTTTGCAGTGGAGAATGGTATGGAACAAGCTTGAATGAATTAAGGAAGGTAAGCATGCCATCATACGGTAAGTACAAAAAATATAACAATGAAATTAAAATATTAACCCAACTCCGAATTGGCTCCATGCCACTAAGCTGGGATTTAACAATGGACACAAAATTCCCGAAGGGGCCGTGTCTAGGCCATGCCACAAGCCTAAATATAAAGTTTTAATTTCTTAAAGCAGAAGGGTGACCCAAGCATGTTTAACCCCCTGGAGGTAAAATTTCAGGTTTTTAGTCATTTTTAAAAAAAAAAGTGACCCCAAGCATGTTTAACCCCCGCCCCCTCAATTCACGATTTTCCCCTATTATTTCAACCCAAACACCCATTCTCCGAATTTCACAACCCTAAACTCTTCCCTCCCTAAAAAATGTGTCACTGACTTGGATCAAAGACTTAATTTCTTGCTTATTTCTTCTTCCATCTTTATCAAGGTATGTTTCTAACTTATTCTTTCTTGCTTTGGGTTAGTTGAAAAGTTGAATACATGTGGGTGTGGAGGAATTAAAAATTCCTCACCCAAACACTCTTACATCCTTAAAAATTATTCATGGGGGAAAGAGATTAAGTTGTTGAACCTAAAAATGGTACCCTTGATTTTGAAAAGTCACAATGAATGAATGTTCCGTTGGTTTTGATCGTTTGTCTTGCAAATTTCTTGTTAATTTACCATAGAAGTGAAATGATCATTCTTGTTTGAAGCCTTGAGTAAAATAAGTAAACAACAAACGAATGAATTAACTTGAAATCATGAATTGCTTGAAATTTTGCAAGTTGAAGGTTGGGTTAAATTCCGAAAGCCCTGTTGTTTTGAATTCTTGAGTAGAACTAATAGGCAAGGCATGAGTAAAACAAACTCAAAATTAGTGCCTTAAGTGAAATGGTGAAATTATAGGATTAGGTTGAGCATGAAATTGAATGAATAATAAGAGGGAAAGTCTGAGTACATGAGTGATCATGTTCATGAATCGGCTAACGACTAAGTGTGTGGTGGCTCTAAAAACATCCATACCTTAGATTTGTTTAGTTTTCCTTACTTTTTGGGACTGATTTTAGTGTCTTATGATTTTATGTAATTATGTCTAAAAATAAATGAAGACCCAAAGAAGTTGCTACTTCAAGCACCTGAAAGAGGGTGCACTTGGAGACCCGAGTTTCAGAAGCCCCTCTAGTGCCCAAAGTCTAGTCTAGGAGATTTGGCACGAAAGTTGTCAAACAAGAAGGCAGGAGATGGTACCAGTCCCATACAGAGGCTAAGTACTTCTCTAATATGAGTATCGATTGCGATAGTCTTGAGAGGGATTTCCCTCAGATTATGAGAAGGATCTAAGAACTACACATAGAGTTCATTTTCAATGAATCGATTCACTATAACCTCCACCCGGTGAGGGAACTTTATGCGAACTGGGAGCCTAAAAAAAGAAGTTATGAGATCCTTATAAGGAGCCAAAGGGTTGGCTTCGACTCTATGCTTCTCAATGTCCATTTGTAGAAGCTCTATTTGTCCCCATTTTCTCTAAATCAGTTGAACATCGGACCATCGTATACTGAAGTTTGCCATATTGAGGGGGAGCACATCCACTGCCAAATAGAATCGTCATGTACACAAGGGATACCATCAAACATCCCCCTATGCATAGATGAAAATATAAGCCCTTATGTAGCTCTAAATTGTGTGAAACTACCTAATTCCTTCAGTACACTTGACAGATGTGACTCGAGATAGAGCGTGCTTAGGGAAGGTTAGCGTGCACCAGGGCCATACTTATACTTTTGGTGGGTTGACGACAAGGCTATTGAGGGAAAAAAGGATGTCAGAGGAAGAGTTGGATTATATGACCTCATTGGTGATGATGCCTCCAAATATGACAAAGACCAAGGGGCCTGGCACCTTACATGGGTATATGCTTACATTGGTTGAATGACATGTTTGGGATGGTTTAGTGACTACCCAAATATATGGCTTGGAGATGCTGAGGAACTAAACATGAGAGCGACCTTCTACATGGGATGAGCTATACTATATGGAGAATGATTACCCTCTCAACACTCATGTCATTTTTCTCCTCAAAATTAGGCAGAAGTTTGTTGAGCGTATATTCTTAGTAATGAGCATACAAGAAAAACAAGCTTAGATGGTGAATCAAATAAGGATGAGGAAGAAAGAGTTGAACTGGCCTTCGCACTAATTAATCTGATGAGGCGATGGACGAATAATCAGGGAGTTCCTAACAACGTACTTTATGCTTCACAAAATATTGAATTTAAAATCAATTTAAGGCAATCATTAGATAGTTTTAAACATCAATGTAGTTTTTGATAATGCTAAACTATGTCTTTTATTAAGACATAGGAAGTCTTATGTAAAGCAATACCCAACTTATGAGGCTGGGGTCGAATCCAAAAGGACCGACAGGAAGGAATACACACACACACACACATATATATATATATGGGGAACAATTGGAAATTATCAATCTCAAATATCAATAGCAAGGAGATAACACAAATAAGTTCTACCAAGGTTGGAAACGAATATGGTTGTGTGGATTGCGATGGGGTTTCAACACAATAGGCAAAGATTAATCAAATCCAAATTGATTAATACATGGATGTGTTTGGATACAATCGATATTCTCTTGAAGTATTAAATGTATATCCCTTGAGTTCTCTCAAACTACAAGACCATTAATAATAAAACACCAAATATTGTGTAACACCCCAGAATTGTTTTGAGCTAAGATTTGAACCATCTTTCATTGTGGGTAGGATTTTACCGAGGAATTTAAAACTTCATAAGTTTTAAGTTTACTAGATGTAGCACATTGAGTTCCAAAAAGAACTAAAGAGAGTTCATTCAAGTCATTCCTAGGTTCTTCTAAGTTTTGGGTAAACTTCAAATGACAATAAATATTAGCACAAGATGAGTTAGGAGACCCATAAGATATCAGATGAAAGCTCTCTGAGTCCTCTTTCCAACGCCCCCGAGTTTGCTGATTTTTGAACTTGTATGAGGGAAATATGTCCTTTTGAAGTCATGCGGTCCATTTAAGGAAAATTACCCGAAAATATGAGGGGTATTTTGGTCTTTTCCTTACCCAATTATCTTAAAACGAATTTTAATAATATTTTAGGGGAAACTCTGATTTGGGTCAGTTTTCATAAATCCAAATACGTTTAGGGTTTTAGAAGAGAATTCAATACGAGAAAAGAGGAGAAAAAGTTCAAAGTTCCAAGCATTCATTTAAGAAATTCAAGATTTCTCCAAGAACCTAGTTCTTGAGGTATGTAAGCTTCCATAGTGTGGTTCATTCACCCACACACCAATCATGATTTTCTTTTGCGAATCTATCCATAAATATTGAACAATTTAAGTTCTTGATGAGTTCTTGATAAGTGTTCTTGAAGTTTCATTCTAAATCTTGTTTTGTTGAGGTTTTGAGGAATTCTTGAGATGAAAGTTAGTAATTTGAGGGTTGTTTTGAGTAGATTAGTGTATAATAAGGTTGGGTATTCGAATCTAAGTGAGTGGGGAAGAAACCATTCAAATCTAGACAAACTAGGGTGAGAAAACGAGCAAAGAAATGCGTCGAGGTTTTTTGGGAATGGGCTTGCGCGCCGCCTCACCATTGCACCAGTAGAGACTGTCTGTACGTTGAGGGATGGTGCCCTGCACCACTCAGTGCACCAATGTTGCCTTCCCCCACCCCTTCTCCGTCGTTTTGGCCGTCTGAGTTCTCTAAAAGGGTTCCTTCAATCCCTATTTACTATAAACACTCTAAACTACTTCTAAACACCTAGAAATCATTCATAACATGAATCAAAACATTGAATTAATAATTTAAATTCAAGGTAGAGTTAAAAGTCAAGTCTAGAGAGTTCTTTCAAATATTTTGAGAAAGTCCCTTTGAGTATTTTTGAGGAGTCTTCTACAATTTCTAATAACTTGTTTCAAGACTAGAATAAGTGAGTATGAGAATGAGGAGAATGTATTCATGACTCTACATTATTATCGATATCCTTCATATCATGAATCATAAATCTTGAATTCATAATTCAAATTTAAGAAAGAGTTAAGAGAACAATTCAAGAAAGTCTTTGAGTTAAATCGTGAATCCTTTGAGATCAACTATCGATTTGAGCTAAGTTTTGAGGAAGTAAGTATGAGAATGAGAAGAGTCGTGTACATGAGTTCCATATTGTTATGTAGACCCTTGAGTCGAGTAGTTCATGCCCACAAATTCTTCATGAACTCCATAAGTTGAGTATCTTTGAAAGGAGTAGTATCTTAAAGTTCTAAGTATTGAGTATTGAGTTCCTAACCCCTTTGAGGTTATATTCCTAGTCATGGGACTATTACGTGTTGCCCATGAAGGTCCTTGAGTTGAGTTGTTCATGCCCATAATTCGGCATGAACCCTATTTTGAGAAGTCTTTTACAATCACTTTAAACTTGTTTAATTAAGACTTGAGAACTTGAGTTGAGAAAGAGTAGTGTTGAGTTCATTTTTTTCATAATGAATGTATGGGAACTAAGTATTCCCAAGAGTAAATGTATTCACATTTTAAATAGGAGGAAACTTAGATTTCCCAAAAAGTTTTGAGCAGTTTGAGTACCATCTCTTTTAAGAGAGATTTTTGAGTAATAATCTCAAAACACAGAAAGAGTTATGTTTTTAAACATATGAGCTAGTTATATTTTGGGAGTAGTATTGAGCACCAATATGGGGGAGAGTTCTGACAACTCACAGCCCCTGTAAACCATGTAGCCAACGTGGGTAGAATGGGTCATACTTTTTAGATGAATCCTTATTTCTTTTTAGCATAGACTAGTGGATCCACTTAGTAGTAGGTTCTATACCCCGACAAAGTTGATACACTCAAATTACACCTCCCTAAAGAAGCATAAGTGATCGTTATCAAGTAAAGAACCCAACTTGTAGGTTAGGGTCGATCCCACGAGGAAAATGGTGTAGACTTAACTTTAACCAACAATTATATTTGTTTGGTCAAATCACTTCCGGAAACAAGTAATTAAAAGGAGGGGGGATTTTGTGAAACAAATTGTAAGAATTCAGTAATTTATCAGTAAACAAAAGTCAATTCTGGTTGTTATCAAGATGAAAAAATCAACTAGGGTATATGTGTTCCCCACGAGCTCATAACGCAGTAATCCTAGTAATAGTAATCCTTTCCTAGTGTACTACATGCAAAGTGATAAGTTAGGTATCTCTAAATCCTTGGTCCGACATCTAGAGAATTTCACACCGCACCTTGGTCCGGCTACATGTGTATAATTTACTAACCCTTACCTTTACCTCATATTAGACATCATAATCGATGTTTGGCTTAGTTATTAGTACGCACCAATCAACACTAGCCTATAGATAGTATCACACTAAATCTATGTTGATAATTCTTTTCTTGTTGATTACCTCATTGGTCCGGCAAGTAGCAACAAGGCGAGTTCTAACGTGTGCACTCGTTAAAAAGACTTCTACACGAAAGAATTATCAATGCATGCAAAACACTATTCAAGAATTGCTTATTTACTATTCATACTTTGTTAATCGCTCATGGTTCCCACAATCCTAGTTGTGGAGTTTAGTTATCCATAATCATATGAACACAATTCATTGTTTTAGATGAAAGAATTATGAACTTACGTACGAAGAATAATAAACCCAGAAATTCAACTTGAATTGCAACACCAAAAATCTTCAAAACGAACTTAGGAAATTAAGAATTGCTAAAGTTGCAAGTTAATCTCCCAAGTCAAGAACTAGAATAAAATAATAAGGTCTAACCCCTTAAAAATGAGGTTTACATACCCTATTTATAGAAAACAAATCCTAAAATAAAAGGGAAACTAAATAAGGAAATAAAACTGCAGGACACGTCTCCATTCCACGAGGCTGACCTACGGTCCATAAGTCGAATGACGGTCTGTAGGTCTCTTCCATGGCTCCATACTTAGCCGATTTGAAATCTTCACAAATCCACCTCTCTCAGTCAACTTCCACGAACCAGCAGCACGGTCTGTCAGTAACCTCCGCCGCTCTATACTTAGATTATTTCAACTCAGGTACTAGAACCACTCATCTGATCACTTCTACGGAGCTGCAGGACGGACCGTAAGTCATTCAACAGTCCGTCAGTCCCACCCGTGGTTCCACACTTTGTCAGATTTCCCTGAGCTTCAATCTTGCCATGCCTGGTCGTCCCACGACCTTTATCTACGAGGCGTCACTCATCTTACGGTCCGTAGGTGTCTTCGTAGGTGACTCTTTTTCAGTACTTGCCTCAGCTACATTTCCATCTTATAGCGCTTGAGTTTATTCCCTGAAATTATAGCAAAAACACATAAAACTAACACACAAATGCCCTAGACATTCACAAATCCTAAGAGAAACATATCAATAGTATTGAAAACTCACGGTACATCAACACCCTCAACTTAAAATTGTTGTTTGTCCTCAAGCAACACATTATGACGCTAAACGACACTTGTATAGAAGCACAAAATTTCATCCCAAGCAATCACATGGCTCTTCATCCCGACTTCTACTTTGAGTGCGACTTTGTGCTCTTAAACTCAACAAGCTAACTTGTGCGGATCAAAACATGACAAAGATCGACCAACCAACACACAACATACACTATTTTACTATCACCAAGGTACCAATTTTCCGACAATGTAACTAATGCCCTTACTTCAAACGAAATCACTCTTTTCACAAAATGAATATGACTTTTAGTACAAGGATTCATTCAACACTCACACTCAGAAATAACTTCAAGTACAGTTAGTGCTCAGCACCATAGGCTTGCCCTTGTTTTTACTGCTTAGACTCTCCAAACTAGACTCTAGTATCACTATAGGACTTTCTTGGCTTGTAACGTAGGCTCAGGGTCGGGTGTGGTACATTTGGGTGCTTCTTAGTGAATTTCTGCCCTCCTTGACATTATACTAGTCTTTCAACCTCTTTTTGCCCTATTTTTGCCATCCTACCATTTTACCTTCTTTCCCTTGATTTTCTTCAACCATAGATGTGACTTTAGACTTTGTAGTTTTTTGTTTTTTTTTTACTTTCAACTTTTTCTTGCATTTTATCCTTTTCTTTAGCTTTCAACAAGTCACATCCTCTCCTCTCTTTTTCAACATCAAACTCTTTTCATACCCATTTTCTTTCGGTTTCCTCTTTCATAGCCACCCTCAACTTATGGATTTTCCATTGGTTGAGGTTCACAATACCCGATGTCGGGCTAGGGCCAAGATTTACGTTACTCTTTATGTTAGCCACCCTCAACTTAGGCTTTCGGCCTAAGTCGAGGTGCACATGTCCAAGGAGGGACTGGGGCCAACATAGTCGATTATGGGAAGGTGAGTTTGGGGTTTAAAAAGGAATGGTCTAATTTTAGGCTCAAAGCATTTGGATCAAAGGGAACATTTATTTCATTTGGTTGTATCACTCTTTTAGGCAATTTGTGGACTTATCAGAACAAGGGCCAATGATCACTTCCTAGCCTCTAGATTGAATTGTCTTAGCAGGACTAACCGGGCAAGTTCTAGTTTTGCACAAAAATTTTTTTCAACAATCAACTATTCTCACACACTCTTGGCACATAGTTTCATTATCAGATGATCAGATTACCCAGTTCAAGTTTCAGCTTAAGTCATGCCATCAAGTTGATTCATTATCATGTCATACTCTGAGCCAACACAATCAACTTATCTTAGCCTACCATGTCTAGCACACATCACAAAATTAGGACGGGTGTCACAAAATCATAAGCCATCATGCTTCATTCTTGTTCATGCTTCTACACATACGATCCTAACAAATGTCGGTTCAACAGAAATTAAACAGTCTCTTGGGGGAAAAGAACACAGGCAAGAAAACCCCAATGCACACAAAACAGTAAAAAGTAATGGATTTGGGTGAAGTAAACCTGTGGCGCATAGCGCCAACAAACCATCAACAAACGGGTGGGTCCGGTTTCCTGGAGCCCGCTAAATCAACACTCAGGTCACCCTCAGTAGTGCCCACATCAACAAGGACAACACTATCAGTAGTGTTGTTTGCCACTCTAACTGCACCATCAATGGTGCTCAGATTAATTGCCCAGTAGGCAAAATCTCAAACACGGGCATAGAACTTGACGCTCCCGCCATCATCTCATGGACTCTCCGCTCCCGCAACTGCTCATCTACGATAGAAGCTTTTATGGACGCTCTGTGTAACTTGTGCTATTTCCTACTGGCCTTATCCGCCTCCGTGCGCTCAGGGTGTCGACTAGATTAGTGTCTCTTCCCATGGGCACGTGCTGGCTGCTTCTCCATCTCATCTCCGCTAAATAGTACACCCAGAACTGTATCATCGCCAAGTGTAGAGGGTGCAGCCTGAGGGTCAATAGGGAGTGTAGAAAAAATGGCATCAACATCAGTTCAGAGGCCAGCTATATATGTTCGGAGGGCAGTCACATCAGCTGTGGAGGCAGGTCTCTCCAACACTTTCACCTCGAAGGCATCTAAGCGTGTGTGAACAGCTTGGACCTTTTGGTCCATTATCGCCGCCATCCTCTTTTCAACTCGCTCCTCAGACTCAACAATCAATTTTCGCATCCATGGCTTCAGGTGATGTAGTAGGGTGGCCATCTGACCCTCCAACGTTTAAACTCGAGCCAATGGTATCATAGTCGTTCTGGAGAGTGGAGTGGCTCGAGATGGGCTCGGGGCCTGGCTAGCCGTCTGGAAGAGGAAGCTGGGTGCTCATTAGCCGGATTTGTGGTGGAGGCCATCTCCCTGCATATGTCCCACAATGTGTATTAGATCCTTGCCCATAGGAACATCGATTCGAGGCCCTCTGCGTAGTGCTGCCACATTCGCGTCATCTTGAATCAACCTAATGTCAAGTGTCCCAGTCGCATGAACCAACTTATCACAGTGCTAAAGAGGCAGTCCTGCATCCCTGCAAAGCTGAAAGATCATACAGGGGAAAGGGTAGGTGGTAGTGGTCTTGAAAGCCCTCTTATGCAATTCTCCCAGTAGCAGGAGGGGGAAATTTATATCCAAACCAGAAACTAGTGCAGCCACCATAACCGCCCTATCCCATGTGACTATATTATCGACCATTGTTGGTGACAATATATTTCGGACCAATAGCCAAAAGAACTTGGCTGCCAAAGTAAGGGTGGCCTTCCGAATACCTAACCGAGGCGCAGCAACCCATTCCACTCTGTCTGCATCCAAAGCAAGATGCCGAGCCAGCCATGATATAACCGTCTCCCTTTTATCTGCATTTTTGCTGAAAACTTCTGTCCGCATAATTTCCCATCAATAATCAATTTAGCGGTGGAGTCCGCCCATGTGTGGTGAGGGTTAGGGCCATAAAGGAACCGGCTATTGGTGGTGTGGGATAAGTTCACCGAGACACCTTAGACCATGGTGGATGTGAAGGGGTCTTGTGCTGCAGCCTTGGCATTTTTGGGAATTCACCCTCAGAGAGTGGCAACATAGGAAGCGTAAAACTCCCTCACAATCTCCTCGCTATAAGTACTCGGATCACAAGCCATCCACTCACACTTGTGCCTTTGGTAAAGCTGGTGTATTTTTGGTATAGTGTGGAGGCTTCCAGTGAGAACTCTGCACTCCTCCGTAATCGTACGGGCCATCTTTTCCTTAGCATTCTTCATCTTTGTGTCACGGTAAATCTGCCACTTCCCCTTGACACACCACCTATTTGGCTCTCTGTCTACAAGATTCGGTTGGTCATTTTGAGTGATGGAAATCCCATCAGAGCTAGATGTCTCATTAGACGAGGCAGCCGCTTCATGTGCACTTGAACCGGTGTCGGACCCGGACCCAGACCGACATCAGAGTTGGAAAAAGAATCAGACCCAGACCTAGTCGATGACCCGATCAGTGTATCCTCTTCATCAGACTGGGAGGCAGTGACTACGTCGGGGAGCACCTTCTTGGACTGGTTCCGAGCAGGTGTGGGTGAGTAATCCGGGTCTCATTACCTGTCGGTATCCTCATCGATAAGTCGTAAGGTCGGCGCCACGGATTTAGACCAGCCCCTGTTTAGGACGACTTTCTTGTTCGGTATCATGGTACCTGCGGAGGAGATGTTAGTACCCAACACAGAAGAAGTAACAATACAAAAAAAACAAAATTCAGTACCGTACAGTGGTAACCGACGGAGGGAACTAATGGTCCATCGGTCAACCTACGGATCGTGGACCTGCTCTGTAAGTTAGAAGTAACTAGGGCATAGGCACAGATGGGAACGACATATATGAAAAATGGTCCGTGGGTCATTACACGGACCGTAGTCCACCTCCGTCGTGTGAAACTAGGGAAATTTCCCAAGTGCCCCTGCCACGGACCTGATCAATGGTTCGTTGACTGAACGACGGTCCGTGGATGGGGCCTCGTGGGTTGTTTTGGGCCAATAGTGTGCATCAGTGTTTATTCTGTGGCCATACAAGAAGATCAACAACAATACTAAGCAAGTCTACTCATGTATTTTAACACTCCACATGCTAGTTCGTCATTCTCGAGAGTCCAATAATTCAGTTAAGCACGCCATTCATACAAATGATGAAACCATAAGTCAGAACTTACAGTTAGACTCGTAGTTCTACTGGTTTTAAGTTAGAGTTACCTACAATCACTGACCATCATCCCAAAGGCGTCTAAATGTCATAATTAACAAACATCTAGGGATGATTAGCTACCCAAGGTCAAGACCCACTCCCGACTTACCCTATTCAAGCTATGAATCGTAATTCAAAGTAAGGGGACAATCAGTTACCTTACAAGAGAAACAAGGAGTGGTGTGATTGCGTGCCGAGACTTAGACTCCGACTGAATGTGACCCAACGACGTACCATACCCGCACACTGGACCCTCTCAAAGATAGAAATATGCGGGGAACAGGGGAAGGGTGTGAGTCTGTGGATTTTGGGGATGAATTTCTTAGGGAGATCTGATGGAGGGTGGTGTGAGGGAATGAATTTGTGGGATTTAGGGTGTGGGGGTACAAATGAGTATTTTGGAAAGAGGGGGAAATGTTTTAAACTTTGGGGTTTTTAAATAGGGGAAGTCTGGGTCGGGTCGGGCAGACTAGGGTTTCAACCTACGAGACCCTGTTAACGGTCTATAGGTCGAGATCATAGATCACCTCAACACTTGAAAAAAATTTAGGGACTTACATGGGGTCTACGGATGCCATTCACGGGTCGTGGAGTGAACGATGGACCGTCGATGAGGTCCGTAGACCGCTGCACTAGACATTTTTCTGCAGATTCTGCTTCTCGTCCCTGTACATGTATTAGCCCTTAGCCCTTTCTTTTTACATTTTCTGGACCCTTTTTAGACACGGACCCTATGCTAATTCTAGCCAACACTAAAAAAACTAAAACACTTATCTAAATTAATACAGAGACTCAACGAAACACAGAAACTGCTAGATGGAAAACAAAAACCTATTATTGGCTAGATTGTACACCATGGGTTGCCTCCCAAGCAGCACTTGATTTAACGTCGCAGCACGACGCAGGCCTCTTGATTACTTAGACTTCATCAAGATGACAGGCCTCCACAACTTCTTGCACAGTTTCTGCGTTTCCCAGATAGATCTTGATCTTTTGCCCGTTAACCATGAACCTTGTTCGGTCATTATTCTCAAGCTCAACCGCTCCATGAGGAAGCACTTTTGTGAGCAAAAATGGCCCGATCCATTTAGATTTGAGTTTGCCCGGAAACAAGCGCAACCTAGAGTTGAATAGAAGCACAAGATCAACCACAACAAATTCTTGTTTTTCAATTCTTTGATCATGATACCTCTTAATCTTCTTTTTGTACAAGGCTGAACTTTCATAAGCTTTTAGGCGAAACTCATCAAGCATATTCAAGTCATTTATTTTTTGATTAGATGCGGCGCCCCAGTCCAAATTTAGCTTCTTCATTGCCCACAAAGTCTTATGCTCTAGCTCTACCGGTAAATGGTAAGATTTCCCATATATAAGTTTGTAAGGAGACATACATATGGGAGTCTTGTATGCAGTGCGATAGGCCCATAAAGCATCATCAAGCTTCCTTGACCAATCCGTTCTATTAGTATTCACAGTCTTCACCAAAATCTGTTTGATCTCTTTGTTGGACACTTCAACTTGCCCACTAGTCTGCGGATGGTAAGGAGTGGTTACATTGTGGCGGACACCATATTTCTCAAGCAGTGCTTTGAACAACTTATTACAAAAGTGGGAACCTCCATCGCTGATAATCGCCTTTGGTGTACCAAATCTGGAGAAGATATTCTTTTTCAAGAATGCAGAGACACTTTTACCTTCATTGTTCGGAAGCGCAACTGCTTCTACCCACTTCAATACATAATCAACCGCAACAAGAATATACTTTATCCCGTGTGAACTCACAAATGGACCCATAAAATCAATGCCTCATACATCAAACAACTCTATCACCAATATAGGATTCATAGGAAGCTCTTGCCTCTTCGAAATCCCTCCTTCTCTTTGGCAACAATCACAAGACTTGGCGAAATCATGAGCATGTTGGTAGATAGTAGGCCAGTAGTACCCACACTTCAAAATCTTATGTGTAGTTGGAATACCACTGTGGTGCCCACCAATAGGCGATGAATGACATGCTTCAAGTACACTCAACATCTCAATCTCGGCCGTACAACGACGAATAATTCCATCAGCACAACTACGATACAAGTAAGGCTCATCCCAAAAGAATTTCTTCACATCATGCATGAACTTTTTCCTTTGGTGAAAAGACAAATCCGGGGGACACTATTTCGCTTGCCAAATAATTAGCAATGTCTGCGAACCAAGGAATCAGATCATGAGAAGCAGCCAATACCTGTTCGTTTGGAAAAGCATCATTAATTTAAGCCCCATCACCAAGCTTTAGCATAGCCTCTTCCTCCAATCTGGACAAGTGATCGGCAACTTGATTTTCGGTCCCCTTTCTATCCTTGACCACAAAATCAAACTCTTGCAGCAACAGTACCCATATAATCAGCCTTGGTTTTACGTCCTTCTTCGCCACCAAATACCTCAATGCAGAATGGTCAGTATGCACTATGACCTCAGTACCAAGCAGGTAGGATCAAATTTTTTTGAATGCGAAAACCACTGCAAGAAGCTCTTGTTCAGTCACAATATAATTTTTCTGGGCAACATTTAGAGCTTTGCTAGCATAGTAAATAGGATGGAGAATTTACTCTCACCTCTGTCCCAATACTACACCAAGCGCCACTCCACTCGCATCGCACATTACCTCAAACGGTTGTCCCCAATCCGGTGAAATAATGATAGGTGCAGTAACCAACTTTTCCTTCAACTCTCCAAATGCTCTCAGACAAGCATCATCAAAATCAAACTTATTCTCTTTTTCGAGTAGTTTGCACAATGGATGTGCAATTTTAGAGAAATCTTTGATGAACCTCTTATAGAAACTTGCATGCCCAAGAAAACTTTGAACACCTTTTATAGAGATAGGTGGTGGAAGCTTTTCAATTACCTCAACTTTTGCTTTATCTACCTCAATGCCCTTTTCAGAAATTCGATGACCTAGAACTATCCCTTCCTTCACCATAAAGTGGCACTTCTCCCAATTTAGCACCAGATTGCAATCTTCACATCTTTTTAGTACCTCAGCCAAATGATTCAGACATCGATCAAAAGAGTCACCTACCACAGCGAAATCATCCATATATACCTCAATAGTGTCCTCCACCATATAAGAGAATATTGACATCATACAACGCTGGAAGGTCGCTAGAGCATTGCACAACCCAAAGGGCATCCATTTGAAGGCGAAAGTCCCATAAGGGCAAGTGAATGTGGTCTTCTCTTGGTCCTCCAGAGCTATAGAAATCTGATTGTTGCCCGAATAACCATCAAGAAAACAATACCAAATCTTACTAGCAAGCCTATCTAACATCTGATCCATGAATGACATAGGGAAATGGTCCTTTTCTGTCCAAGGATTTAGCTTCCGGTAGTCCATGCAGACTATCCATCCATTCATGGGCCACATCGGAACAAGCTCGTTTCTCTCGTTACGCACCACAGTAATCCCACCTTTCTTGGGCACACATTGAATAAGTCATACCCAACTACTATCTGTAATGGGATAGATAACTCCAGCATCTAACCACTTGATGATCTCCTTTTTAACTACCTCTTTGCATAGGTGGATTTAATCTTCTTTGATGCTCAATACTAGGTTTGTGATCTGGCATGAGTTGGATTTTGTGGGAACAAATACCAGGAGGAATCCCAATAATATATGCAATATGCCACCCAATAGCTCGCTTGAACCACTTTAACACAGTCACCAAGCACTCTACTTTCTTGCATTTAGATATGTCGAAATGATGACCGGTAAAGTGTTATCTCTACCCAAGAATACATACCTCAAATGTGGTGGTAGAGCCTTAAGCTCCAATTTTGATGCCTCTACAGTAGATGGTCTCGCCGGTGGAGACTCACGATTCTTCATTCCTAATTCATACTTTTTTTGTTTTGACCGATATTCACACCTATCTAGTGCAACTACCAACTCATCGTACTCTTCAATATCATCACTATCGAAATTCATCATAACTGCTGCTAGTGCCTCAACATCGAGTTGCTCTTCAATTTGCACTTCTGCTCCACTCTCAACTCTATAAGTTATAGCAGATACCGTTTGGAGTTCACCACTATGCTTCATGGACCTACAAATATTGAAAGTTGTTTCTTTATTTTTCAGTCTGAACTTCATCTGTCCCTTCTCCATATCAACCAATGCCCGACCTGTGGCAAGGAATGGTCTCCCAAGGATGATGGGAACATCAAAATCAACCTCACAGTCAAGAATTACAAAATCTGCTAGAAAGATGAACGATTCCACTTTTACTAGCATATCATGAAGTACACCAATGGACCTTTTCACTATACGATCGGCCATAAGTAGCCGCATCGTAGTAGGCTTTGGGTCCCCTACACCCAACTTCTTATAAATAGACAATGACATGAGGTTGATGCTAGCACCAAGATCACACAATGCCTTAGCAAAGTGTAACAACCCTATAGTACATGGGATCGTGAAAGCACCAGGGTCTTCCTTTTTTTGCACAAGAGATCTTGTAGCAATAGCGATACAATACTGCAATCTATCATCATCTTCAAAACTCATTAACCTTTTCTTTGTCACCATATCTTTCATAAACTTCGCATACCCAAGCATTTGCTCCAAAGCCTCTATCAAAGGAACATTGATGGAAAGCTTTTTCAACATAGTAATAAACCTGTGATATTTACCATCTTCAGTCTTCTTCACTAACCTCTGTGGAAAAGGTGGTGGAGGTCTAGGTATGGGGACTACCTACTGAGATATCTCTGCTTCTTTCTTTGTCGCATTCTCAGACTCTTCTCTAACCTCTACCACATCATCTTCTTTTCTAATCTTAACTTCCACCACAGACGACATAGGTGGATCTATGGTTTGCTTACCCCCTCGAGTAGTAACGGCCATACAATGACCATTATTCTTTGGATTTTGGATGGTGTTGCTAGGAAGAGTGCCAGGTTGACGTGAGTTCACTGTAGTAGACAACTGAGTCATCTGCTGGTCTAGATGCTTTATTGACACTGCATGGGCTTCAACCTTTTGACCAATACCAGACAAGTCATTTCTCATCTCCTTCACATTCTCATCAGTTGCATCAAACCTTCTCATCATCTTATGCATCATATCTTCAATACGTGCCATATTGCCTCCAGCTTCCCTAGTACCAGATTCCCAATTTTGAGGGGGAACATAGGGTCCAACCTGATCGTTTCTGTTGCCACAGTTATTCTGATTGTAGTTGTTGTCACAATTGAAATTCCCATCCCGGACATATTGACCCTCTCAGTTGTAGTTGCCATAGTTCCGACCTTGGTTTCCTTGACCTTAGGACCAATTTTCCGTGTAGGATCCTTGGGCGTTTGGTCAGAAACCCCCCGTCTGATCATTCACCGCATAAGCATCCTCTTCATAGTAATACTCTTCAACTGGTAGTGGCGTTCTAGTCAAGTAATTCACAACATTTACCTTTTTTGCTCCTCCACTCACATGCTTCTATACCAACCCCAATTCGGTCCTCATATGAGCCATCTCCTCACGAATCTCCTCTGCAGACTGGTTGTTCGTAGCATGAACGACAAATGTGTTTCTCCCAGTATCCGACCTCCCAGTGCTTCATGCTTTATTGTTGCGAGAGATCTTCTCCAATTTTTCTGCAATCTGCACATATGTGCACTCACCATATGATCTTCTAGCAATAGTATCAAGCACTGCTTTATTGTTGTCATCCTGACCTCGATAGAAATATTCCTTCAGCGACTTTTCATCAATACGGTGATTCAGAATACCTATTCCAAATGTAGTGAATCTGTCCCAAGAGCTACTCATAGACTCTCCAGGTAATGCTACAAAATTATTGACCCTATCTTTGTGATTGAGCTTCTTGGACACTGGATAATATCTTGCTAAGAACTCATCCGTCAGTGGGTCCCATGTATATATTGAGTTATAAGGAAGCTCAGTGAACCATACATCAACATCGCCTGTGAGTGATAGAGGGAACACTCGCAATCCGATGACATCCATATCCAAGTCTGGTCGACCCACACAGCTCTTGCAAACTGCCCTTAGCTTGGCTATGTGAGCATGTGGATCTTTCGATGGCTAACCCGAGAATAAGCCCCTTGCTATAAGCATCTGCATCAAGCTACTGGTCACTACAAATGTGTGCCCCGGAGGCAAAGGGGGTAGGACAAGAGGTCCATCTGAGTCAGTGATGTTTACGTTGCCCCTATAGTTGTCATGCAGTCGAGGGTCTGGTGGGCCATGCACCATCTCTGCATCTCCCAATTGATTTTCAGCTAGAACCTGGTTGTCTCCCCCAACCACCCTCGGGGGTTGCAACTCAACTTCATCACATAGGTTGCCTCCAATAGGATTAATTTGAACTCATTGATTGTTCATTCTTCGCAATGTTCGGTTCAACTCTGGATCGTAAGGAGTAAGTGATTCACCTTGGCTCCGTGTGCTTGGCATACACTAGAGTTAGAACCTGAGAGAGACAAAAGCAAAAAGAAAAAAGTAAAACTAGGAAATATTGACCAAAGTTCAATAATGTAGTTAAAATTAATATAAAAGCCAAATTTCCCCGACAGCGACGCCAAAATTGATATGCTCAAATTACACCTCCCTAAAGAAGAATAACCGATCGTTATCAAGTAAAGAACCCAACATGTAGGTTGGGGTCGATCCCACGAGGAAAATGGTCTAGACTTAACTTTAACCAACAATTATATTCGTTTGGTCAAATCACTTCCAGAAACAAGTAATTAAAGGGGGGGATTTTGTAAAACAAATTGTAAGAATTTAGTAATTAATTAGTAAACAAAAGTCAATTCTGATTGTTATCAAGATGAGAAAATCAACTAGGGTATATGTGTTCCCCACAAGCTTATAACGCAGTAATCCTAGTAATAGCAATCCTTTCCTAGTGTACTACATGCAAACTGATAAGTTAGGTATCTCTAAATCCTTGGTTCGGCATCTAGAGAATTTCACCCCGCACCTTGGTCCGATTACATGTGTATAATTTACTAAACCTTACCTTTACCTTATATTAGACATCATAATCGATGTTTAGCTTAGTTATTACTTCGCACCAATCGACACTAGCCTATTAGATAGTATCACACTAAATCTATGTTGATAATTCTTTTCTTTTTGATTACCTCCTTGGTCCGCCAAGTAGCAACAAGGCGAGTTCTAACGCGTGCACTCGTTAAAAAGACTTCTGAACGAAAGAATTATCAATGCATGCAAAACACTATTCAAGAATTGCTTATTTACTATTCATACTTTATTAATCGCTCATGGTTCCCACAACCCTAGTCGTGGAGTTTAGTTACCCATAATCATATGAACACAACTCATTGTTTTAGATGAAACAATTATGAACTTACGTACGAAGAAAAATAAACCTAGAAATTAAACTTGAATTGTAACACCAAAATCTTCAAAACGAACTTAGGTTATTAAGAATTGCTAAAGTTGCAAGTTAATCTCCCAAGTCTAGAACTAGAATAAAATAATAAGGTCTAACCCCCTAAAAACGAGGTTTACGTACCCTATTTATAGAAAACAAATCCTAAAATAAAAGGGAAACAAAATAAGGAAATAAAACTGCAGGATGCGTCTCCATTCCACGAGGCTGACATACAGTTCGTAAGTCGAATGACGGTCCGTAGGTCTCTTCCTTGGCTCCATACTTAGCCGATTTGAAATCTTCACAAATCCACCTCTCTCAGTCAACTTCCACGAACCAGCAGCACGGTTCGTCAGTGATACGACGGCCTCTGTCGCTCTATACTTAGATTATTTCAACTCAAGTACTAGAACTACTCCTCTGATCACTTCTACGGAGATGTAGGATGACCGTAAGTCATTCAATGGTCCGTCAGTCCCCACCGTGGTTCCACACTTTGTCAGATTTCCATGAGCTTCAATATTGCCATGCCTAGTCATCCCACGACGTTTATCTACGAGGCGTTACTCATCTTACGGTCCGTAGGTGACTCTTTTTCACTACTTTCCTCAGCTACATTTTCATCTTATAGCGCCTGAGTTTATTCCCTGAAAATACAGCAAAAACACATAAAACTAACACACAAATGCCCTAGACATTCACAATCCTAAGAGAAAGATATCAATAGTACCGAAAACTCACGGTAAATCAAAAGTATAAGATAGTTCTGGCAGCGTGTGTTAGACGTTGTATCATCACATAGATCATAGTGATGGTTGTCGATTAGAGAATCTCCCACAAAGTTATATTGTATTGTTTTTTATACCTTTTGAGTTATTATTGTATTCCTCAATACATTGAGTTCATATCTACTGTTTTAAAAGCTTTCCATATATTGCATCTTTTATTGTTGGTTTATCCCTTGAGTATCCAGAGCTGAACTATGTTTCATAAAGTTGAGTTGAACTATGTTTCACATAGCTGGGTATCTTATGGTTAACTTGAGTCCTATTTCTCTGAGTTGAGTTGAACTATGTTTCATTGAGTTGAGTATCTTATTATTGAGTTAAGCCCTATTTCTCTGAGTTGAGTTGAACTATGTTTCACTGAGTTGAGTAACTTATTATTAAGTTGAGCCCTATTTTCTCTGAGTTGAATGAGTTGAGAAAAGGTAAGTATGTTTCTTTTCCATCAGTTCAAGCTTATGTTTATGCTTTAGAATTCCCCTCACGTGCTCGTACATTCCATGTACTGAGCATTTGGCCTGCTTCAATTCATGATGCAGATACAGGCATTCAGGATCATCACTATACATTTCATTGAGGGCATGTGATATTCCATTCATCTTTGGTGAGCCTTCTTATGTTCCGGAGGACTTCACATTTATCTTATGGTTAGTAGTTTTGAGATGTCTGGGTCTTGTCCTGATATCCTTCTGTAATAGTTGAGGCTACATAGATAGACAGAGTTGAGGATTTTTTGTATTTGCTTTTATTTTGAGTATTGTACACACTTTTAAAAAGGTTGAGTATTTGTGTTTATTGAAATCAATTCAGTTTTAAGATTTTGTATGCTTGAGTTAGTCTTTCGCTTGTAGCTAGCCAGGATCAGGGTTCGCTTGGGACCAACAATGGTTCTCAAGTGCTGGTGACTTCCAGGGTGTAGGCTCGGGTCATGACAAACTTGTATCATAGCACAGAGTTCAACAGTCCTAGGGTGTCTATGAAGCCGTGTCAGTAGGGTGTTGTTTATGGTTGTGAGCGCCCCACTTCTATAAATGAGGAATACATACATTTAAGAAAAAATTTTCTTCTTTCATACTCGTAATCATGCAATAGAGCTATGTCATAGAGATTTATTTGTACTCGTGCATTTCTCAGATTCATTCAACTACCCCTCATACTAGTGGTGGTTAAAAAGCAAAGTCAATCCTTTATCGATGAGTTTCTCTTAGCAAGAGTCTGGAGGAAGTCATGAGACTCCAGAGGGGTTTGAGAGAATCCCATGAGTGAGTTAAGTGTTGAGTTTAAGAGGAATGCACTCATGTTTATATGAATCATGCGTTTGAGCTAAAAGCGAGTTGTACACTATTCCCTAAACCTTATTCAGTTGAGACCTTTAAGAGGATGGTATGTTTAGAGCTTGAGTAATATTCTCACCCAAAATGATAGCATGAGTTACGAGATCATGAGCAGTAGAAGTGAAAGTGCCTAGAGTTAGAGGAAAGTATACAGAGATTTAGTAATCTAAGTAAGAGAGATGGTGTATTGATAAACTATGTTACTATAGTCATGCACCTAGTAAGTTATTAATGTAGAGTTTTCCCTTATGGGTAGACTAAGGAGTGATGAGTTGTGAATGTTTCATCATATGAGGTAGAGTGTGTTCTAGCTAGAAATGAGTTTGTAATGAAGTGTCATTGTGTAGGTAATGACCAAGCATAAGTGTTGAATAGAAGAACATGAGTATTCATGAGGTGATAGATCTAAGCTAGGCTTCTGAATTTCGAATGGGGAAACCCCATGGTATTTAGAGGATGATAGAACTATTTGAGAGATAATACGCAGTAAGTGAGTAAGTAGTACTTAAGTTGCGAAGTTGAATATAATGGTAATTTGTGAGTATGGAGACTAAGAGTTAAGGATTGACTACTTGTCATAAAGTCCTACTGGACGAGTGTTTCCTAATTTCTGCATAGTAGTGATGAGTTATTATAGTAGGCGAGCAATCATATTGATATTCGGGTTTAGTAATAAACATTAAGCTTGAATTTGAGACGAGTGTCATGATCAAAAGAATGGCAACATGAGGGTGATGATGTTAGTCTTAAGATTTGATCTAGAAGACTTGACATAGAGTAGGTGAGGAATTGAGGTGATTAGCTGCAATAAATAGGAGTAGTACAAGTGAGAGACCCTAACCTTTAGATAAGGACAGTGAAGTATGTCTAAGTCACAAGAGTAACAAAAGCATTAAGAGGTATATCAAGAGGGTATGTCATTAAAATAGGTTAAGAGAAACACCTTAGAAAGAAGTCTGAGTACATGCTTATGGAGAGTTCAGTAGTCATGAGATAAGCATCTCCCGAGTGTTGAGTAAAAGATGATGTAGACCAGTTAAAGATAATGGAATAGGTCCATAGCTTTCAAGTGTAAGCTTTAAACCTAAGAGGATGATGACAAAATGAGAAATCAAGCCAAGTGTTCGAGAATAAGATAGTAATGAGTTCCAAAGAGTATGGGAGATATCTTTTCAGAGGCCCTTTTAGTAATAGAGTGATGTTAGAAAGAGAAGGTTAAGGATCCTATCGTGATAATGATGGTTTGTTTATTCCATCCAAGGTTATAAATGAGAAGGAAGAAGAGGATGAGTTTTTTACTATGAGAAATAGCTAAATGAGAGTCTTTAGTTGGTTTCAAATAGTAATGTGGGCTAATTCTAGTTGGTATGGCAGAGATGATAAGAGTAACCCTGTTCCATACCCAGTCCAGCCGGAATTCCAGGACGAATGATCCCAAGGGGGAGATATTGTAACACACCAGAAAATTTTTGTGCTAAGACTCGAACTATCCTTCGGTGTGGGTAGGAATTTATCGAGGAATTTAAAATTTCGTAAGTGTTAAGGTCATTAGATGTAGCACCTTGAATTACAAAAGGAACTAAAGAGAGTTCATTCAAGTCATTCCTAGGTTCGTCTAAGTTTTGGGTCAACTTCAAACGGCCATAACTTTAAGCACATGATGAATTATGAGACCCATACAATATCAAATGAAAGATCTCTTAGTACTCTTTTAAACTCCACCCTGTTTGCTTATTTTTGAGCTTGTATGAGGGATATATGTCCTTTTGAAGTCAGGTTGTCTATTTAAGGAAAGTTACCCAAAGATATGAGAGGTATTTTGGTCTTTTCCTTACCCAATTAGCTTAAAAGGAATTTTAGTAATACTTTGGGGACAAATCTGATTTGGGTTAGTTTTAATAAATCCAATACGCTTAGGGTTTTAGAAGAGAGTTCAAGAAGAAAAAAGAGGAGAAAAAGTTCAAAGTTCGAAGAGTTCGTTCAACAAATGAAAGATTTCGCCAAGAACCTAGTTCTTTGAGGTATGTAAGCTTCCATGGTCTTTGGTTCATTCACCCACACGCCAATCATGAGTTTCTTTTGCAAATCTATCCATAAATATTGAGCAATTTAAGTTCTTGATGAGTTTTTGATAAGTGTTCATGAAGTTTCTTTCTAAATCTTGTTTTGTTGAGATTTTGAGGAATTCTTGAGATGAAAGTTAGTGATTTGAGGGTTGTTTTGAGTATATAGTGTATACATAGGTTGGGTATTCGAATCTAAGTGAGTGGGGAAAGAAACCATACAAATCTAGGTGACCTAGGCTGAGAAAACTAGCAAAGAAATGCGTCGGGGTTTTCTGTGAATGGGTTGGCGAGCCGCCACACCATTGCACCAGCAGAGAGTGTATGTAGGTAGAGGGCTGGCGCCCTGCGCCACTCAGTCCGCCAGGGTTGCCTGCCCCCACCCTTTCTCCGTCGTTTTGGCCGTCTAAGTTCTCTAAAAGGGTTCATTCAATCCCTATTGATTCTAAACACTCTAAACTACTTCTAAACACCTAGAAATCATTCATAACATGAATCAAAACCTTGAATTCATAATTAAAATTCAAGGTAGATTTAAAAGTCAAGTCTTAAGTGTTCTTTCGAATATTTTGAGAAAGTCCCTTTGAGTCATTTTTAGAAGTCTTCTACAATTACTAATAACTTTCTTCAGGACTCGAGTAAGTGAGTATGATAATGAGGAGAATATATTCATCTGTCTACATTATTATCGAGATCCTTCATATCATGAATCAAAAGTCTTGAATTCATAATTCAAATTCAAGAAAGAGTTAAGAGAAAAATTCAAGAAAGTCTTTGAGTTAAATCGTGAATCCTTTAAGATCAACTATCGATTTAAGCTAAGTTTTGAGGAAGTAAGTATGAAAATGAGAAGAGTTATGTACATGAGTTCTGTATTGTTATGTCGACCATTGAGTCTAGTCGTTCATGCCCATAAATTCCACATGAACTTCATGAGTTGAGTATCTTTGAGAGGAGTAGTATCTTCAAGTTCTAAGTCTTGAGTATTGAGTTCCTAACCCCTTTGAGATTATATTACTAGTAATGGTACTATTACGTGTTGCCCATGAAGGTCCTTGAGTGGAGTTGTTCATGCCCATAATTCGGCATGAACCCTATTTTGAGAAGTCTTTTACAATCACTTTTGTAACACCTCCGTATGCTAGAAAGACCAGATTGCAGAAAATCAGAAGTTGCAGGTGCCACCAAAGGGCACCATCCACGGATCGCAGGTGGGGTCCGTGGTTGTCCACTTGCAACCCCCTTCCAGAAAAACTAGAAAATTATTGTAAAGGTCGACCCACGGCCGAACCTATAGACCGTAGGTCAGACCAAGAGCCGTGGTCCTGGTCCATGGATTGAGACCCCTAGAACTCCCTCTCTCAAAGACAAATGACCGTTGACAGGATAGACCGTAGGTTAGTCGACGGTCCGTCAGTTGGCTCCGGCAACTTTTAAGTCAGGAGTAGTTTGGTCTTTTCCCTATGCCTTGGTCACCTAAACTATGTCGTTTAACCCCTAAACTACGTCGTTTTAGTCAGTTTTAGCCTAGTAACTTAATTAGAAATTAACTTAGTCAAGTCATTCTCCAAAATTCATCCATGTCAATGCACATCACGCCAGTCATGCCTTTATACCCCTGGAAAGGTATATTGGGACCTCTCGATGGGGTGATAAATCAGACTCCAAGATAGTTCTTGTGGTTTTATTTCAGTTAATAGTAGCTCCCACAGTCAGATTCTAGTGCATTGACCAGGTTATCAGTTATAGTTCAGTATTCAGTCCTAGAATGTTATGTACTTGGTCATTGCATTCAGTAGCTCAATATTCTATATATTTCAGTATTTACATCATTTTCAGATTATATCAATGTTCTTATTGCTTTGTTCAGTTATGTATATGTATATAGTGTTCAGCTTTATCCTATCATGCATGCTCAGTACCTTTCAAGTACAGACGCATACTCTTCGCTACATCTTCTCATGATGTAGGTTCATGTCCTCAACATTCAGATCACGCATAGATCGGTTCCCGATTTCCAGTTCAGCAACATCAATGGTGAGTCTTCATTCTTCGAGGACTACATACATGCTTCCTTTTTACATTCAGTCTTTCAATTTCAGTTTTGCTAGAAGTTAGCTGGGGGCATGTCCCAGCATCTCTAGTACATTAGAGGCTTTTATTGAGACATAGTTATATTCAGTTTTTGTTTGAGTTTGATCTTTTACTTGTTATTGAACTCTCAGTTTTATATATCAAAACTTAGAATGGGTATTCCCCATTATTTCCCTTTATGTCATGTTTTAATCTTCCGCACAATATTTCTATTTTTTAGTAAATCTATAAGTATGCTTATGATATGCCAGTAGGGTTAGCTTGGGGTCACTCATGTTACGTCAAGGGGCTAGACTCTAGGCGTGATAAAGTTGGTATCATAGTACTAGTTTCAAGAGTCCTAGGATATCTGAAAAGCCGCACTTAGTATGGTCCCTTTATTGAGTGTGAAGCGCGTAGAATTATGTACTCATGTAGTCTTGTAAGTCTCATCTGTTGGGCATCAGTTTTAGTGATCACGCCACAGGCACGTCTTTATACCCTGACAAGGTATATTGGGTCCTCTTGATAGGGTGTATACATCGAACTCTAGTTTACCTCACGTGGTTTCGGTAGGTTAATATTATATCCCATAGTTAGACTCATGTTGCATTGACCATGTATTTAACATTTATATTAGTATTATGTTCAACATGTTATCTTCCTGATTAGTACTTAGTTATTTCATCCAGCTCAGTTTTAATTTATGCTCGGTATATCTACTTCCTTGTTTAGTTGTTATATTGTTCAACTTAGCATATATCTTGCATGCTCAGTACTTTCAAAATATTGACACATATTTTGTTCTATACCATTGTATGAAGTAGCTTCAGGCACTCATCAACGAGATCGCGCTTAGCTCGACTTTAAGTCCATATTCAGCAGTTTTAGTGGTGAGTCCTCATAGTTCGTGGACAATATACAAGCTTTACTTTTCAGTCTTTACTTTTCATTATTTACCTTTTAATTTCAGTCTTGTTAGAGTTAGCTGGGGGAATGTCCTAGAAACTCAATTCGGTTAGAGGATTTCAGATATAGAGTAGATTAATCTCAAGTTGTTAGGTATTGTTTCAATCATCATTATACTCATCATATATTTGATATATTCAGACTTATTGGTATTTTCCCTTTTTCACATATTAACTATTTTTAGCTTTTGCACAGGGCATGATCTAACTGAACTTGTATAGATATGTCAGGCCATAGGGTAGATTGGGGTCACTCGTGACACTAGGCACTGTGTAGCGATCCTCGGGGCATGACAAACTTGGTATCACAGTATCAAGTTTAAGTGTCGTAAGGTGTCTTAAAGTTGCATCAAGTAGGGTCTTCTTCATGGGTTTAAAGCGCGCCACACCAATGTGGGAGGAGCTATGAGACGTCATTAAGAAAAACATCCCTTCTTTCTTCTCCATGTCATGCTATATAGTATACAACCTATTTAATCTCCTTCAAACTCCTATTTTTCGCATTGTAGAAAATACCTCCGAAAAAAGCTAACCTAAGGAATCAGGCATCAAATCCAGCAGACCTATTGAATGAGCAAGTCACACATGCCAAGTTTAGGGCTACTTTCCAAGTGCTTATTCAGGCCATGACCACCCAGGTCAATTGGTAGGTTGTGGCCTTAACTCCACCATAGACTAACACTACTACAACAAGAATCCGGGACATCACTCGGATGAATCCTCTGTAGTTTCATGGTCTAAGTCATAAGATAATACACAACAGTTCCTCAATGACATCCAGAAGGTAAAAGACATTATAATTGTCACTTTGGTCGAGAGTGCAGATTTGTCCACCTATCAATTGAAGGGACTGGTCTACATTTTGTACCAATAGTGGAAGGGTAGTAACTTAGTGCATATAGGTCGATTAATCTCCTACCTAAGGCCATGAAAATGATTTCCAAAGGGTATAGCTATCTTGTTTGGGTTGAGGATTCAAACTCTTTTACCCCAACCCTTGAGTCAATACTAGTGGTGGATGAGTTTCTAAAACTGTTTCAAGAAGATCTTTCCAGAGTTCCTCCCGAAAAAGAAATTGACTTCGGAATAGATCTCCTTCCAGATAACTAGACTATTTTGAATCCTCCTTACAGGATGGCTCAAGCTGAATTTAAGTAATTGAAAGAAAAGTTGAAAGACCTTTTAAATAAGGGCTTCATCAGACTAGTATCTCTCCATGGTGTGTTCCAATGTTGTTCATGCTTAAGAAAGACAGTTCTCTCAGGATGTGCATTGACTTTCGTTAGTTGAACAAAGTCACAATGAAGATTAAATATCCCATCCCCAGGATTGATGACTTGTTTAACCAATTTCAGGGTGCTAGATGCTTTTCTAAGATAGGCTCAGATCTGGCTATCATCAGCTCAGAGTTAGAGATAGTTACATATTTAAGATAACATCTAAGACTCGGTATGGTTTCTATGAATTTGTAGTTATGTATTTTGGATTAACAAATGCTCATATAACTTGTATGGAGTTAATGGACAGGGTGTTCAAACAATATTTAGCCTTGCTCGTCATCATCTTTATTAATGATATCCTCATTTATTCTAGGAATGAAGAAGAACATGTGAATCATCTGAGAGTGGTTCTTCAAACCCTTAAAGATCGCCACCTATTCACTAAGTTCAGGAAATGTGAACTCTGGTTATAGTCGGTCACTTTCCTTGGTCATGTAGTATCCAACGAAGAGATCTGAGTGGATTTTCAAAAAATTGAGGCAGTACAACGCTAGCCTAGACCTACCTCTCTAACTTATATCAGAATTTTCTTGGGTTTGACCGGTTACTACATGAGGTTTGTTGAAGTATTTTCATCCATCGCTGCCACATTGACCAAGTTGATTCAGAAAAAGGTCAAGTTCCAATGGTTAGATGATTGTGATAAAAGCTTCTTAAAACTCAAGACCAGGTTTACTACAACTTCTGTCATGACCCTACAGGATGGTTCAAACAGTTATGTCATTTATTGTGATGCATCCAGGGTCAGTCTAGGTTGTGTGTTGATGCGGCAAGGTAAGATCATAGCTTATGCTTCCAGACAGCTTAAAGTCCATGAGAAGAACTACACGACTCATGACCTTAAGCTTGCAACAGTAGTGTTTGCCTTGAAGATTTGGATACACTACTTGTATGGTGTTCATGTTGATGTGTTCATAGATCATAAGAGCCTTCAGTATGTGTTCACCCAGAAAGAGTTGAATCTTTGTCAGAGGATATGGATAGAATCCTCAAAGACTATGACATGAAAGTGCTCTACCATGCGGGTATAGCCAATGTAGTGTCTGATGCCCTCAGTAGATTATCCATGGTAGTGTGGCACATGTTGTGGGAGAGAAGAAAGAATAAGCTAGAGATGTTCATCGGCTTGCTCGCTTAGGAGTTTTCCATATGGACACATCAGATGGTTGTGTGATTGTCCAGAATGGATCAGAATCTTCATTGGTAGTAGACGTTAAGGAGAAACATGATAGTGATCTTATATTGCTTCAGTTCAACAGTGCAGTTCATCAGTAGAGAGATGAGGTTTTCTCCCAAGGAGGAGATAGTGTGCTTCGTTACAGGGTCGTTTATATGTTCCTAATGTCGGTGAGTTGAAACTGCATATCCTTACAGAAACCCAACATTCTAGATATTCAATTCATTTGGGTGCCACTAACATGTATAGTGATGTACACAAAGTCTATTTGTGGAATGGCATGAAGAGAGACATCACATACTTTGTGGATAAGTGACCTAACTATCAACAAGTTAAAGTAGAACATCAGAAACTAGAAGGTGTGACTCAAGATATTATCATTCCTACGTGGAAGTGGGAAGTGATAAACATGGATTTCATTACGGGTTTACCTTATACTCGTAGATAGCATGACTCCATTTGGGTGATAGTGAAAAGAGTCAATAAGTCAACTCACTTCTTGGAAGTCAAGACAACAGATTCAGTAGAGGATTGTGCTAGACTCTACATTAGGGAAATAGTCACGTTCCATGGGTTTTCCTTGTCTATCATCTCACATAGAGGTCCTCAGATTACATCTCATTTATGAAGATCATTTCAAAAAGGTCTTGGTACTCAGGTAAATCTTAGTATCGCATTTCATCCGCCGATGGATGGTCAAGAAGAGCTTACCATTAAGACCTAAGAGTACATGTTAAGAGATTTTGTGATCAATTTGAAGGGTAGTTGGGATGATCACATACCTCTCATAGAGTTTGATTATAATAACAGCTTCCATTCCAGTATTCAGATGCCCCCTTATAAGGCAATGTATGGGCGTAGATGCAGGTCTCCTATTGGTTCGTTTGAAGTAGGTGAAGCAGCCTTGATTGGACTAGATCCGATTCATGACGCTATGGAGAAAAATCATCTCATCAAAGATAGACTAAAGAAAGCTCAAAGTCATTAGAAGTCTTATGGAGATGTGAGGCGAAGAGACTTAGAGTTTGAAATCGATGACCGGGTTTTCCTGAAAGTGTCACCCATGAAAGGGGTGATAAGATTTGGCAAGAAAGGGAAGATCACTCTCACGTATGTAGGTCCTTACAAAATCATGGAAAGGGTTGGTAATGGGGCTTATGAGTTAGAGTTGCTAGAAAAACTATCTCCGGTTCATCTAGTCTTTCACATTTCCTTGTTAAAGAATTGTGTAGGTGATCCGACATCGATAGTACATTTAGAGAGTGTTGTTGTGAAGGATAACCTAACCTTTGAGGAGGTTCCACGTGAGATTCTTGATCGCCAGGTTCTTTGGTTGAGAAATAAGGAAGTCAATTCTGTAAAGGTATTGTGGAGGAATCAGTCCGTTGAGGGAGCTACATTGGAAGCACAAGCAGACATGATGGCCAAGTATCCTCACCTCTTTTCTTCTGATTCAGTTTCAATTTGAGGTAATAGTCTATCTCTCCAGTCTATTAGTTAATCTTGTATAAATTCCCTCTCGTTATCTTGTTCCCTCAGTTATCCTTGTATTTTTTCATATGTGCATGTTCATGAAACTCAATTTAGTTAGATATCAGTTTCTAATACTGAGTGGTAGGGATTGCAACTCTTTCCTCAAAATTCATCTTGTTTAGTCTTTATTCGAGGATGAATGATCCCAAAAGGGAGATATTATAACACCCTAGACTTTGAGAAAGGGCTAAAATTGAAAACGGGTAAGACTACAAACCCAAAATTGAACATGGACCCTTCATGGCACCCTAGACGGGCCGTTTAGGGGTCCACAACTTCTTAAAAGCTTTTTAGATGACCATCTAAGACTGCCCTGGCAGGGGTCACCTGGACGGCACCTTAGACGATCCGTCTAGGGCTTCACGGCTCGTAAAGGGCATCTTGAACCACCCTTCAGGGGCTTTCTGGGAGGGAGTCACCTAGACGGTGCCTTTAACGGCTCGTGGTAACTTGGACGGCCTGTTAAGTGGACCGTACAAGTAAACCTAATGGTGAGGTTGCACCCAAGACCACTGTGAAGGACCACAGACACCTAGACGGTCTGTGAAGCTTCACACGGAATGTGAAGTCGTCCGCAAAAAAAGACTTATATGACTTTGAGTTTTGGGTCAACTTCAAACGATCATATCTTTTAGTACAAAATGAATTAGGTGGCCCATGAACTATCAAATTAAAGGTCTTTGAATCCTCTTTCCAACTCCATGAAGTTTTCCTAATTCCGAGCTCGGAGTGGAAAATTTATGCTTATTTAGTGAAGCCCTATCGGGGCGTCAAGCCCCTCGTAAAGGTCACTTCTTCATTTTTAAGTCATGGTCGTATCACTATTTTCCTTTATATGTTTGGTACCTAAACTACGTCGTTTGGTACTTAAACTATGTCATTTCACTTAGTTTAAGCCTAAATAATTAGTCAGAAACTACCAAACACCCTCATTCTCCTAAAATCATTTAACTTACAAAGAAAAAAAAAAGAAACACGCGATAGTTTATCGCAAGAACAAGAAGAGGTCTTCATCAAGTTCAGCCCCGAAAGGCAAAGGATTTCTCTATAGTTTTTATCACAAGGTATGTGGGATTTTACTAGTGAGTTCTTGTTACCAATTAGGTCCCTAGAATTTAGTCAATTCTTTAGTTTCTCCATAAATTGTTCTGAGCTAGGTTTCCTAAATCTTACGAATCCATTGAAATTTAGTTGTTATAGTTTCTATATTACTGATCACATGTTACTTGGAGACTTATATGGCCCATGTATAGAACTCAAAACCCTAAATTATGTCCATTAACAATATTTCCTGAATTATACTTGCTAGGTAGATGAGTCAGAAAATCATGCTTCAGAATTCAAATGCCATATCTTTCGGTATATGTATGTTTCATTCTTAGATAATAACCAGTATTTTAAGCTACTCAGTATGTCAGTTGCATTTTATCTTTACATTCATATGGGAGTAGACTTAACACTGAGTTGGACTAGAGTTCACCATACCCTCAAGTCCTAGAAATATGTGCCCCCATAGGTTTATAAGTTCCTGCTGTTGGGGATCAATTTTAGTGATCATGCCAAAGTCGTGCCGTTATACCCTGACAAGGTCTATTGGGTCCTCTAGATGGGTCATATACATCGAACTCCACATTTATCTCATGTAGTTTAGGTCGGTTAATAGTATCTCCCACAGTCAGAGTCATGCTGCATTGACCATATATTCAACAGTTACTTAAGTATTCAATTCAATATGTTCTCTTAATGATTAGTACTTAGTCATTGTATCCAACTCAGTTTTCAGTTATGTTCAATATGTCTATTTCCATGTTTAGTTTCTATATTGTTTGGCATATCATCTATCCTGCATGCTCAGTACATTCAAAGTACTGACACATACTTTTGCGTTATATCATTGTATGATGAAGGTTCTAGAGCTCAGCATCCAAATCGTGCTTAGCTCGACTTCCAGTCAGTTCAGAAATATCAGTGGTAAGTCCTCACAGTTCAAGGTCAATAGACATGATTTACTTTTTATTCTTTACTTTTCAGTTTCAGTCTTGTTAGAATTAGCTAGGGGCGTGTCCCAACAACTTAATTCAATTAGAGGCACTCAGACATAAAGTAGATTCACTATGACTTGTTAAGTATTGTTTAAGTCATCACTATACTCTTTATTTAGTTGATATATTTCAGACTTATTGGGTTTTTCCCTATTTCAGATATTAACTATTTTAGCTTCCACAGAGAGCATGATTTAACTGAACTTGTATAGATATGTCAGGCCATTGGTTTGCTTGGGGCCACTCGTGACAATAAGCATCGTGTCGCGCTTAGGGGGTAGCCTCGGGGGATGACATTACCCAATCAAAGTTAGGATTTATTTCAATTTTCATGGTTCCTTTTCAATTTTGATCAAATTGATTGTTTTCTATCTATTTATGCATGAATTGAAATAATTACATGTTTTGAAGTTAAATCCACATGAACCCATGAATTCCCCCATAAAATTTAGACTATGAGCACATGATTAAGTTTATAAATTGTGGAATATGAATTTATAAAGATATGTATGTTCTTTCTATGGAATTGATATGAATTATTTAAGGTTTCTTTGAGAGTAAAGCATTTATGTTATTGTTGTGAAAGGTTATTCTCACACATGAAGGATTCATTGGGTAGAAAGGTTTTTCTTAACTAAATTTGTATCAAGATTTAGGAGATACTCTAAATGAACTCTAGCTTGGATTGGCTACATAAATGTGCCTTTCCATGGGTAATATGATGAATATGATTAATGACTATTCCATGGGATTTATGCTTAGCACTGAGTGGACTACCGACGATTACCCATGTCCCGCACACTATGTTCCACCAAAGGATGATTATCTTAGATAGACATTAGCTAGTGGATCCACTTTAGCCCAGACTTATGGTTCTTATCTGGGCAAGTAAGGAAACCCCTTTTTGTTGTGGGACACTTACCAAATTCCATGGTATAGCTCACATAGTCAATTTCAGTTAATGAAAAACTTCCCACAATAATGAATTATGGTTACTTTCTAAAAGTATCTCTCAAATGAGTTTTAAAGATGTTTAGGTTGCATTGACCATGATTATGACATATTTTATAGCATGTTATTTTATGATTTTGCTTGGTCACTGCATGTCATGTAAAGTCCCTTTTAGCATGATTTCATAACTGCTATGCATTGCTATCATACTTAGTACATTCCATGTACTAATGCATACTTGTGTCTACATTGTTTCACTAATATAGGGTCTGACGCTCCTATTCAGCAAACTCGTGGCTAGACATCCCTTGAGTGCTTTGGTTGAAGATAGGTGAGTCCTCATGTTCTGAGGATCGAGACTCATTTATTGCTTTATGTCATTTTCATTTCAGACTTGTATGTGATGTATGGGTTAGGTCCCAATCACTTTCATTATGATTTATTATATGGCTTGAGACTCATCTTAGACTTTCATTTTTTTGTCAAACTCTTTATGATATATGACTATCTTTTTAAATTCTTTATATT
This sequence comes from Solanum verrucosum, assembly GCF_900185275.1. Lineage (NCBI taxonomy): Eukaryota > Viridiplantae > Streptophyta > Magnoliopsida > Solanales > Solanaceae > Solanum > Solanum verrucosum. The sequence continues at coordinate 125,317 of NW_026020253.1, forward strand.
CGACTATCTTGTATGATGTACTAAGTGGCTTGTGTAGGGCCTTTCGGGGTTTTATATGTCATGTTACACCTAGGGTATACTTTGGGTCATGAAAATTGATTAATATAATGTTGGTTTGATTGGTTTCCGTTGGCTCTTCATTATTTAACGTATAATTTGAGGTTGCAAATTCTTTTTTAGCTTATAATGGAAGAGATTAGAGAGAACTGATAATTACTTGATTTAATTCCTTTATAGTTGAAGCTTGGTTGAATTAAATTTGTAGATTGAATCTTATCGCAATGCATGTTGGTGTTTGATAAAATCCACATGAAATATGATTGACAAATAGTATCATTATTTTAAATCTAGCATACCCTTTGACAATCAACTTATTTAAGCAATTAACAATACCCATTTTGTGAAATTAGCATCCATTGAAGCACACTCTTAAAATTATTTTCTTACTTGATACAAAGCCATATTTTAGGCTTTGCATGTGAGACTTATTAACATCTTGTTAATTATTTAGGTTTCGAAATCAAATTCTTAGTGGAACCCCCCCCCCCCCCCTAGTTACTTAGATCCATAAATTGGATCAAAATTCTAGTGCATAAGATTACATCATACGGTGAATTCCTTTTATACATTCATTTGGGATCAATCCCAACTTCTCTTTGAATTATATTGCAAGTGATCGTCTACACAATAATTTGTAAGGTGTGCAGTAGAACACTATAACCCGTAAAACCTTACACGGTCCATTGATCCATCTCTAGAAGTCACTGTTGAACTTTGTTTCATGAGACAATCTACAGTTCGTAGAACTTTTTACATGTCATTTGATTGTCCGTAAAACTAAGACTTAACTCAGGTCTTCAAGGCTTTGTTCCATGGGCTAATCTTTCATCCATTGATAGTTTCACGGGTCGTATGATTGTTTGTAGAACTCAAACTCCTGCAAATTTTCAATTTTCCCCGCTTTGCTGGGGTTGATGTAAACTTAGAATTTTTCTAAGGTGTTACAAGAAGGAGGTGGAATTTTTGTTTGTTGAGAGTTGAATCAAGGCTTTTGAGGTGCCAAAGAAGAATTTAATTAAAGCTCCAATCCTCATTACTCCTAATTGGGAGATGCCTTTTAAGTTGATGAATGATTCACATGATGTAGTTATAGGTGTTGTGCTTGAAGAGAGGAATCAGAAGGTCTTCCATTCATTCTACTATACTAGTATGACTTACGACTCTACTCAAGTGAACTACACCGTGACTGAAAAGGAAATGTTTTCCTTATGCTTTGAATTTGAGAAGTTCACGTTATATTTGGTGCGAACCAAATATATTGTTTACATTGTCCATGTAGCTATTAGATACTTGTTCAACAAGAAGAATGCAAAGACAAGACTTATAAGGTGGCTCTTACTACTATCAGAATTATAACATGTGGATTATCCTTGTGGTTGTGGACTACTGTTAAAGTGTGTTGATGTTGTAGGTCTTACTTCTAATCATTCAAAAGTGGTCATCAAGTTCATAAAGAAGCACATATTCACTCATTCAAAACTCCTAGATATATTATTAGTGATGAAGGTTCTCACTTTACAAGTAGTTAAGTGAAGAATGTATTGGCTAAGTAGGGAATACAACACAAGGCGGTGACGGCATACCACCCGTAGAATAGTGTCCAAGTAGAAGTGTCCAACATAGAGGTTAAATATATCTTGTAGAAGACTATGAATGCACAAATAAAGGACTAGGAAATGAAACTTGATGAGGCCTTTTGAGTATACAAACCAAGGTACAAAACGCCTATTGGGATTTCTCCTTATCGAATGGTGTTTAGTAAGGCATGTCATCATCTAGTGAAGCTAGAGAATCAAGCTTATTAGGCTTTCAATAAGTTGAATGTTGATCTAGAGCTAGATGGAAAGAACGGGATGAGGCAGCTGCACAAACTTGAGGAGTTCAAGCTTCATTCTTATGACAATTAAAAGTTGTACAAGGAAAATAAAACGTGTTGGAACAACAAGCACATTGTCTCTCACACTTTTGAGCCAAGCCAACAAGTATTACTGTTTGATTTCAGGTTGAAGTTGTTTCCTGGATAGTTGAGTTCCAAGTAGTGTGGACTATTTGAAGTGGTAAAGATGACGCCTCATGGGGTTGTTGAGTTGTGAAACAAGGAGAAGAGTTCCACTTTTCTAATAAATGGAAAACATGTGAGGTACTACTTTGGAGCGATATTGATCGCTATAAGGAAGTACTCACATTGGGTGATAAATGATCCATGAGTTTGGTCGAACCACGACGATAAATCAGGCGCTACACGGGAAACAACCTGTGATTTATTTGTAATAGATAGGACTAAGGAGATAATTTTTTTCATTTAAGTAACTTAGTTTTTCCAGATAAAATAGTTTTTAAGAAATTTAAAACAAACCCTAACATATCAAATATTAGATTCATATTTATTTTTAAAATGTCATCATGCAAGAAAAAATTAAAATGAGAAGTTGAAGTAGTCTTGCTGCATATGCCTATTATTTTCAATTTTTCATTTTTCATTGCTCTTTTTCCTCTTTTTATTTGTAACACCTCGCTATTTGAAAGAACTAGAATTAGAAAGAAACCATTTTTGGAAAGAAAGAAAATCTGAAATTTGGCTAAGTATGTTAAGTATGAGCTTTGGGTTAACTTCAAACGACCATAACTCCAATAACATGATGAGTTCGGTGGTCTACAAGATACCATAGGAAATATATTTGAATTATCTTTCCAACGCCACCGAGTTTGCTCATTTTTGAGTTCGTATGAGGGGGATATGCCCATTTGAAGTCGGGTTGTCTAGATAAGGAAAGTCAAAACTGGATTTTAAAAGGGTATTTTAGTCTTTTCCATAACAAATTGGTTTAATTCGTTTTTAGTGAATTAATTAGGGTCTAAACTTAATTGGTTCAGTTTACACAATTAAAAATTCAAGCTAGGGTTTTAGAGAGATTCATCGTTTTCTTGAGGAATTGATTGTGGATTTCGCCAAGGATTCAACCCTATGAATTGTGTGAGTTCACATAGCATTGGGTTCGTTCACCCACATGCCAGACATGTTTAATTCACTGTAACTTCATCCTAAAAGATTGAGAAGTTGATGTTCTTGAATTGCTTTCGTTCTTGAATTTGGGATGAGATTGAGGAGTTCTTGAGAGCTTAATGTCGATTATTAATGTTGCTTTGAGTTAGATTCTTGTGTATATATTGTGGGTACCTGAATCTAATGAGATATTGAGAAAAAGAATCAAAATTAATTGAATTAATGCTAGAAAACAATAGGAAAAATTTGTCAGATTTGCCTGGGGGATAATGGCCCGGCGAGCCCCCGTAGCACCAGGAAGACTGAGGTGGCGCGCCAGCAATGCGCCAGAAATGGCCCTCTGATGTTTGGGGCTGGCGCGGTGTGCTAGAGTTGCACCAAGTTCGTCTGTCCCAACCCGTTTTTCGTCGTTAGCCTATTTGATTCCTCTAAAGTGTTCTGGCACTTTCTATTGGTTATAACTACTCTAAATGACTTCTAAACATCTATAAATCATCTATAAACATGAATCCATAAAATCAAATTCAAGGAAAGTTAAGAGCTAAGTCTAGAGAGTTCATTAAGTCTTTTCAAGAAGTCTTTTGCAAATGTTTTAAACTTATTTTAAGACTTGAGATTAGAGTTGAGTAAAGAGTATCAAATGAAGTTCATTTCTTCAAAATAGTATATGGGGACTATGTATTCCCAGAGAGTAAATGTTTTCACATTTAAACAAGAAAGGAAACACTGATTTCCAAAAGAGCCTTTGAGCTAGTTTTTAGTAAAGAGTATATTCTTTCACAATTAAGCCAGAGATGAAAAACTAATTTCCTAGAGAACCTTTGGGCTAGTTTTTGAGTAATTATCTCAAACCACAGAAGTTATGTTTTTAAGCATATGAGCTAGTTATATTTTGGGAGTAGTATTGAGCACCAATATGGGGGAGAGTTCTGACAACTACCAGCCCCCATAAACCATGTAGCCATCATGGGTAGAAAAGGGTCATTATTTTTAGATGATTCCTTAGTGATTTTTAGCATAGACTAGTGGATCCACTTAGTAGTCAAGTTATATACCCTCGACAAGGTGTAGGACAGCCTTGACAGCGTAAGGCAAAACGTTGTATGATCACATAGCTCTTAAGTGATGGTTGTCAGTTAGAGAAACTCCCACAGTTATATTTTTTATTCTTATATACACAAAGATTACTTGTATTTTTACATACAAACATAGTATATATTGTATATTTCCATACAAATAGAGTTTATATCGTATCTTTCCATACAAATATAGTTACTATTGAATTTTTTAATACACATAGTTGTTATCAATGTTTTTAAAGTTTTTCTTTATATTGCATTCATATTATTCTTTTATATTGAAATGAGTTCAGTTGAGTTGAGTTGAGCCAGGTATGTTCTTTCAGATTCGTTTCAAGCTTACGTCTTGTTTAGAATACCCCTCACGTACTCGTACATTTAATGTATTGATGCCAGTTGGCCTGCATCTTTTATGATGCAGATACAGGTAACCAGGATCAGAATCCAACGCATCGTTGATTCTAGTTGAGCTCCAGAGTTGTTGGTGAGCCTCCTTGATTTCGGAGGACCTCTTTTTCACTACTTTATCGTTTTAGTTCATTAAGATGTCAAGGTCTTGTCTTAACGTTCATCTCAATTGTTAGAGGGATAATAGACCGTTAGTTGATATTAGTTCTTGAGTCTTTCTATTCTTGTTTTGATGTTTGAGACTTGAGTGTCATTTTGGCTAGTGAATGTTCTTTATACATTCTAAGTATTTATTGCGATTTCAGTTTACTTTTTAAAGTATTTTTATCATGAGAAATTCTTCCGCTAAGAGTTAAGTTAAGCCAGGGTAAACAATGGTTCTCGAGTATCAGTCCCGCCCAGAGTGTAGGCTCAGGGCATGACAAACATAGTATCAGAGCACAGAGTTAAAAAGTCATAGGGAGTCTATGAAGTCGTGTACGTGTATTCCTAGTTATCAGTGTGAAGCACGCCACATCTATAATTAGGAGGCTGTGATACTTAGGAACTATCTCACTTCTTTCATACTCATTTTGTACGATATAGTTTATCTATAAAAAGTTTCTTCTAATTTGTGCTTGCGCGTGTCTTTCCGATCATGCCTCCACGAAGAGTTGTCAAAGGTCATCCTGCTAGAAGGAATGTTGAACCACAGGAACAAGGGGTACCTAATGCATAAGAAGTGCAGCCCGAATGAGAGGTCACCAATGCTAAATTTTGTTAAGCTATCTGAATGTTAAGTCAAGCTGTGACCAATCAAGTTGGACAAAGAGAGAATCGACAAGAATTGGCTGATACTTAAAAGATTCGTGAGTTCTTAAGGACGAATCCTCAAAGCTTCATTGGTTCAAGTGTCACTGAGGATCCAGAAAACTTTCTTGAAGAGCTTCAGAAGGTTTTTGAGATTATGCATGTTGTTGAAACTGAGAGGGTGGAACTAGCTGCATACCAAATTGAGGGTACCGCTAGAATCTTGTTTGATCAATGGAAAAAGAATCGAGTTGAGGGTGCACTACTTGTGAGTTGGGCTTGTTTTGAGGAGCCCTTATTGGGGCGTTTCTTTCCCCGGGAACTAAGAGAAGCAAAGGTACGAGAGTTTATCACTCTTAAACAGGATTCTTTGAGTGTTCTTGAGTATAGTTTGAAGTTCACACAACTTTCCCGCTATGCTCCGGAGATGGTTGCTGATATTAGAAGCAGGATGAGTTTGTGTATTGTTGGGTTGTCTCAGATGTCTAGTAGGGAAGGCAAGGCAGCTATGTTGATAGGGGATATGGACATAGCAAGACTAATGATCCATGTACAACTGGTTGAGGAAGAGAAGCTGAAAGATAGGGAGGAGTTTCAAAACAAGAGAGCTAAGATAGGGAATTAGTCAGGGTAGAATAAGAGTAACGCCAACCGGTCATCTTTCCAGCAGAAACAAAAGGGACCTGCTCCATCATCTGCTAGTGCACCTGCACCAAGTGATAAAGGTGAGTGCAATAGTCAGAATTCACAGAATTTCAGAGCTAGACCTACCCATACTTCGGGTAGTACGACAGAAGGGGTTAGTAAGCCTTCTTCATGTGATAAGGGTGGTCGGAGCCACTCAGAGGTGTGTCATGATGGCTCCAGTGGTTGCTTCAAATGTGGTCAGAAAGATCATTTTATGAGAGAGTGTCCTAACAATAGGCAAGGTAATGGTAATTGGGGTAATAGAGCCCAGTCTTCTTTTCCACCAGACAGAGCTACATCTAGAAGAGCTACTTTAGGGGCAGACGGAAGAAGAAACTGTCTTTATGCTATTACTAGTCGCCAAGAGCAAGAGGATTCTCCAGATGTTGTCACTAGTCTGATCCAAGTCTTTAACTTTGATGTTTATGCTTTGCTAGATCCAGGAGCAAGTTTATTCTTTGTGACTTCTTATGTTGCGATGAATTTTGATGTTCTTCCTAAGAAACTTAGTGAGCCCTTCAGTGTTTCTATACGTGTTTGTGAGTCTATTCTAGCAGAGAGAGTCTATCGTGATTATACTATTTCTGTTAATCACAAGAGCACCATGGCTGATTTAGTTGAGTTAGACATGGTAGATTTTGATGACATTCTAGGTATGGACTGGCTTCATGCATGTTATACCTCAGTTGATTGTAGAACTAGAGTTTTCAAGTTCCAGTTTCCTAATGAGCTAGTTATAGAGTGGAAGAGTGGTTCAGTAGTGCCTAAGGGTCATTTTATTTCATACCTTAAGGAAGAAAGTTAGTTTTCAAGGGGTGTGTCTATCACTTCGTACAAGTTAATGAGTCTAGTGTTGAGATACCTCATATTCAGTCAGTTCCAGTAGTAAAACAATTTCCAGAAGTCTTTCCAGATGACCTTCCCGGAGTCCCTCTTGAGAGAGAAATAGACTTCAGTATAGATGTTCTTCCCGATACTCCTCATATATCTATTCCACCATATAGATGGAACCAGTAGAGATGAAAGACCTCCTAGAGAAAGGTTTTATTTGACCAAGGCGCTCCGGTCCTATTTGTGAGAAAGAGGGATGGTTCTCTTAGAATATGTATATATTACCGTCAGTTGAAAAAGGTTACTATAATGAATAATTATCCTCATCTGAGAATTGATGATCATTTCGATCAACTTCAGGGTGCCACTTGTTTTTCTAAGATAGACCTCAGATCAGGCTACAATCAGTTGAAAGTAAGGGAATGTGATATTCCAAAGACATCATTCAGGACCCGCTATGATTATGAGTTTCTAGTTATGTCCTTTGGTTTGACCAATGCTCTTGTAGCATTCATGGACCTTATGAATAGAATATTCAAGCCTTATTTAGATATGTTTGTTATTGTATTCATTGATGACATACTAATCTATTCGAGGAATGAAGACGATCATGCTAGTCATCTCAGAGTAGTTCTCCAAAATCTAAAGGATAGAGAGTTGTATGTTAAGTTCTCTAAGTGTGAGTTTTGACTTGAGTCTGTGGCATTCTTAGGCCACATTGTTTCTGGTGATTGAATTAGAGTTGACACTTTAAAATAGAGGCTGTGTAGAATTGGCCTAGACCCACATCTCAAACGGATATTAGGAGTTTCTTGGGGTTGAGTGGCTATTATAGAAGGTTCGTAGAGGGGTTCTCATCTATTTCTCCCCCTTTGACCAAGTTGATTCAGAAAATAGTGAAGTTTCAATGGTCTGAAGCTTGTGAGAAAAGATTTCAGGAATTGAAAACTAGGTTGACTACTGCCCAGTAATGACCTTACCAGAGGGTACACAACGTTTTGTTGTATATTGTGATGTTTCCAGAGTTGGTTTGGGTTGTGTGTTAATGCAGAATTATCCAACCCATAATCTAGAGTTGGTTGTCATAGTATTTGCTTTGAAAATATGACGTCATTATATTTATGGTGTTCATGTGGATGTGTTCACCGATCACAAGAGTCTTCAATATGTGTTTAGTCAGAACGACCTTAATCTCAGACAGATGAGGTGGTTTGAGTTACTCAAAGATTATGACATGAGTATCCTCTATCACCCAGGTAAGGCTAATGTTGTTGTTGATGCCTTGAGTAGATTGTCCATGTTGAGGAACAAAAGAGAGTGTTAGCGAAAGATGTGCACATACTTGCATGACTAGAAGTTCGACTAATGGATTCCATAGAATGAGGAGTAGTGGTGATGAATGGGGCTAAATCATCATTAGTGTCAAAAGTGAAAGAAAAGCAAGACCAAGATCCTATTTTTCTTGAATGGAAGGCAAATGTTCATAAGCAAAAAGTTATGGCTTTTGAACAAGGGGGAGATGGTTTATTGAGGTATCAAGGTAGATTGTGTGTACTAAGTGTGGATGAACTCCAAGAGAGGATCATGGAGGAAGCTCATAGCTCCAGATATTCTATCCATTTGGGTTCCACAAAGATGTATTGTGACTTGAGAGAAATATATTGGTGGAATAATATGAAGAAAGGTATTGCTGAGTTCGTTGCTAAATGTTTGAATTGTCAACAAGTAAAAGTAGAGCATCAAAGGCCCGGTAGTATGGCTCAGAATATAGAACTTCCAGAACGGAAGTGGGAGATGATCAATATGGATTTCATTACTGTGTTGCCACGGTCTCGAAGGCAACATGATTCTATTTGGGTGATTGTGGATAGAATGACAAAGTCATCCCACTTTTTGCTGGTAAAGACTACCCATTCAGTAGAGGATTATGCTAAGTTATACATTCAAGAGGTAGTAAGACTTCATGGAGTCACTGTTTTGATTATATCAGATTGAGGTGCACAATTTACTACTCAGTTCTGGAAATCTTTTCAGAAAGACTTGAGTTCAAAGGTGAACCTAAGTACTACTTTTCATCCTCAGACAGATGGTCAAGCAGAGCGCACTATTCAGACTTTAGAAGATATGTTGAGGGCCTGTGTGATTGATTTCAAGGGTAATTGGTATGATCGCCTACCTCTCATTGAGTTTTCTTATAACAATAGTTACCACTCTAACATCCAAATGGCTCCTTATGAAGCTCTTTATGGGAGAAGATGCATATCTCATATTGGATGGTTCGAAGTTGGTTAAGTTGGGTTGATAGGACCAGACTTAGTTCATAAAGCTATAGAGAAAGTGAAAGTTATCCAAGAAATGTTGAAAACAGCGCAGAGTCGTCAGAAATCCTACATTGATGTTAGGAGAAGAGACTTAGAGTTTGAAGTAGATGATTGGGTATACTTAAAGGTTTCACCCATGACGGGTGTTATGATATTTGGAAGGAAGGGGAAACTTAGTCCCTGATATATTGGTCCTTATAGAATATCCAAAGGATTGGTAATATAGCTTATGAGTTAGAGCTACCACAACAGTTAGTAGCAGTTCATATAGTATTCCACATTTCAATGTTGAAAAAGTGTATGGGCGATCCTTCACTAACTATACCAACCGAAGATATTAGTATCAAGGATACCTTGTCTTATGAGAAAATTTATGTTTAGATGCTAGACCGTCAGGTTTGCAAGTTAAGAACCAAGGATGTAGCATCAATCAAAGTTCTGTGGAGAAATCAATTTGTTGAGGAAACTACTTGGGAAGCTGAGGAGGATATGAAGAAGAGATATCCACATCTCTTTGAGCCCAGAGAAATTCCAGATCAAGGTACTAATTCCCTTCTTAGTACTCTTTAATTGATATATTGAATGTCTTAGATTTGCTTGTTGGGTGTTTGAGCTAAATGTTAGATGCTATGCCTTTAGCCCACTAAGAGTAATCTCATTCGAGGATGAATGCTCCCAAGGGGGAGATATTTTAACACCTCACTATTTGAAAGAACTAGAATTAGAAAGAAACCATTTTTGAAAAGTATGAAAATCTGAAATTTGGCTAAGTTATGTTAAGTATGAGTTTTGGGTCAACTTCAAACGACCATAACTCCTCGCACATGATGAGTTATATGGGGTACAAAACACAGTTGGAAAGAGCATTGAATTATCTTTCCAACTCCACCGACTTTTCTCATTTTGGAGTTCGTATGAGGGGGATATGCCCATTTGAAGTCGGACTGTCTAGATAAGGAAACTCAAAACCGGATTTTAAAAGGGTATTTTGGTCTTTTCCATACCCAATTGGTTTAATTCGGTTTTAGTGAATTAATTAGGGTCTAAACCGAATTGGTTTAGTTCACACAATTGAAAATTAACACTAGGGTTTTAGAGAGAAGAACTCAAGAGGAGAAGAGAAGAGGAAAGTCAAGATTCGTCGTTTTCTTGAGGGATTCATTGTGTATTACACCAAGGATCCAATCTAACGAGGTATGTGAATTCACATAGTGTTGGGTTCGTTCACCCATGCGCCAAACATGTTTAATTCAATGTAATTTTGTCCTAGAAGATTGAGAATTTAATGTTCTCAAGTCGTGTTCTTGAATTGCTTTCGCTCTTGAATTTAGGATGAGATTAAGGAGTTCTTGAGAGTTTAATGTCAATTATTAGAGTTACTTTGAGATAGATTCTTGTGTATATGTTTTAGGTACCTGAATCTAAACATATATTGAGAAAAAAAAAGAAATTAATCGAATTAAGGTTTGAAAACTAGAGGAAAAAATTCGTCAGATTTGCCTGGGGGCATGCTGGCACGGCACACGCCTGTAGCGCCAGAAAGGCTGGGGCGGGGCGCCAGCAGTGCACCATAAATGGCCCTATGAAGTTTGGGGCTGGTGCGGTGCGCCATAGTCATCCGCCCCAACCCGTTTTTGTCGTTTAGCCCATTTTAGTCCTTCCAAAGTGTGCTAACATTTCCTATCGATTTTAGTTACTCTAAATGACTTCTAAACATCTATTTCCAAAAGAGCCTTTGAGCTAGTTTTTAGTAAAGAGTATATGCTTTCACAATTAAGCATGAGAGGAAACACTAATTTCCTAGAGAGCCTTTGGGCTAGTTTTTGAGTAATTATCTCAAACCACCGAAGTTATATTTTTAAACATATGAGCTAGTTATATTTTGGGAGTAGTATTGAGCGCCGATATGGAGGAGAGTTCAGACAACTCCCAGGCTCCATAAACCATGTAGCCATTATGGATAGAAAAAGGGTCATTCTTTTAAGATTATTCCTTAGTGTTTTTTAGCGCAGACTAGTGACTCCACTTAGTAGTAGGTTCTACATCCTCGACAAGGTATAAGACGACCCTGGTAGCGTGAGGGAAAATGTTGTATCATCACATAACTATTAGGTGATGGTTGTCAGTTAGAGAAACTCCCACAGTTATATTTTGTATTATTATATACACATAGATTACTTGTATTTTTATATACAAATAGAGTTTATATTGTTTCTTTGCATACAAACAAAGTTTATATTGTATCTTTGCATACAAACAGAGTTACTACTGTATTTTTCAATACACACAGTTGTTATCAATGTTTTAAAAACTTTTCTTTATATTGCATTCATTTTATTGTTTTATATTGAAATGAGTTCAGTTGAGTTGAGCCAGATATGTTCTTTTAGATTCCTTTCAAGCTTATGTCTTGTTTAGAATACCCCTCGCATGCTCGTACATTCAATGTATTGATGTTAGTTGGCCTGCCTCTTTTATGATGCAGATATAAGTAACCAGGATTAACATCCTGCGCATCGCTGATTCTAGTTGAGCTCTAGAGTTGTTGGTGAGCCTCCTTGCTTCCGGAGGACCCCTTTTTCATTACTTTATCATTTTAGTTCATTAGGATGTCGAGGGTCTTGTCCCGACGTCCATCTCAGTTGTTAAAGGCTTCAGAGACACAATTAGTTGATATTAGTTCTTGAGCCTTTCTATTCATGTTTTGATGTTTGTGACTTGAGTGTCATTTGGGCTAGTGAATGTTCTTTATACATTCTAAGTATTTATTGAGATTTGTGTTTACTTTTTAATGTATTTTGATCATGAGTAAGTCTTCCGCTAAGAGTTAAGCCAGGCCAGGGGCTCGCTTGGGGCCAGTTATGGTTCTCAGTGCCAGTCCCACCCAGGGTGTAGGCTCGGAGCGTGACATTATTTAAGAGCAAAAATCATCCCTTGAACTTAAAAAGGTAAAGTTTGATTTCTCTAGTACAAATATTTGACTTAAATAATTAGAGATAAGCATTTTATTATTGAACTATTAGTGTAATAAAGCTGAATTTGGAGGGAAATTTAGGAAATTATTCTTAATTAGTTTATATATTTACACTATTAAATCACGTAACTATAATAAATTTAAGTTAATTTGTTTTAAAGTTAGAGTAAATAAATATTAAATTTAATGTACTATGAAATCACGTAATCATAATAAATTAAGTTAAATTGACATAAATTGATGGAGAACAAATATTAAATTTATATTGCTATATTAAATCCAACTTGAAATTACATACTAAAATTACAAGTGCAGTTTCCTAGAAAAAAACCTTTTCATTTTCCGTTGCCTCTTTGAAAATTATTGATTTTATCATTCAAAATTTACAATGAGAGTAGAAAAGGGGGAAATCGCAAAATATGGTTGGCGGAATCGCACGTCTTCGTCTTTCTGAGGAGCGCAGATTATGGAGGATGGATCACCCACATGTATTCTATGCCCTTCTGATTTTTTTTCTACTCAGTACTTTTTGTGTAACTTTTTTTTTTTACTCTATTGATGCACAATAATGGGTTTTTAAGATCTGTGGATTTGATGGCTCAGTTAACTTAAGGGTCTCTTATGTTTTTCCCTTAGGGATTGTAGCTAGGCCTGAAACTGGTCCAGATGGGTCTGCCAATTTGATGGTGTGGCATTGTTCTATCCCTGGAAAAACTGCGGTGAGTAAACTTTCTTCCTTTCTTCACTATCCATTTCAAGTTTTCTCCTTTTGTAGTTTTTGTATGGATGGTTTATTACAAGTGAAAAATGAGAAAATTAGAAGTTTTTTGATACTCTTCCTGAAAAATGGTTTAGATACATACAAATTAATCATGACAAATAATAAAAGAGTGTCCACATGTGTGAGCTCGCTCACATATCCTGTTTCAAATCCAAATGAAGGGTGAGGGTTGAATTAAGCTTGTAGACATTGTGAAATGTGTCAATTCTTGATGGATTCTCATAATTGTAAAAGAGTGTAAACATGTATATATTCAGTGGTTTGGTGTATATTCCTCGTCTGTGATTGAAAATTTCGGGCTAGAATTGGTCTACTTCTTTTAGCAGGTTATTGTTTATCATTTTTTCCCTTCTTTGTTGTGGAAAACCAGTAATTTTGTGCTATAATTACCCATACTTCATAGTTTTATGAGGAAGTTTATCTATTCTATGTTATGGGAACTATGAAGAAAAGATAGTACAATCTAATTAATAGTTAGACACATGAATTTTGATATTCTCGCAACAGTTATAGAAAGTATTCTACTATATTGGTTGTGACTTGCATAGTTTTCTTATTATTTCTAGGATTTTTATACTCCTTTAGTTTTATCTTTGATTTAGTTTGCCGAATATTTCATTGTAGTAGAGAATTAGTTAAAAGTGAATAGAATTAGGTAATTGGAGTAGGAAGTAAATTTAACGAGATCTAAGTTATGTCTAATTGGATGATAATAGTTTTAGCCTACATGTTTCCTTTCATGATTTTGGGTTAAGTTTAATTTCGTCTAATTGTGGAAAATATGGAACTCCGTTTCATTTTTTAAATAGTTATAGCTTGACAATCAATATAACACACATTACCTTATCAAAAGAAAAGGTGTTCAGCTTAATATGTAAATGTATATGGCTCTGAGTTAGAAGCATATATTGATTAATAGGGCTCTGCTTTGTAGCTTAGAGTATCCTCATGTATGCTCGCCTTGTATTGACCTTGTATTTTGTTATCTCCATCTACAAATTTCTTGATAAAAGAAAAACCAAAGGTTTCAACTTGGTCATTGCAACTGCTTAGAGAAACTTCCAATTGCCTTCTTAGTTCCTAATCCAAAATACAGGAAACTCCTTTTTTTCTATTTCTATGGTGAAAGATTTTCCATGGAGAAAAATGGGAGTAGATATTGTATTGCAAAGGAAGGATACTTGTGGAAGAGGGGCTTTAGTCATGACGTGTCCTATGTAACTTATGAACCTTAATGGACCTTTTGAGAGTTTATGAAAGAAAGAGAAATTACACTACACGTTTCAAATAACAATATACACAATGTTACCCCATAAATAGGGTTTAGATATGGTAGAGTAGAATGCATGCGGACTTTACCCCTACGTTATGTGAGGAAGAAATGTTGTTTTCGATAGATGAGACTCAATTAATCGAGTTTTGTAACCAAGCCAGGTGTTCGTCCGAAAGTCACTCCTAAACACAAATCAACTCAATTTAATGGAAGATCAAGCCTTTTGTATTCTTTGGTCTAGTATCTACCTTATTGTCTTCAGAGTCAAAGAATAGACAATATATTTATCTCTATGGTGATCAAGCATGAAATACTAAAACAAGAATACAAAAGTAATTTAAGTGATAGCCAATATTAATTCAAAACAATAGCTGTTCAACAATTACCCATAGCTGCAGCCCTAAACCAGGGCTCTTTAGCTATTAATATCTAAGAAAAGAACCCTAAAAATTATGGACAACTTTATACTTGATCCCCTATATTTTTTTTCTCTCCAATTATTATTTCTCTGAACTATTTATAGATGTAGAAAATCCTAAATAAAATAACGGATTCCCAATCAGATTAGGAACCTAAAACCAAAACAGAGTTGAATTTCTTTTTATTTTCCGCGTGAAGCTGTGCATACCAAATTATGTGCCTATCTTCAGATTCATACACGTGGCAGCAGAATTGCAATTGTAATTCCAATTTAACTTTATGTATTATTTTATAACTTTTAATCCATTAAGTTGCTTGCTTGATTTCCTTCTTCAACCTTCTCTCTTTAATTCGGCTTAGCTCCAAGTTTCTTCAACTTTACACCAATTTACTCCCATGTATAAAATACATTATTTAGCACAATTAATAAAATTCATACTCAAAAAGGATAAATACAAATAACAACTGTGAGACAAATAATGATTAAAAAAATATATTTTTGGCCTCACATCAACACCCCACACTTAAACTTTTACTCATCTTCGAGCAAACATTAAAGCTCATCTCAAAAAATCATACTAGGAATGTCATCACTTTAGTAGATACAAACAATTAGACCATATACAAATTTCAAAACATCAAGTTCAATTCTTGCTCATTATACAACACATCCAAATAAACAACAAACCTCTAACCTCCTAACCTCAAGGAAGGACTTTGAACTCATAAAATTTAAGCTTGCTCACCTACTCTCATCAAAGAAAGTTAATAGAATCACCTATCCATCGTGAAACAAGTGCCCTCACAAGAAAAAATAGTCCACACACTCAATTCAAAAGATCAAATATAAATTAAGGACTTAGCATCAAAGAACAACTCACACTCAGAAATAAAATTCACATGTATGCACAAAGAATCATATGCTTGCCCATTATGTACATCTCAACTAATTAAGGATGCTTGAATAAAATCAAAACTTTAACGGGTTGTAATGTAGGCTAGGGGATGGGTAGAAAAACTATATAATAGGGACTTACACTTCCTTAAGCACTTGACAATTTTAGATTTCATCACCCATTATTTTCTTCTCTTTATTTTCAGCCCTCTCTTCAACATTTATTTCACAAATCATCTCAAGAATGTTTCAATCATTTTTTCTCTTATTTTTTTCAAAGGATTATTTTAATGTCACATTCTTTTGTTCTTCTCTTCTTATTTTTTTCATATCACATTCTTTCAAAGAGGGATTTTTAAGCACTTTGTAGCTATCGTTGATTACCTTTTCACTCAACGATAATTTTTTCTTCAGAATTAACAATTAGAATAAGTCTATGCTATAATGCTCAAAGAAGCAAGGTGAAAAAATTAGGGATTCAGAAATAGTAAAGGGCAAAATATGGCTACCAACAAAAGGCTACAGGCTCAAAAGGACTAACTAATGATATAATATTTGAAAAGACTAAAATTTACAAGACAAATCAAAGAAAGCCTATTATCATCTCCTAAACAAAGCAACACTTTTTATTTCGCTTCAATAACATGCAGGGCAAGTTTTAGACTAAGATGCGAAACATGGAATAAACAAATTCTCACCACACATGGAACAAGTATCAATCAAGATGGATCAATTTTACTTTTAAGAGAGACATGATCATAACAAACTACAAAATAAAATAAGCTATATACAAAGTCACAACCATGAGCCTCGGTGTCACCGAGTCTGCAATTTCCTTATCAATCAAGCATTCACAAGAAATCACTACTCAAAAATCAGGCCTAAATAGCAAGTATCACACCACTCAAAAGGATCTTTTCTTTCCTCAAAAAAAATTATTCCTAAAAAAATAAAAGACACTTGGTTCAGTGGGACTATGATAAGGAAAAGAACCGAAAACAAAAGCCAAGGAACCCATCCTAAAAAAAGAAAAGACACAATAAAACAGTAAAAACTAGGAATTCATTCCTCCACCCCATACTTAAAAAAATGATATGCACCCAAAACATCAAATAAAATTTAAAACAAGGGTTAGGAAAACTCCCTGAGGCCTTCAGGCCTAGCTAGTAGCATGTTCTCTTAATTTTCATGAAAGATCGTACGTACCCCACACTCAAGATCAAACGTGTTCCTTCGCTTCAAATTTTTGGGTACTCAGACTTCCCCTAATATGCAAAAACAAGACAAAAAAAAAAAAAAACAAAAAAACAAAAAAAGTGACACTAATAAAATAAAATAAAATAAGAAGCTACACTAGTAATTGGGCTGCCTCCCAATAAGCGCCTAATTTAATGTCGCGGCACGACACAAATAAATTCACCACTTTTCTTTCCACTTTGAACTTATGAAATTTACCCCTAACTTTGCATCAATTTTTCTGCTCCTCTCTAATGGCAGTGGTATTAAGATAAAGGAACCAAGTAATATATGTTGCATCTTGCACTTCTTGGCCCTTATGTGAGGAATGTCGTTGTCTACGTGGACTAAAAAACATTAGAATGTAGGGGCCTTGTTCCTCATCTATACACTCATTCATTAGTTCAGATGACTCGATTTTCATGTCGCCATCTAAGTATAATATAGAAAAGTGTTTTGAATGAGATTCAAGTTGCCTCGACTCCAAAGCAACATTATTTACAACATTCTCACTTTTGTACTATTTCTCAAACGTGTAACCTTCAAGAAAAGTCTGATTGCATTGTATCTCCTCCCATTTTAGAATCTCTATTTGACTTCTGAGCGCCTTTTCAGTATCACAAAACTCATAATTGGATTGTTGAACGTCTAACGGAGCAACCTTTGCATTCAATTCATTGCTTAAGTTCTGAGTATGCAAGAAAAAAAATCAACATCTTGAAAATGCTTCATTTTTCTATCTATAAGGTGTGACATTACATATATGATTCTCCTATGACGCTCTTCATATTCCTCTATTAATTTCCTGCAAGATTTCATACTATCAAAGGAACAAAGATTATTAGAATCATCATGGTAGGGTAGCAAAACACGGTACAACCGACCCACAAATCACTACAAAGCTATATGATAAAGACTGTGCACACAATTCTCCCTCGGGAAATATATTGACATTGTTGCCAAAAGTGGGCTCCTTTGCAATAAGGACACGGTCTTACCACACATGAATAATCATCATTCCCGTTCATCCCACGAAGAGTATTAATTAATAGAAAAAACTATGTATCAATATAAATAAACAAATAAAGAAATAAAAAGAAAAAGTATAAACTAGAAGAATAGTTAATTTCTAAGTCCCCGGCAGGGGCTCCAAAAACTTGTTGCTCCCAATTGCACACACATTTGTACGTGGTCGCGCAAGTAATAGTGACTCTTAAAAGAATCAGATTATCGAACTCAAATGACTTGTCGATTAACTATTTTTACTAAATTATACTAGTCTAATTATTTATTTAAGAGTGCCAAAACTGTTTGATTTTTATTTGTAAAGAAAAGAATGTAGGAATTAAAAAATAAAATAACTTACAGTGATTGGAAAATCCCTGAGTTGCAACATGTATAGGGTTTCATTTATCCCACCTCATAAATGAGTAATTACGGTTATGAAATTATTGATTTACAAGGTTTATTTTATGATCATGGTCTCCCAATCTCTAATCGCCTACTCCAATTAGTTGTATAACTACATCGTTGAGTGGGGAAAAGCAGTCCTAATTGGCCAACATTTATATTTCATCTTGTTTTTTAACCAAGATAGGTGTTCGTCCGTGCGTCACTCCTAACACAAATCAACTCAATTTAATGGAAGATCAAGCCTTTTGTATTATTTGGTCTATCTACCTTATCATCTCCCAAGTCCAAGAATAGGCAATATATTTATCTCTATGGTGATCAAGCATGAAATACTAAAATAAGAATACAGAAGTGATTTAAGTGATAACCAATATTAATTCAAAAAAATCGATGTTCAACAATCAACCATAGCTGCAGCCCCATAACAAGGGTCTTTAGCTACTAATGTCTAAGAAAAAAAGAAGTAAAGAACCCTAAAAAGTATTGACAACTTTATACTTGATGCCCTATATTTTTTTTCTCTCCTATAATTATTTCTTTGAACTATTTATAGATCTAGAAAATCCTAAATAAAATAACTGAGTCCAAATCAAATTAGGAACCTAAAACAAACGCAGAGTTGAATTCCTTTTTATTTTGTGCGTGAAGCTATGCGCTCAAAATGTTGTGCCTATCGGCAGTTTCTTACACATGGCAGCAGAGTTGCAATTTAACTTACGTATTCTTTTATAACTTTTAATCAATTAAGTTGCTTGCTTGATTTCCTTCTTCAACCTTCCATCTTTAATTTGTTTTAGCTCCAAACTTCTTCAGCATTACACCAATTTACTCCTACAAATAAAATACATTATTTAGCACAATCCATAAAATTCATACTAAAAAAGGATAAATAAAAATAATAAATGCGAGACAAATAATGATTAAAAATATATATATTTGGCCTCACATCAACTTTCATGTACAAAACACTCAAATTATAACAATACAATGTAGACATTGTCTTGAGGTACACTACAAGATCATGAACTAGGTAGATGATCCATGTCATCTCTGTTGTAGTAAAGGTTAGTGATGTATACTCAACTTCAACACTTGATCTTGCTACTATTGGCTGTTTCTAGGAAATCCAAGAAAAATAATTTGCATCTAGGAAGATGCTATAGCCTGTAGTGGATCTCGGAGTGGTAGTGCATCCTCACAGCCAAATGAGTATATGAATATCCATAAAACCTACAAGGTGATTATGAGATAAGTTTGATTGTTTGAGTTCAAATTGTAGAGTACATTTGATGTACCTGAGAATCATTCTACCTCCTTGAAGGTGTTCATTATTAAGACATTGCATAAACTGACTGGCTAGATTCCCTGCATGAGTGATATCAGGCCTTGGGAGTGTCAAATACTAGAGGCTACCTACTATCCTTATGTACAAAGAGGCATCTACAGACTTCCAACCACTTTATTTTGACCATGCAATTTTTCCTAAGGAGTAGCTACAACTTTTTACAATTTCATATCAGTCTTGTTAAGTAGGGCAGCGGCATACTTACTCTGACTCAAGTAAACTCCTCCCTTAAAATATTTGACCTCCACTCCAAGAAAGAATTGTATAGGACAGAGATCCTTCATAACAAACTCTCTTCCAAGTTGTTAAACCAACTCAAAGATATGTAATTGGTTACTTCTTATTACAATAATGTCATCTACATACAGCAAGAGGAATATTGAACCTTTGTGAGTTTGCAATGTGAACAATGAGGGTCTGCCTTACTATAAGTAAAGCCAAGGAGTAGGAGATGCATGCTAAATCTATCATATCAAAATCTTGATGCATGTTTAAGGCCATACAATGCCTTCGTTAACAGAAAAACATGGTGAGGATATTTAGAGTCAATAAATCCAAGAGGTTAACTCATGTATACCTCTTCTTCCAATAGACCAAGTAGGAATTAATTTTTGACATCAAGTTGCCTTATTTCCAACTTAGAGCTAATATCAACTGATAAAACCACCCTAATAGTTGTGGCCTTGACCATATGGCTAAATGTTTCTTCAAACTATATCCCTTCAAGCTGTGAAATACCCCTAGCAGCAAGTCTTTCTTTGTATCTATATACTATTCCATTTTCCTTCAACTTGGTCTTGGACACCCATTTTGAACTAACTGGGTTCATACCAGCTGATTTAGGCACTAATGTCCATGTCTTGCTGCTATGTAAAGCATTGATTTTCTCCTACACAACTGCAAGCCAATGTGGTGACTCTAGTGCCTCATTAGTAGTGTTTGGTTCTCTCACGATCTCTTCTTTGTTTTTAGGAACAAGAGATAAGTGATGAACCTTTTCCTTGTGTCTAGTAATCATGTGATGCCTTGTGGTATATGAGGTGTATCAAGTGAGGCAGCTAGTTACAGTGTAGTTTCTCTAGATTGTTGGTTCTCAGTCATATATCATACTAAGATATCAACCTTTTAATGTATCTCGTGTGGACTAGACACAAAAGAAGTATGATTCGATGGACCACCACTATCTAAACCTGCATGATTAACTTGATCCTTACCACCACTATCTGAAACTGCATCTGAGTGTTCAACATCAATATCATCATCAATAGGCATGAGCGTTACTATATGTTCAGTAACATTATCACCAGTAGATTGTGTATTATCAACAACCTATGTTTTAATACATGCAAGATTCTCACTAGTTGTTGACACAATATAAGCATTTCCCCTGAATAAGTATCCTCACATGCCAGAAATTAAGAGAAAAATTCGACAAAAGTATCTAGATCAGGTGAGACATAAATATTACTATAAGTTTGATTTGGAGGATAAACGGTAATGTTCTTTCATAAAATCAACATGTTTGGACACATACACTTCCCTTGTTGAGGGATGATAACATTTGTATCCCCTGTGCAATCTATTGTATCCTATGAACATACAAGAGCAGGTCTTCAAGCTAAACTGGGCACTACCCTTGATATATGTGAAACACCTAAAACCAAACACCTTTAAGATGTTTTAATCAGGTTTCTCACCATATAACCTAACAAATGGAGTAACCATCTTTAAGACTGAGTACGACAGTCTATTAATGAAAAATAGTGCATGGCCTCAACTCATAGAAACAAAGGAAGATTAGCACGTAATAGAATAGTTAATCCAATGTCATCAATATGCATATGCTTTCTTTCTAAGACTCCTTTTTTCAGGTGTCTTAGGACATGAAATGTGCCTTACAATACCACAATCTTCTAGATGTTTAATGAAGTATGTTTTGATTAATTCACCACCTCTATCACATTGGAACATCTTAATGTCTTTAGAGAATTGTTTTACACAATTTTCTGAAATTTAACAAATACTTCAAAAATTCAAACATCTTTTTCATTGGATAAATCTATGTATACCTTGTGTAATCATCTACAAACACTACATGATATTTCATATGCTGAAAAAATTCAACAGGAGAAGGAACCCACAAATCAGAATGTGTTTTCAATAAAGGTTAGTTGTCAATTCTATTCCTCAAGTCAAGTGGAAGTTTACAAATTTTGTCCAACTGACAACTAGAACAGACAATATGCATTTTATTCCAACTATTAACATTAATGCAACTACTGTTACTCAAAACTTTTAACAACTTTAAACTAGAATGTCCTAATATAGTATGCTCTATGATATCTAATGTCTTCTAATCTTGTGTAGGAGTCAAAGCATAGAGTCCACTTCTCTTAGATCCCTAGGTTAGTATTGTCCTTGTGTTCTTGTCCTTTACAATAACATTAGTTTCATCAAATTCAAGAGTGCAACAATTATCCTTAGCAATTTTACAAACTGGGAGTGGATTCTCAGCAGTCTTAGAAACTACAAGGACCTTTTCTTATTTCAAACATGATGTAGTTGTATTCCCAACATGTGTTATGTCTAATTGTGATCCATTCCCAACAAAATCTTTATAAAATCCACTGTAGTGTTTAAATTAGATAGAATACTGGCTTTTGAGTCCATATTCAAAGTGTCATATGTAGATGATGTATTTTGCAGATTGATAGTAGCCAATGCATGTGGTAATTCATCTACATATTGACAAGAGTAGTCCCACCTGTAAAAGCACTTAAGAGTAGTATCATTATTCCTACCACAAATTTTAAACGACTCAGTAGTATTCCTATCCTTATTTATACTTTGGAAGCTTTGATTATTCTAAGTATTTGATCCTTGTCTAACAGGTTTGAGACCCCTTCCTTTGGAGTTGAAGTTGTTGCTTCCACTTCTCTAAGAGTGGTTTCCTCTTCCCCTTATCCTTTGGGCAAAGAATGCCATGTTAAGGTTATGTAGTTGCAATTCTTCTTCATCCTCTTTCATATCAAAAACCCTGAGAGAATTAACAAATTGATTAAGAGTTAAATATGGTGCATTACCTAGCATGAAAGTCTTGAAGGAATTGTACTTGAGACCTAAACCTAAAGTTCATTACTTTTCTATCTTCATCCTCAGGATTGTGAATGGCTCAAGACCATCACATATTACTTTGAATTTCTTACTGTAATCATCAATCTTAGTGGTTCCTAGCCTAAACTTTGCAGTTATTGTTTAAGCTAAAACACCTTATCTTTGTTGCTTGAAGATCGGCCTTATTTAACCATTCTCACATCTCCTTGGTAATTGAGAAACCCTCAATAAAGTACATGTCTTCTTATGTCCAGGTGCCTGAGATCCAGTTCCTTAGCAATACATATTTCTCCTACAATCATCAACGCTACCACTATATTCTACATTATCCTCAACACTTATAACCACGACATTCTCAACAGCCTTTCCAATAGAATGACCACTCGCAATTGGTTCATTCTCCTTGATGATATAGGTTAGTCTCATCACATGAATCAACTGCATCATTTGTGTCCTTCATATGAGATAGTTTGTTAGCTTAAGTTTAATGGAACAAGAGGCAATTAGGTGGTGAAGGGAATAAGTGGACAGAGTATTGATAGAAGGATCCATTTCAGTTAGACGTGTGATCATTTTGAATTCAATACTTAGGCAGCGGAAGATCTTAATTCTCTTATACCATGTAGAATTCTCAACAATAACTGAGAAATCAAGATCTGTATTGATGGTTAAACATTTGAGTAGAGATTGATATAGAGTTGTAAATTTGTACAGTAGTAGACTAGTATTACAGTTATAATATATTAAAAATACAAATACAATAGTAGAGGTTAACTACTACTACACCTACATAGCCTAGTCAAAGTCCGATTTTAATTCTTGAACAACTAACAAGACTTCTAACAGTTGAACCATGTTGATCAACTCAATCCTTATCTTCAGCTTGATCCTTATCTTCAACAGTTATAGTTAGTGATTTTATGAAAAATATTGTCACCTATGAACCTAAAATCAATTTTTTTATATTATGAGAGTCACTCAGTCCTTCGAGTTCTTTCAAAATTTTCTAAACAAAAGAAAGTTATAACCTTATAGCCTTGTAAGGTATGTATGTGTGAGTGATTCTCTGGATTTAATATGTAGATTAGGAAAAATATGATCTTTGTGATGATGCAAAACTCCATTTTGTAAAAGTACCATAAGGTTTGAACTTTAATCTTTTGTTATGTATTAATTGCATATAAATGAAAGGATGTCTTGTTGAAGTGATTTTAGTATCATAAGTCAATTGTGTAAATGATCATGGGACATTCCTTTCACATTTCATGTGCGAAAAATTCCTTCTCTCTGACTATTTTTGAGTTTCTGAATAATGCTCTACTAAATGTTATAAGGTTTTGGTAAGCTTATGAATTTTATTATTTGTAGTCCATTAGGGTTTAATGTGAAACTCATTCTGGATTTTGCAAGATTTTATAGTGTTGATACTCTACTCGCTGCTTCTCCTAGTTCTTTCTTTTAATATTTGTCAGTAATAGTGATATGCTATATTTAACTGATATGGTACAGACTGACTGGGAAGGTGGCTTCTATCCAATGACAATGCACTTTAGTGAAAACTATCCTTACAAGCCACCCAAATGCAAGTTTCCTCAAGGTTTCTTTCATCCTAATGTCTATCCATCAGGAAAAGTACGTCCGCAGTCTATCCTTAATCAGGACCATGTAAGTTATTGTCATTGTTGTTTTGTTACTTTGTTAGTTTTATAAATTTGTATATCGGCTTCAAGATTACTCTTATGGTTATTGTGTTTTTATAACCTTGTTTAGGGGTGGAGTCCTGTCATTACAGTTAAACAAATTCTAATGGGTATTCATTATTTGCTTGATTGGCCAAGCACTAATTATCCAGCACAAATAGAAGGTTATAATATATACATACAGGTAACTACTCAAGCTTGATATGTATTTCATTGAAATTTGTTTTTAAAAAAAAACTTTAAAAATTAAGTTGCCATTTTGATTTTGTCTATTGGAACTACTCATAATAATATCTTGTATATTTGAAATTCTATGATGATTCCTGTTGAGAAGTCGTTTACATGGATGCTTAGATAAAAAATTAAAATTTACTATATATTAAATACATTAAATACATTACATCTGTTTTAGAGATACTATTGGATTATAGGAGGGATTCCAAATGTCAATAGATTACTTACAAATTTTGGTTAAATTGGTAATGAGAAAATTAAATTTTAGTTTCCATTCATAGAATATGGTGCATTTGAAATGTGACAATTGAGTAAATCATATTAGTTCCTAATTTTTGGCTTTTCATTACAATATGTGACCTTGATTTTGCAGGATAATGTTGAGTATAAGAGACGAGTGAGACAGCAGGCTGAGCAGTATCCAACTCTTTTCTGACATTACTTTGTTATAAATTAAGAATAATCATGTGACATTTTTAGTCCTCATTGACATGGCGGTCGTGTGTCTAATTTGGTTCTTGTTCTTATCTTCTTTATAATTGAACAATTAATATAGTATGTGTGCAACATGCATGCTATTCATATATGTTATTTTGACAATGTGGTTGGTTTGTTGTTTCTCTTTCTACTTCATCAAAGTCTTTGTTTTTCTATGCTAACAATCCGGTAGTTGCTAACTGTGTGAAACCAAAGAAGCAATCTTCTAGTCACTATTGGTTTATAGGACCAATGGGTAAAAGATGATAAACTTGTTTCTTGGGTAACTAAGTTTTCTTCATGGCTTATCACATACTTCGCCTTTCAAATATGCAACAAATAGCGATCTTCAAAGGTTGGAATGAACAACAACTATATATACCCTACTCAAAAGCAACTCACATTTGTCAATATCTATATTCTAGACATTGGGAAGAATTGCTTAACACTCAAGATTTGTTCTCTATAGTATTTTGCTTGAAACATAACATATTATTTTGTTCTCTCTTTTATTTTGTCTTGTAGTTAATCATACAACCAAGGTCAACATCCTTGATGCTTATTGTAGGAAATATTAGGAGAGCTTAGTGCCTTCAATTTTAAATTACTCTTCTAAGGTACAAAAAACATGGTAGTTGAGAGCTTCTATTAATGTCATTAGATGATTATCAGAAAATCTTTCTTTCTCCACTTCCCTCATAATCATTGCTTCGATGTCTTTTTCTCTACTTTTGATCATTTCACTTTCCGTCGAGGTGTTCATCAATATTTTCACACTCTCCTCTATCTTTCTCCTTTTTGATAATTGTATTTGTGATGTCAAAGCACTGTGATATACCTCTTCCCTAACCCCACATCAAATATCCTACCCATCTTTTCATGGTAGGACTTTTCCACAAACAAGGGTTATGTTTGCATTGGCATTCGAGCTGTAAGAGATTCCAAGCTAGAGTTCTGACCAGAATTGTTGGATTTTCCAAAATCTTCAGTTGTGGCACCTATCCTCTAACTAAGAAACCTTTGGTGTTTGTCAGCATTTTTTCCTTGAAGCTAGTAAGCATCGAGCTTTCTCGCTCATTTTCATGGGGTTTGCCACCCTTACTTACTACCCAAAGAATAATGAATTTGAGGTCTCAAAAACAAAGGTTATTACATAGAGCGGAGAATCAAAAACCACCCCATACATCAAGAAAAAATGTACACGATCAAGTTTGGTTCTTGAGAATCAATCTAACTTAGGTTGTTGTATCGCTCTAGTACTATAGTGTTTTCAAATTGCTCAATTCTTCTCTCTTTCAAAGTGAAACAAACAATGAATCAACCATGATTTCTCACCATTGGTTTCCTTCTAAAGCTCAGTGTAAGTAGTCTTCAGTTTATAGATAGTGTTATTAATCACGGCATATAGCTCCAAGGTTCTAATTCTTTAATTCTCGTCATCATCTCCGAGTATGGACCTTCAGAATTGATTTTAATATCATACGAAAATTGAGATCTTTTAATTTCAATCTGATAAGGTAAACTTAGAATCAATAAACTTTATGAATCTAAAAATTACTTTCTCATTAGGTGTATACACGTTCAAACAATGTCCAACATAGTGGAACATAAGATTATGTGGATAAAACATAAGTCTAGGTATCTTCAGTTGCTCGACTTAGTCTATAGTCAAGGTAAGGCACACATCTGAAACTATGCAATCAGGAAAAATCTCAATAATAGGATCTTCGATCAGTTTCTGAAGCAACAAAATTTCTATAAATACCATCACTACACCATAATAGGATTTTAGTGGCATGTATTTAGGTGCTATAAACTAATTGCCACTAATTTTTCTTCAAACTTCATAAATTACCAGAAAATAAACTTTAACTGCAAATGATCAATTTTTAGTGGCAACTTAAATAAATGGCCATTAAAATCCCAAACTTATTATACTCACATTCTTTTATACTCTAAAAGTTAGTGAAATTATCCACACTTCGTGTGACTATAAGAAAAATTTATTTATTTATTTACTTTTACTTTTCAAACATACTTATATATAAAATCTCACCCAAAGAATGGGGCATGAACCCAACCAAGTACAAAATACTTTTGAATCCAAAAACTACAATTATTTTTATTATCAAAATGCATGTATGAATGCCTCACTTTTCAAAATAACACTAGCAAAAAAACCATGCTTCTTCCCTTTGGGGACACCAGTTAGTCTCTAAATTACTCAATGGTTTTTGCATCAATGGTGGCTTGTCACCTCTCACAACCTATCTTTTCTTGATCCATCTTCATTCAAAATATTTGAAACAAATGCATCAAATATTGGTTATGGTGGTATTTTGAGAAAAAAAAGAAAAAGATCATATCAATGCATTTGCATCCAATCATTGGAATAAATCCCAATAAAGTTATCCTACTATAAAGAAGAAAATTTTGGCAATTGTTTTTGTGAAATTCAAAATTTCAACCAAATTTACAGAATTAAAGGTTTTTACGACGCACTGATTGTAAAGCTACAAAATCTATTTTGCAAAAAGATGTTCAAAATCACTGAGGTATGGTATCTAGGTAACATATTTTAGTGTTTGCTCATCTTTATTTTGTTTGAACAAGCAAGATCGGGTATATGTGAGTATCCATCCCTTCATAAATATTTTGTGTATATACGGGACTTTTTTTAGATGAAATTTATTGCAGTGCTAAGTATTTTATTAGCTACTTCCTGGGGGTTGGAATATTTGTCATTAAAGAAAATGGCTTAGTTTTATCCAAGACTAAGTATAGTCTCTTCCAAATTAATATTCAATTTCTAGGACAAAATAGCCAACAAGGTACTATTACTCTATCCCTATACAAGGGATCGCCATAAAACAACTTTTATGATACCTTTTGGGCAGTATGAATATAATGTTATGCCCTTTGGACTAAAAATCACTCCCTCGAAATTTCAAAAAATAATGAATGATATTTTTAATCCTTTTTCAAAATTTCTTATAATGTACAATGATGTTGTCCTAGTATTTTCTACTAGCATTGATCAACATTTCAAACATTTGAATGTTTTCTCCAATGTCATCAAAGGTAATGGCTTAGTTTTATCCAAGAATAAGTACAATCTCTTCCAAATATATATTTGGTTTTTTGGACATAATATCCAACAAGGTACTATTATCCCTATCCAGCGATCCATTCAATTTACTTATAAATTTCCTAATAAAACTCTTGACAAATCTCAGCTCCAAAGATTCTTGGGATGTGTCAATCACATAGAATATTTTATTCCAGGACTTAGTAATTTACTAAAACCTCTTCATGATAGATTGAAGAAATCCCCTCCTCCATGGACCAACATCAACTCCAATGTCGTTAAAGAAATAAAGTTTAAAGCTAAAGACCTAACATGACTATCCCTTATTAATTCTTCTGCATTCAAAATAGTTAAAACAAATGCATAAGATATTGGTTATAGTGGTATTTTTAAACAAGGAAAAATTGACAAAGAGCATATCATTGCATTGGCATCCAAACATTTGAATAAAGCCCAACAAAATTATCCTACTATAAAGATGGAAACTTTAGCAATTATTTGTGCATTTTATAATTTCAAGAAGATATACTAAATAAAAGATTTTACTACTCATTGATTGTAAACCTGCAAAATCTATTTTAAAAAAAGTTGTACAAAACCTTGATTCTAAACATATATTTGCTAGATGGTAAGCTATTTTGTCTATTTTATTTTGATATTGAACATATCAAATGGAGCTCAAACTCTATTTCAGGTTATCTTACTTGAGAATTCTTGCAGGGTAGGTAATTATTGATAGAAAATAAATTGGAACTAAGTTCACAAAATGAGAATGAAACTATTGTTGGACATAAGCCAACCAAAAACCAAGTATAAGTTGTTTCCCAATCACAGACAATTTCAGATGCTACAAAGCAATCCTCAAAAGATGTTGTTGGATCAAGCCATCCCAGATACCAAAACTCAACGGATTATGCCATGAATGGATCTTTAATTTAAACATGGTAAAACTTGAATCAACTTATACAAATTGATAATATATATTTTTTAATAGGATGATCTTAATGCGGATGATATTGTGATCTTTTCATATCTACTTTGTAAGTAGTATTCCTAAGCAACAATAGTTGGTTTGTCAAAGAAGACTTAGTAGACGTACAGATGGTTATTAATAACATCTGGATCATCTAAGTAAATAACTTCTTGATGTAAAATAGTTATAGCCTTTACGTATAAAATTGATATCAGACCCTTGTAAACTTAACTATCATATATACCTCTTTTATATAATATTGAGTTAAGAACTTGAATGTTTTTTTTATGGAACCCAAAGTTCTCTTGATCCAAGGACAGGGGACATTAAAGTCATTATTGTTATTTACCTAACCATTTTTGCTGATCTCGTAATGTCTTTCTTCACTCCCTTCTTCTCCTCCTCTAAAATTTCTTCTGGAACTACATCTTTTACTATTCCCCCCAATTATAATCTTAAAGGAGAGACTAGCTTCACAAATTTGCAGCAATGAATTCATGATTGGAAAATTTCAAAACATCCCTAGTCTACCATCTATAAGTCTTCAAGATGGCCTTTAAAAGGTAACTATTTCACGATTCAAAAATGGACGTAATGGAACTCGTATTGTCCCATCAAGACAAGTTAGTCAAAAACCCAAAAACACGATAGAAAAGTGGAAATAAACTAACAGTAACATAAGCACAAAAAACGTAGTCATTCTCAACATAACCCCAAAATCTGGTTGTCATGTGTACAAGTCACTAATATAAAATATATAATTGAAAGATAAATGCAAGTCTTAATGTCTTTGTTTCTACAATAGAACAATAAAATAAGTAAGGAACAAGAGGGCCCGTCGGGATGACAAGCAACTACCTCTCAATGTATCCTCAGAAAGTCTCGGAGAAAGATGGAAGAAGAATGGTCACACGAATTCGGGCTCGGAACCTACACAAGTGTAGAAGCAAGAAGTGAGTGCCAACCAACACGGTACTCAGCAAGTAACCTAATAAACGAAAGGTAAACCTAGCCTAGAATACGAGTACTCCTTCCATCCCAATCAAACCACCACAACTACAACCTACACATAAATTAGCTCATCCTAACCTTCACAATATATAGTTCACATTTCTTCATAATCACAGTCCAATAGATACATTTCATCAAATAGGAAGAATAAAGTTGATCACTCACAAGTATTAAGTTCAACAATCCCAAGTATCAAGTACATTAATCACAATTATCAAGTCGGGATCCATGGGGAACACCCAAGATCTAGACACCTGTGGGATGTAACCTCAGCCTCAATACCTCTTATTGGAATATACCTCGACATCAACATCGCATATCGGAATAGACCTCGATGTTACTAACACTTTCCAAAACAGAGCTCGACATTAATACGCCTACCATAATAGACCTCGGTATCAATATCACTCACCGGAGCTGACCTCGACATAATCTCTACACATCTCATCATAGTGTTCAGCATTAATGCAAAATAAGCATATTCACATAATAATGAGGAGATAAAAATTCAGGAAATTTACCTCCACAATCATACTATCAAAGTATTTCATTAGTCATTGATTTAAATTCAACACTCAAGGCAATTCACAATATACAATACACTACTATCATCATGTTGCCTTTTTCACCAATTCCCTTTCAATAATTAAGATTAATCAATAAGAGTAATCTAGCCCATCACCTTGTTCCCATTACTCTCCAACACACACACAATGAAGAGACAACAAGATTTTACAAGTTTTAACAAGGTTTAGAGGTTCACTTGCCTTAAGTAAATCAAAAGTCAAGCCAGGACTTGATCTTTTCCTTTCTAAATGATATCCAAAACAACACAATCTAGTCAAACAAGTATTCACGATGAGATTTTAGAACTAACAACACCCATATCAAGTAATTTGAATAAATAGATCAAATCAACTCAAAAACTCTATTTCGAAAATAAGATTTGAATCTAATTTTTTTTACATGAATATGTTATCCAAAACATTTGGAATTCATTGGTGAAAACCATTTTAAAACTAGAGTTGTATTCAACTCATAATCATCATTTTTCTTAAAAACCGAAGTTCTTGAAAAACCCAAAAGGTTTGAATTCAATTTAGCATTTAAATGATAAAATCTTGCCATAATCATGGAATAATCAAATTCATAACCCAATCAAAGTTTCTTCAAAATCAACTTTGAAATCTCCAATACCAAGCTTAAGAACTCAAATGGAGGAAATGGGGTTGAAACCCTGATTTTCGAAAACATCCTGCCCAGGGATCCTCCGCGAATGCGAACCCCTGCCCACGAACGTATGACCTAATGAACCAGCCATTTGAAAACATGGCAGGGCTCCCACGAATATGAAGGTCAACATATTGACCTTCCATGAATGTGGTGGAGCCTCCACGAACATAAGGTCCCGACATTTTCCGCTCTGTGAACGCGGCCACAAGCTCCACAAACATGGAGGGTTGGCACCAGAAACACAGTTAGAAAATTAACCAACATAAAATCCTTCGAATGGACGTCCCTCAGGATTCATTCGAAACCCAGTACACTCAAATTAAATATGCTATCAGAATAAACTCGCCATTCCGGACTCAATAGAACCAGTAAAATATGAATTTGAGGTCTCATTGACCTGAATCCCGTGAAAGTCATAATAAAATAAACATAATGCCTGAAAAGGCAAAATCAATCTTAGGACTTCTGAAAATTAAACAAAGCCCTCTTTTAGGATTAAAATCATCCCCCAAATCCAATGGAACTGTTAAAAACTCGATCTGAGCATCCGAACCCTGAATGTTAACCAAAATCAACCCAAAGGCTAAAATTTCAATAATTTCTAACTTAGAACCTCAATTCCATGAAAAGAATCCGAATTTGAAACTGAAAACTCTCTCAGACCAATTTCCACATTATGGGACTAATGGAATCTATGAAATTCCATTCCAAGTCTCGAAACTCAAAAGGACAACAAAAATCACTTTTTAACAACTTAAGTCTTTCAAACTCAAAAGTTTTCACTACACGTCACGTTTTAGTCAATATTCAAAACTAATTTCACTAGCCAAATTAGAAATGACTTATGTCAATATTGAGAGGGGTAAAATAGTGATTTAATGAAATTTTCCAAAAATGACGAGTTAGGTCATTATATTATTCACTACTAAAAATAATGGTCATCCCTGAACATGAAGTAAAAGAAAGTACATGAAGCTTCGAAGAGCTGGGGATATCTAGCACACATGTTTGTCTCCATCTCCCAAGTCACCTCTTCAAATGAACGGTGCTTCCACTTCACCTTCACTGAAGAAATCTTTGGTCAAAAACTTTTAGACCTTCCTATCCAGAATGGATATAGGCTCCTCCTAAAATGACAAATCTAGCCCCAATACTAATGAACCATAAAAAGGCACATGGGACTCATCCAACATATACTTTCAAAAAATGGAGACATGAAATAACAGGTGCATATCTAAAAAGTTATGTCACGCCCTGAGGTCCCCCCTAGATGCGAACACGGGACCTAGGATCACAAGTGACCCCAAGCTAACCCTATTGGCATAATCATGAGCATAATAAAGATAATAATAACTTATGCAGAAGCTAAATCATAAAGTAAGTCTGAAATGATGGGGAATACCCATTTACTATAACTGAGATGAATGAAACTGATGAGTTTAATACAAACAAAATATCAACTCAATACTAAGATGAATCTAACTTTGTCTGAAAATAGCCTCAAACTGAATAGAAATGATGGGACAGGCCCCAACTAAGTCTAGCAAAGCTGAAACTAAAGGGCTAAAAATACTGAAAAGAAACTCATGACTATTGTCCTCAGAGAATGAGGACTTACCACTGATTTTGCTGAACTGGAGATCAAGAACCGATCTAACCATGATTTGGATGCTGAGAACATGAACCTACATCACAAGAAGATGTAGCGCAGAGTATGCATCAATACTTGAAAGGTACTGAGCATGCAGGATATAATACATCTGAAATAACATATAACTAAACAAAGCAATAAAACAATGAAATAATCTGAACATGATATAGATGTTGAATACTGAGTTAAATAAATGTAATCACCAAATTTATAGCATGCTGAAACTGAACACTGACTGTATTGTAAATGATTCAATGCAATAGAATCTTAGTGAACTATGGGAGCTACTAATAACCAACAATAAAACCACATGAGCTAAATTTGGAGTCCCATATATACGCCCCATCGAGAGGACCCAATATATCCGGCCAAAGGTATAGAGCCATGACAAGTGCGATCACTAACTGATATTGCCTACAGAAGGGACTTACACCTACATGGCTTGTAGTTCTGGGACTATTTGGGTATGTTGAACCGTAGTCCAACTCTGTATTATGCTACTCCCAATAGATTAAGTCGTTAACACATTATGACTGAGTTTCTCTATATAATAGATAGCTCAAAATGGAACGTGCAATCTGAGAATGGAACAATTAATATGATAATGATGCATTCATAAACTGAGGCATGTATAACTGAATACATTATAACTGAATAGCTCAAAATACTGACATGAATATACTCGTACTTGAAAACTCTTTCTTAGAGAACAATTCAAAATCATATTATACTATGATTATTGATGACTTGGGAAATCATACTGCATAAATATTGATGGTATATCTAGATACCATACTATTCATACATTGATGACCTACTCGATTGTCATACTAATCATGTTTTAGAAGCTCTTTCTCAAAACTCATCTTAACTTTCTCAAAAACTCAGTTTAAAACTCAAGTGTTGTCTAAAAAAGCTTCTCAAGATTTATAACTCAAAATAGGGTTTATCCTGAAATGTACTGATAATGTGGCATTCAAAACTGGAGCAAGTATGTATGAATAATTGAAATATCTGACCTAGCATGTGTAATTCAGGAACTAAAGAAATACATAGCTAGGTTTCTGGAATTCATGCAATAAACTGAGTACAAACATGATAATCTGATTTGGGACATATTCATAAGTAATTCATGATAATCTTTAGAGATTCTAGAAACCCTAGGTCTGTTCATAGTAAGAGAATCAAGAAACTAATTGAATTCTAGGGACCTAATGGGTGAAAGGAACCAACTAGTGAAATACAACATACCTGGTGATGAATTCCATGGACAAATCTTTCGATTTTGGGGATGGAACTGATGAAACCTTGTTGCGTTCTTGAACTAGGGTTCTTGACTTCTTTATCCTCTTACGTTCTAATTTCTCTAAGTTTTGGTGAATGATTTAACTTAGGTAAGTTCTAGTTATGTTTCTAGGATTAAACTAACTAAAATCTAATAATTTAGGGTCTAAACGATGTAGCTTAGAGGTCTAACAAAATAGGAAAATACCAAAAGACCCTTGAATTAACTGTTGTCAGAGTGACCGACGAGCGGGACCTACGGGCCGTAGGTCAATCTACGGTCCGTAGATTGGAGTCGTAGGTCAAGTCTGCCCGACAGGGCTTCACTAAAACAAACATAACTTTTTACTCAGAGGTCAGATTTTAGCAAATTCAGTGGTGTTGGAAAAAGGATTAAATTATCTATCATATCATAGGTCATGGGACACATAATTCCTTTTGTGCTAAGAGTTATGACCATTTGAAGTTGACCCAATGAACAATTTTCCACTAACTTGCTGCTGACCCTCACATATGGTCAGACCTACGGACCGTTGATCGAATGACGGTCCATGTTGGTCGGCCATCATTTGCGTCAGAGGCTGGGTGAACGGGACCTCGATCCACGAACACAGAACACGGACCGTGGTCTGACCTACAGACCATGGGTCTGTCCGTGAGTCGAGACCTAGACAGTTTTTTGAGCTAGGTTTGGGGAGGGGTTGCAGTGGTGAACCACGGACCACCTGCACGGGTCGTGGTCTGACCTATGATCTGTGGGTTGAACCTGTAACTTTTCAAAATCTACATTTTTTGGTCTGTTTCAGATACGGGGTGTTATATTATCTCCCCCTTGGTGTCATTCATCCTCAAATGAAGACTAAACTAGTTGAGTATGGAGGGAAAAGTTGTGATCCCTACCACTAGGTACTAGAAACTGATTTCTGACTGAACTGAGTTCCAAGAACATGCAAATACGCTGAAAATGCAAGGCTGACTGAAGGAACAAAATACTAAGACTGAATTAGCGCATGAATGACTGAAAAACTAAAGAAGAACTATTACCTCAAGATTGAATGGAATCGAAAGGAAAAAGGTGAGGATACTTCGACTTCATGGCTGCTTCTGCTTCCCATGTAGCTCCTTCTACAGACTGACTCCTCCACAAAACCTTGACTGAAGCGACGTCTTTGTTTCTTAACCTTCTAACTGATGATCAAGAATCTCAACTGGTACATCCTCATATGAGAGACTATCTTTCACGACCACACTCTCTAATGGCACTATGGATGCTGGATCACCCACACACTTCTTCAAAAGAGAAATGTGAAAGACCGGATGTACTGCTGCTAGTTCTGTTGGTAACTCTAACTCAAAAGCCACTTTACCAATCCTTTTCAGAATCTTGTAATGGCCTACATATCTAGGATTGAGCTTCCCTTTCTTGCCAAATATCATCACCCCTTTCATAGGTGACACTTTCAAGAAAACTCAATCATCTATCTCAAACTTTAATTTCCTTCTCATTACATCTGCATAGGACTTTTGTCTTAAGTCTATTTCTGAGCTGAAATTTTTCCCATAGCTTCATAAACCAAATCTGGCCCAATCAAGGTTGTTTCACCTACTCATCCACTTAAGGAACACATAAGCGATCATCTCCCCCTTGGGAGAAAACCTCTACTTTCTACTGTTGAACTGCGCCTTCTGACTGAAATAATATAGGATCATTGTCCTGTTTCCCTTAACCTTCGCTACCAATGAGGGTTCTGATCTATTCTGGACTATCACACCACCATCTGATGTGTAAGTAAGATTAACTCCTAAGAGAGCAAGCCGATAAACATCTTTCATTAGATCTTTTCTTTCTTTCTCAACATGTGTTACACCACCCTCTAGATTCACCTCTTTCTGGACTTAAGGTAAGAGATAATTGACATATAGGCACTGAGCTACTACCCTTCCATTCTAGGATTAGTTCGTTTGGAAACTGAAAACGAACAATCCTAGTTCTACAATCGACTGAGGCATGACAGAACTGAAACCAATCCATGCCTAGAATTATATCAAAATCTACCATTTCTAACTCTACAAGATCTACTGAGGTGACTTTCTGAGAGACTGAGATAGGGCAGTGTTTGTATACTCGTCTAGCTATAACTAGGTCACCAACTGGGGTAGAGACTGAGAAGGGTTCTGAAGGAGTTTCTAGACTAACTCCTAAGATTACTACTATAAAGAGAGTTACAAAGGTAAGAGTAGCCCTTGGATCTAGCACTACAAAACCATCTAAAAAAGGACTCAAAATGTACCAGTGATCATATCAGGAGAATCTTCCTGGTCCTGGTGATCCTGGAGAGCATAAAGCCTGCCTTGGCGCTGAATAATACCTGTACAAGATGACACACCCTACTAAGTTGGGTGACCTGCTTGTACTATTGGAGCTGAAGACTGAGCCCTAGTATTGTTGCATTTTTTCCCCTTCCTGGCAGAAGAGCAATTCTTCACCCTATGACCAGACTGACCACACCCAAATCATCCTTCCTTGCCTCAAGAAACTCACCTGGATGGTTCTTACCACACTTTGGACAAGTTGGGTAGGTCCTATTTCTTGAAACACTTTCTTGAGACTTAGAGCCTGGTGCCCTACTACTCTGATCTTGTCAAAACTGTGAGTGATTTCCACCACCCGATTTCTGCTGAGAGTACTCATAGTTCCCTGTTCTAGCTTTCTTGTTTACCTTAGCGATTTCCCTAAGCTTCTCTCCCTCAACCTGCTGATTGTTCTGATTATTCATACTTTGAGCCAAAAGTTGATTAGCATTCTAAAACTCTGCATTTGAAACTTTTTGATCTGGGACTAGAGGAAATGCATTAGCATTCTGGGCATTCGCATTCCTAGTGCTAGCTCTACGGGGAGGCATGATCGTTGAAACGTAGAACGTCGAGATAGAATAGAATTAGATCATACCTTACGCACCATAAAAGTAACAAGAAAATGAAGATTTTTCCTAAACATTTCGTACCCTCCTTCTCATTAGATGTGGTTCACTTCACACCCATGAAAATTACACTACTTAGTGCGGCTTTTCAGACATCCTAGGACTCTTAAATCTAATGCTCTGATATCAAGTTTGTCACTCCTCGAGGATACCCCCTAGACGCGGACACGGGACCTAGGATCACAAGTGACCTCAAGCTAACCCTACTGGCATAATCATGAGCATACTAAAGATAATAATAACTGATGCAGAAGCTAAATCATAAAGTAAGTCTAAAATGATGGGGAATACCCATTTACTATAACTGAGATGAATGAAACTGATGAGTTTAATACAAAGAAAATATTAACTCAATACTAAGTTGAATCTAACTATGTCTGAAAATAGCCTCTAACTGACTAGAAATGTTTGGACAGGCCACAGCTAATTCTAGCAAAACTGAAACTAAAGGACTAAAAATAATGAAAAGAAACTCATGACTATTGTCCTCGGAGAATGAGGACTCACCACTGATTTTGCTGTACTGGAGATCGAGAACCGATCTAAGCGTGACATAGTTTCTGTATATAATTGTTAGCTCAAAACTGAACATGCAATCTGAGAATGCAACAATTAATCTGATAATGATGCATTCATAAATTGAGGCATGTATACCTGAATACATTATGAGTGAAATACTGAATAGCTAAAATACTGACCTGCAGATCCTCATACTTTAAAACCTGTCTTAGAAAACAATTCAAAATCACATTATTCTATGATCATTGATGACTTGGGAGGTCATACTGCATAAACATTGATGGTATATCTAGATACCATACTGTTCATACATTGATGACCTACTCAATTGTCATACTAATCATGTTTTAGAAACTCTTTCTCAAAAGTCATCTTAACTTTCTCAAAAACTCAGTTTAAAACTCAAGTGTTGTCTAAAAAACCTTCTCAAGATTTATAACTAAAAATAGGGTTTATGTTGAAATATACTGATAATGTGGCGTTCAAAACTGGAGCAAGTATATTTGAATAACTGAAATATCTGACCTAGCATGTGTAATTCAAGAACTAAAGAAATACATAGCTAGGGTTCTGGAATTCATCCAATAAACTGAGTACAAACATGATAATCTGATTTGGGACATATTCATAAGTAATTCATGATAATCGTTAGAAATTCTAGAAACCTTAGGTCTGTGCATAGTAAGAGAATCAAGAAACTGACTGCATTCTAGGGACCTAATGGGTGAAAGGAACCAACTAGTAAATCCCACATACCTGGTGATGAATTCCATGGAGAAATCTTTCGATTTCGGGGCTGGAACTGATGGAACCTTGCTGCGTTCTTGAACTAGGGTTCTTGGCTTCTTTCTCCTCTGATGTTCGAATTTCTCTATGTTTTGGTGAATGATTTGACTTAGGTGAGTTCTAGTTGTGTTTCTAGGCTTAAACTTACTAAAACCTCATAATTTAGGGTCTAAATGACGTAGCTTAGGGGTCCAACAAAACAGAAAAAGACCAAAAGACCCCTGACTTAACTGCGGTCGAAGTGGCCGACGGACGGGACCTACGGACCGTAGGTCAATCTACGGTCCGTAGATTGGAGTCGTAGGTCAAGTCTGCCCGACAGGGCTTCACTAAAATGAGCATAACCATTTACTTGGAGGTCGGATTTTAGCAAACTCGGTGGAGTTGGAAAGAGGATTCAATTATCTATCGTATCATAGGTCATGGGACACATAATCCCTTTTGTTCTAATAGTTATGAGCTTTTTAAGTTGACCCAACCAATAATTTTCCTCTAACTAGCTGCTGACCCTCACCTATGGTCAAACATATAGACCGTTGATCGAACAACGATCTGTACTGGTCGGCTGTCATTTGCGTCAGAGGCTGGGTGAAAGGGGCCTCGATCCACAGACATAGACCATGGATGATGGTCTGACCTACGGACCGTGGGTCTGCCCATGGGTCGCGACTTAGTCGATTTTCTGAGCTGGGTTTGGGGAGGGGCTGTAGTGGTGAACCACAGACCACCAGCACGGGCCATGGTTTGACCTACGGTCCGTGGGTGGCAATCTTGGGTTCCACCTGCAACTTCTCAAAATCTGCATTTTTTGGTTTGTTTTGGATACGGGGTGTTACAAGTTAGGTGGCAAGTCCAACTTTATAACACCCCGAAGAAACTAGTAAGACCTAACGGAAACTTGACGTAATCTAATAGGTGTAACTAGAGCCTCACATGTGAGTTGAAGTTGTAAACTTGATTTAATAATGTAACATGGATTTTCAAGTTTAGTTTGAGGAGATTGAGGTCAAACGTCAAGAAACAACAATAATGTCTGGAAACTAGTCATTTGAACTAGTGAGTACTAAGGGTCTTGTTGTTGAATGTTGGAGTGTTGTATGAGGGTGAAAAATTGTAGATGTGACTACCATATTAAGGACATCATTTTTAGGGGTTAAAAGTCCGGGTACGACTCCCCTAAGACCACTCGAAGGGTCCTTGAGGAGGACCCCAAAACAGTCCCCCAAGGCTGCCTAGAAAGCTAGGTTTGGTCACTAAGTGGTGACCTACGGATGCCTTCCACGCCCCGTAGCCCAGACCACAGTCCGTGGATGAGGGGCATAGGTCCATACTTAGTTTTTCTTGGAAGCTGCAACATTTAGAGCCACAGTCCCAAACCACGAAAGACAACCACGTCCAGTAGATTGATCTACTGTCCGTGGAAGGAAAGCCGTAGGTTGGACTGTTTTTGACAACTTTTCAGTTAATTTGAGGTTTAGTGTTTTAATTAGTTAATTGAGTGGGGGTTAAGGGTGGTCAGTTAGGTGTTTAATTTATGACTTATATAAACTTATAGGACGCTAAACTAATTCATTAATTCACCACAAGTCAAGACCCCAAATCAAAAAAATTCAAATCCCCTTTCCCTCCCAAAGTCTTCTTTCCAAGAATACCATTGAAGACAAATGAATAAACCAACCTAGGGGCTTGAATATCGAGGATTTCTCTTAGGATTTTCGTGGGTTTCTAC
The DNA here is from genome assembly GCF_900185275.1 of Solanum verrucosum. NCBI lineage: Eukaryota > Viridiplantae > Streptophyta > Magnoliopsida > Solanales > Solanaceae > Solanum > Solanum verrucosum. The sequence continues at coordinate 165,613 of NW_026020253.1, forward strand.
ACCTAAGGTATGGTGGTTTTCTTCCATGAGTAGCTATCACCCATGGAGCCCTCTCAAAAGCTTTTAATTCAATTCTAGAAATCTTCAAAAGCTAGGGTTTCAACTCAACCCCATGGATTCCTTTCTAAGTTGTTCTTAATGATTGAAGTATGTTTATTATTAGTAATACTACTAATTTTAGATGGTTTTAACTTCAAATCTAAAGAATCCATTAGTTTTCCCCCAACCCTAGCTATGGCTTTTCTCTACACAATGAATGTTGTTAAAAGTTGATTCAATGGGTTGAAATAGAGTTGTTTATGATGTAATTACGTTATCTAAGTATATTTTTATATGTATTCTTGATTACCTTATGAATCTAAGATGAAATTGACTTTGTCTAGGGTTATATCATGAAAGACACAAATTGAGGGGTTAGATATGATCTTCTAGGGTTGATAAATTTCTTGATGAATGGCCTTAGTTTAGATTACCTAGACATGAATGGAATATGATAGAATCTTGTAGATATGAATTACCTTGAAAATGATCATATTGGTTATGTTGTGGGATTATGATGTTCTTCTATCTATTGTGCCAAATCTAAGATGTTAGACTTGATCTGGACTCTTGGCCTTGAAGGGCAATCTATGAAGGTATGTTATGTGAAGTTATTATATATGAATTGATTGATCCACTTATGGTGGGGGTGTTTACTTGTCAAGTATTCTAATTATTAATTGTTGATCCACTTATGGTGGAGGTTCTTACTTTCCATATGTATTGTAGTGTTGAGATAAGGCCCCAATCCCCTAAAACCCTAGATATGACCAAGTATGATACGATATGAATACGAATGTTAGGTTATGATCATGATGGTGTTGCTATGATGAATGTATCCATGTGTATTGTAATGAATATTAGATATGTTGATTTATATGGTCTATGTAACACCCCGTATTCAAAATAGACAAAAATGCAGATTTTGAGAAGTTACAGGTGCAACTTACGGTCGCCATCCACGGACCGTAGGTCAGACCACGACCCGTGCTGGTGGACCGTGGTTCACCACTGCAACCCCTCCCCAGCCAGCTCAGAAAAATTGGCTAAGTCTCGACCCACGGAAAGACCCACGGTCCGTAGATCAGACCACGGTCCGTGGTCTGTGTCCGTGGATCAAGACCTCCTTTACCTAGCCTCTGACACGAACTATGGTTGACCAGCACGGACCGTCGTTCGATCCACGGTCCGTAGGTCTAACCGTAGATCGAAGGTTAGCAGCCAGTTAGCTGAAAATTCTGATGGGTCAACTTCAGATAGTCATAAATTTTAGCACAAAATGAATTATGTGTCCCATGACATATGGTTAGATATATAATTGAATTATCTTTCCAACGCCACCGAGTTTGCTAAATTCCGACCTCCGAGTAAAAAGTTATGCTCGTTTTAGTGAAGGCCTGTCGAGCAGGCTTGACTTACTGACGCAATCTACGGACCGTAGATTGACCTACGACAGTATATCACTCCGACAACAGTTAATTCAGGGGTCTTTTTGTCTTTTCCTATTTCGTTTAACCCCTAAGATACGTCGTTTAAACCCTATATCATGAGGTTTTAATTAGTTTAAGCCTAGAAACATAACTAGAACTTACCTAAGTCAAAAATCATTAATCAAACTTAGAAAATTAGAAGCAAGAAGGGAGAAAAAGGTCAAGAACCCTAGTTCAAGAACGCAGCGAGGTTTCTTCAGTTCCAGCCCCGAAATCGAAAGATTTCTCCGTGGAATTCGTCACCAGGTATGTGGGATTTCACTAGTGGGTTCCTTTCGCCCATTAGGTCCCTAGAATTCAGTCAGATTCTTGATTCCATGATTATGAACAGACCTAGGGTTTCTAGAATTATAGCAGATCATGATGAATTAGTTATTTAAATGCTCCAAATCAGATTATCATGTTATTGCTCAGTTTATCGCATGAATTTCAGAACCCTAGCTATGTATTTCTTTAGTTCTTGAATTACACATGCTAGGTCAGATATTTGAGTATTCAGTTTTACATGCCTCAGTTTATGAATGCATCATTATCAGATTAATTGTTGCATTCTCAGTTTGCATGTTCAGTTCGAGCTATCCAGTATTTACAGAAATTCAGTCATAACCAGTTAACTACTTAATTCATTGGGAGTAGCATAATACCGAGTTGGACTAGGGTTTCAGCGTACCCATATAGTCCCAGAACTACGAGCCACGTAGGTGTAAGTCCCCTCTGTGGGCAACATCAGTTTAGTGATCACGCCAGCATGCCTTTATACCTCTGGCAGGGTATATTGGGTCCTCTCGATGGGGCGTATACATCGGACTCCACATTTAGCTCATGTGGTTTTATGTCGGTTATTAGTAGCTCCCACAGTTCAGTCAGACTCTATTGCATTGACCATATTTCAGTACAGTCAGTATTTAGTCTCAGCATGTTATAAATTTGGTCATTGCATCAGTTAGCTCAGTATTTCAGTATCTATATCATGTTCAGATGATTTCATTGCTTTATTGCTTTGTTCAGTTATATGTTATTTCAGCTTTACTCTATCCTGCATGCTCAGTACCTTTCAAGTACTGACGCATACGTGCGCTACATCTTCTCGTGATGTAGGTTCAGGTTCTCAGCATCCAGATCACGCTTAGATCGATTCCCGATCTTCAGTTCAGCAGAATCATTTGGTGAGTCCTTATTCTTCGGGGACAATAGTCATGAGTTTCTTTTCAGTATTTTAGTCCTTTAGTTTCAGTTTTGCTAGACTTAGCTGGGGCCTGTCCCAACATTTCTAGTCAGTTTAGAGGCTTATTTCAGACATAGTTAGATTCAGCTTAGTGTTTTGAGTTTGATATTTCTTTTGTATTAAACTCTCAGATTTGATATATTCAGTTATAGTATATGGGTATTCCCCATCTCTTCAGATTTATTTATGAATTAGCTTCCGCATCAGTTCATTATCTTTAATATGCTCATGATCATGCCAGCAGGGTTAGCTTGGGATCACTTGTGGTCCTAGGTCCCGTGTCCGCGTCTCAGGGTTAGCTAGAGGCGTGACAGTCTAAGAACCTTAAATGCAATATATGTGAATCGTGCATGAGTTGTTATATTATTTACATTTTGTGACCCCCTTGAGAAGGGAGGTGTCTATGATGATAATGTTGTTGTTGTTGTTGTGCCGTTGTGAAGAAAATTTTGCACACACACACATACTCCATGCATAAACATGAATATGATGTATCAATGGTTTTAATTGAAAGTATAGTTCTCATATGCACCTTTATGATTATTATGCATAAAATGTACATGAACATGATGATCCTATTGTGTTGATTGAAAGTCCATTCTCATGAGAACACATGATCTTAATATGAAAGTTATACTCATATAGTAATGATGATTCTAAGGTTGAAAGTTAGTTCTCACCTTTAAATGAATCTACGAGCTATTTAGTGAGTTGTATTGAACGAAGGGTAAAGTTTGCCTTCACACATGTAGATACAATTCCATACTAATTATGTATATTTGGGAAATAATGCTTAGTACCGAGTGGATATGGACGATGAGGAAAAGGCACCTCTGCTAATGCAATAGGTTGGATCATCTATAGTAAACTCATGAGGTGGAAGCTCCTCCGCTAATGCAATAGGTGGGGTTTCTAGTAGCAATCTCTCTATCCCATAACTATGTGCCAAACATAGGACTTAGCTAGTGGATCCACTTAGAAGCTAAATATAATTAGTTCTACCTTCGGCAAGTAAGAACGCCTTATTTATGTGTAGGGTTATATGACACCGGATACCATGTAGCTCACATGGTCTATGTCAGTTATGGCAACTTTTCCGTATAATAATGAAGTTAATGAATGAGACATGAACTATACTATGACTTCTTGATGATTTTACTTAGTAGGACGGGGGGTATGGGACTTCACTTCCACAATGCACAAATAGACTTAGTAGGATATCATGGGATGGTTCCTTTGCATTATGATGAGATTCGAATGCATGTATGTATATTGAATGGATAGTTGTTATGCATGACTTTCCTTGTATTCGAGTAATGTACATGACTATTTCCTTAATTTGTGAATATTGCATATAATGAAGTCTAAAGATGTAATGCATCACTAAGGTAGCTTCAAAGGAGTACTTAGTAGGGTTGGTATTATGGGATGCTAACCCCACATTGCACAAGTGTTTCCTAGAGGTTACTAAGGTAATGGATTTACCATGAAATGAGTATGAATGCGATATTGGATTTGTGTTGTACATTGTACATTGTAAATACATGTTAGTTACCATACATTGCACAAGTGTGTTTTAGAGTTTGCTTATGTAATGATTACTTCATGATGTAATGGTCTTGGTATTTAACCGTGCATCCTTGTATAATTGGAGGCTATGTATTGTGAAGATTGGGATGTGTATTATATTGATATTGGAGACTATGCTTGTTGTTATAATGATATTTCTCAGGTTATAATGAAATGTATGTGAGTTCCCTTATTGGTTGCATTCTCTAATTATTTCAAAGATGATGTTAAAAAGTGGCATAAAGCATGATTTCAAATGTAATGTCCCTTTTCATGTATGTTTTAATGGTTTTGTGCATGGCTACCATACTTAGTACATTTTTGTGCTAACCCATATTTCTATGTTTTCTACAATGTAGGGGGTTGGATCATGGAGATTGTAGGTTTGGTTCAAAGGGCTTGGAATAGGTGATCCTCCAGGCCAGTTCATGAGTCCTCAAGTTCGGGGACCAACATCTTACTTAGTAGATATCTTAGTAGTTTCTTTTATTAGTTTAATTTTAGAACTATGTAAGAGTTGTATCCCTATATGTCTAACTATTCGAATGTATAGATGGACAATGAGACAATGTTTAGACTCCTTTCTATTTTAAAAAAAATGAATTTGTTTGCGGAAAAAAAAGTTTTAATTTCCGCCCCGAGCTACCCCCAAGACGTGGACACGGGACCTAGGACCACAAGTGATCCCAAGCTAACCCTGCTGGCATGATCATGAGCATATTAAAGATAATAAATTGATGCGGAAGCTAATTCATAAATAAATCTGAAGAGATGGGGAATACCCATATACTATAACTGAATATATCAAATCTGAGAGTTTAATACAAAAGAAATATCAAACTCAAAACACTAAGCTGAATCTAACTATGTCTGAAATAAGCCTCTAAACTGACTAGAAATGCTGGGACAGGCCCCAGCTAAGTCTAGCAAAACTGAAACTAAAGGACTAAAATACTGAAAAGAAACTCATGACTATTGTCCCCGAAGAATAAGGACTCACCACTGATGCTGCTGAACTGAGGATCGGGAATCGATCTAAGCGTGATCTGGATGCTGAGAACCTGAACCTACATCACGAGAAGATGTAGCGCACGTATGCGTCAGTACTTGAAAGGTACTGAGCAGGCAGGATAGAGTAAAGCTGAAAGAACATATAACTGAACAAAGCAATAAAGCAATGAAATAATCTGAACATGATATAGATACTGAATACTGAGCTAACTGAATGCAATGACCAATTTATAACATGCTGACTGAATACTGAATGAACTGTAAATGTGGTCAATGCAATAGAGTCTGACTGAACTGTGGGAGCTACTAATAACCTACATAAAACCACATGAGCTAAATGTGGAGTCCGATGTATACGCCCCATCGAGAGGACCCAATATACCCTGCCAGAGGTATAAAGGCATGCTGGCGTGATCACTAAACTGATGTTGCCCACAGAGGGGACTTACACCTACGTGGGTCGTAGTTCTGGGACTATATGGGTACGCTGAAACCCTAGTCCAACTCGGTATTATGCTACTCCCAATGAATTAAGTAGTTAACTGGTTATGACTGAATTTCTGTAAATACTGGATAGCTCGAACTGAACATGCAAACTGAGAATGCAACAATTAATCTGATAATGATGCATTCATAAACTGAGGCATGTATAACTGAATACTGAAACATCTGACCTAGCATGTGTAATTCAAGAACTAAAGAAATACATAGCTAGGGTTCTGAAATTCATGCGATAAACTGAGCAATAACATGATAATCTGATTTGGAACATTTAAATAACTAACTCATGATGATCTGTTCAAATTCTAGAAACCCTAGGTCTGTTCATAATCATGGAATCAAGAATCTGACTGAATTCTAGGGACCTAATGGGCGAAAGGAACCCACTAGTGAAATCCCACATACCTGGTGACGAATTCCACGGAGAAATCTTTTGATTTCGGGGCTGGAACTGAAGAAACCTCGCTGTGTTCTTGAACTAGGGTTCTTGACCTTTTTTTCTCCTCTTAGCGTTCTAATTCTTCTAAGTTTGATTAATGATTTGACTTAGGTAAGTTCTAGTTATGTTTCTAGGCTTAAACTGATTAAAACCTCATGATTTAGGATCTAAACGACGTATCTTAGGGGTTAAACGAAATAGGAAAAGACCAAAAGGCCCTTGAATTAGCTGCTGTTGGAGTGACTGACGGACCTGATTGACGGTCCGTCAATCAATCGACGGTCCGTCGATTGGGTCCGTAGGTCGAGTCTGCCCGACAGGGCTTCACTAAAACGGGCATAACTTTTTACTCGGTTGTCGAAATTTAGAAAACTCGGTGGAGTTGGAAAGATAATTCAATTTTCTATCTAACCATAGGTCATGGGACACATAATTCATTTTGTGCTAAGAGTTATGACCATCTGAAGTTGACCTATCAGAATTTTCAGCTAACTGGCTGTTGATCCTCATCTATGGTCAGACCTACGGACCGTGGATCGATTGACGGTCCGTGCTGGTCAACCATGGTTCGTGACAGAAAACTTCCCCAGAACTCAGTCAGAAAATTTGGCCAAGTGTTGACCCACGACTGGACTTACGGTCCGTAAGTCAGGTCACGGACCGTAGTTCGTGTCCGTGGATCGATGCCCCAAAAGCAACTTGGTATCAGAGCATTAGGTTTAAGTGTCCTAGGATGTCTGAAAAGCCGCACTAGGTAGAGTCCTTTTCATGGGTGTGTAGTGCGCACCACATCTAATGAGAGGGAGGCTATAAAGTGTTTTAGGAAATCTTCATTTTCTTGTTACTCTTATCGTGCGTAAGGTATGATCTAAATTCCATTCTAACTCGACGTTCTACGTTTCAGTGATCATGACTCTTCGTAGAGCTTATGCTAGGAATGCGAATGCCAGGAACGCAAACGCAGCTCCTCCAGTTCCAGATCAGGAAGTGTCGAATGCTGAATTCAGGAATGCTATTCAGATGTTGGCTCAGAGTGTCGCTAACCAGAACAATCAGCGAGTTCAAGTTCCTATGAATGCAAATGGTGGATCAGCAGCAGCAAGGGTCTGTGACTTTGTTAGGATGAATCCTCCAGAGTTCTTAGGATCGCAGACTGGTGAAGATCCTCAGAATTTCTTGGATGAGATCAAGAAGATCTTTGAGGTGATGCAGGTCACTGGGAATGATCGGGTTGAGTTAGCATCTTACCAACTTAAAGATGTAGCTCATATCTGGTATACTCAGTAGAAGGAGAACAGGGGTACAGATGTTGCTCCTATTACTTGGGAATGTTTCAGCGAAACCTTTCTAGACAGGTTTTTCCCCATAGAGTTGAGAGAAGCAAGGGCCCAAGAATTTATGAACTTACGGCAGGGTAACATGACTGTCCAAGAGTATGGGCTCAAGTTTAACCAACTCTCCAGGTATGCTCCTCACATGGTTGTTGATTCCAGGGCTCAGATGAATAAGTTTCTGTATGGAGTGTCAGACTTAGTGAAAACAGAGTGCAGGAATGATATGTTGTTGGGAGACATGAACATCTCTAGGCTCATGACTCATGCTCAGCAGGTTGAGGGTGATAAGCTTAGGGAACATGCTAAGGAGACTAAGAAAGCAAGAACAGGTAACTATGAGTATTCCCAACAGAAATCGGGTGGTGGAAACCGCTCGCATTTTCAACAGAAGTCTTCAACTCCAGCCCCTTCATCAGCTAGTGTTCCATCCCCCAGGTTCCGTAATGATCAGAAAGGTAGGGTGTCAGGCTCTAAGTCTCAAGGTAGTTTTTCAGGCACCAAAACCTACCCAACTTGCTCGAAATGTAGTAGGAACCATCCGGGCGAGTGCCTTGCAGGTAAGGAAAGATGCTTTGGGTGTGGCCAGTCTGGTCATAGATTGAAGGATTGTCCTTCAAGACAAGGTCAAGGAGGAAATAATGGTAGAGCTCAGTCTACAACTTCAGCAGCACCAGCAGGTCGCCCGACTCAGCAGGGTAACTCTTCTGGAACTGGTGGCGGACAGCGCCAAAACAGGCTTTATGCTCTTCAGGCTCGTCAAGATCAGGAAGATTCTCCTGATGTAGTCACTGGTACGTTTTGAGTCTTTGATCTTGATGTTTATGCATTGTTAGATCCAGGGGCTACTTTGTCTTTTGTAACTCCTTATATAGCAGTCCAATTCAGTGTTAGTCCAGAAACTCTTTCAGAACCCTTCTCAGTCTCTACTCTAGTCGGTGACCCAGTTATAGCTAGACGGGTATACAGAAATTGCCCTGTCACAGTCTCTCAGAAAGTCACCTCAGCAGATCTTGTAGAGTTAGAAATGGTAGACTTCTATGTCATTCTAGGCATGGATTGGTTACATTCATGTTATGCCTCAGTTGATTGTAGAACTAGGATTGTTCGTTTTCAGTTTCCAGACGAACCAATCCTTGAATGGAAGGGTAGTAGCTTAGCGCCTATGGGTCGATTCATTTCTTACCTTAAGGCCAGAAAGATAATTTCTAAGGGTTATCTCTATCATCTAGTTCGGGTTAAGGATTCTAGTTCCGAAACCCCAACTCTTGAGTCAGTTCCTGTATCAGTGATTTTCCAAAAGTGTTCCCAGAAGATCTTCCCGGAGTTCCTCTCGAAAGGGAAATCGACTTTAGAATTGATCTCCTTCCAGATACCCAGCCTATATCTATCCCTCCTTACAGAATGGCTCCAGCTGAGCTTAAGGAATTAAAAGAGCAGTTGAAAGACCTTCTAGATAAGGGCTTCATCAGACCCAGTATTTCGCCATGGGGTGCACCAGTGTTGTTCGTGAAGAAGAAAGACGGTTCTCTCAGAATGTGCATTGACTATAGGCAGTTGAACAAGGTCACAATCAAGAATAAGTATCCTATCCCCAGGATTGATGACTTGTTTGACCAACTTCAGGGTGCTAGTCATTTCTCAAAGATAGACCTCAGATCAGGTTATCATCAGCTTAGAGTCAGAGATAGTGACATTCCGAAGACAGCCTTCAGAACTCGGTATGGTCATTATGAATTTGTAGTTATGTCATTTGGACTAACCAATGCTCCTGCAGCTTTCATGGATTTGATGAACAGAGTGTTCAAGCAGTACTTGGACTTGTTCGTTATCGTCTTTATTGATGATATCCTCATTTACTCTAGGAATGAGGAAGAACATGCGAGTCATTTGAGAGTTGTTCTGCAAATTCTTAAAGATCGCCAGTTATTTGCAAAATTTAGTAAGTGTGAGTTTTGGTTACAATCAGTTGCCTTCCTTGGGCATATTGTGTCTAGTAAATGAATTCAAGTAGATTCCCAGAAGATAGAAGCAGTGAAACAATGGCCCAGACCTACCTCTCCTACAGATATCAGAAGTTTCTTGGGTCTAGCAGGCTATTACAAACGGTTTGTGGAAGGATTTTCATCCATAGCCTCTCCATTGACTAAGTTAACTCAGAAAAAGGTTAAGTTCCAATGGTCAGATAATTGTGAGTAAAGCTTTGCAAAACTAAAAACTAGGTTGACTACAGCTCCTGTCTTGACTCTACCAGAGGGTTCAGATGGTTATGTGATCTATTGTGATACATCAAGAGTCGGCCTAGGTTGTGTGTTGATGCAGCGATGTAAGGTTATAGCTTATGCTTCTAGACAACTTAAGGTACATGAGAAGAATTATCCAACTCATGACCTCGAGCTAGCAGCAGTGGTGTTTGCACTTAAGATTTGGAGACATTACTTGTATGGTGTTCATGTAGATGTGTTCACAGACCATAAGAGCCTCCAGTATGTATTCACCCAGAAAGAGTTGAATCTTCGCCAGAGAAGATGGCTTGAGTTCCTCAAGGATTATGATATGAGTGTGCATTACCATCCTGGTAAGGCAAATGTAGTAGCAGATGCCCTTAGCAGACTATCTATGGGTAGTGTAGCACATGTTGAGGAAGAAAGAAAAGAGCTAGCAAAGGATGTTCACAGACTTGCTCGCCTAGGAGTTCGTCTTATGAGCATATCAGATGGTGGTGTAACGGTTCAGAATGGGGCATAATCTTCTTTGGTAGTAGAGGTTAAGGAAAAACAAGATAGTGATCCAATCTTGCTTGAACTTAAGGGTGCAGTCCACAATCAGAGAGTGGAGGTTTTCTCCCAAGGGGGAGATGGTGTACTTCGCTATCAAAGTAGATTGTGTGTTCCTGATGTGGGTGAATTGAGACAGCATATTCTCGCAGAAGCCCACAATTCCAGATATTCTATTCATCCAGGTGCCACTAAGATGTACCGTGATCTGCGGGAAGTCTATTGGTGGAATGGTATGAAAAGAGATATAGCAGATTTTGTGGCTAAGTGCTCCAATTGCCAGCAAGTAAAGGTAGAACATCAGAAACCAAGAGGTATGACTCAAGAGATTGACATTCCTACTTGGAAGTGGGAAGTGATCAACATGGACTTCATCACAGGTTTACCTCGTACTCGCAGAAAACATGACTCAATTTGGGTGATTGTTGATAGGGTTACTAAGTCTTCTCGCTTTTTGGTGGTCAAGACTACAGATTCGGCGGAGGATTACGCCAAGCTTTACATTAATGAGATTGTGAGGTTGCATGGAGTTCCTTTGTCTATCATTTCAGATAGAGGTCCTCAGTTTACATCTCATTTCTGGAAGTCATTTCAGAAAGGTCTTGGTACTCAGGTTAATCTTAGCACAACATTTCATCCGCAGACGGATAGTCAGGCAGAGCGTACCATTCAGACCTTAGAGTACATGTTGAGAGCTTGTGTGATCGACTTCAAGGGTAGTTGGGACGATCACCTTCCTCTGATTGAGTTCGCCTACAACAATAGTTACCATTCCAGCATTCAGATGGCCCCTTATGAGGCATTGTATGGGCGTAGATGTAGATCTCCAGTTGGTTGGTTTGAAGTAGGTGAAACAGCCTTGATAGGACCAGATTCGGTCCTTGATGCTATGGAGAAAGTGCAACTCATTAGAGATAGACTTAAGACTGCTCAGAGTCGCCAGAAGTCTTATGCAGATGTGAGAAGAAGGGAACTAGAGTTCCAAGTTGATGATTGAGTTTTCCTAAAAGTGTCACCTATGAAAGGGGTGATGAGATTTGGCAAGAAAGGGAAGCTCAGTCCCAGATATGTAGGCCCTTACCGGATCTTGAAAAGGATTGGTAAAGTGGCTTATGAGTTAGAGTTGTCAGTAGACTTAGCAGCAGTGCATCCAGTCTTTCACATTTCTCTTTTGAAGAAGTGTGTGGGTGATCCAGCATCCATAGTGCCATTAGAGAGTGTGGCCGTGAAAGATAGTCTTTCTTATGAGGATGTACCAGTTGAGATTCTCGATCGTCAGGTTAGAAGGTTGAGAAATAAAGAAGTCGCTTCAGTTAAGGTTTTGTGGAGGAGTCCGTAAGTAGAGGGAGCTACTTGGGAAGCAGAAGCAGCCATGAAGTCCAAGTATCCTCACCTCTTTCCTTCCGATTCCATTCCAGCTTGAGGTAATAGTTCCTCATCAGTTTTTCAGTCATTCATGCGAAAATTCAGTCTTAGAATCATGTTCCTTCAGTTTGTACTTGCATTTTCAGCGTATTTGTATGTTCTTGGAACTCAATTCAGTTAGAAATTCAGTTCTAAGTGTTTAGTGGTAGGGAATGCAGCCCTTTCCCTACATTTCAGCTAGATTAGTCTTCATTCGAGGATGAATGGTCCCAAGGGGGAGATAATGTAACACCCCGTATTCAAAATAGACAAAAATGCAGATTTTCAGAAGTTACAGGTGCAACTTACGGTCGCCATCCACGGACCGTAGGTCAGACCACGGCCCGTGCTGGTGGACCGTGGTTCACCACTGCAACCCCTCCCCAGCCAGCTCAGACAAATTGGCTAAGTCTCGACCCACGGATAGACCCACGGTCCGTAGATCAGACCACGGTCCGTGGTCTGTGTCCGTGGATCAAGACCTCCTTTACCCAGCCTCTGACACGAACTATGGTTGACCAGCATGGACCGTCGTTCGATCCACGGTTCGTAGGTGTGACCGTAGATCGAAGGTTAGCAGCCAGTTAGCTGAAAATTCTGATGGGTCAACTTCAGATGGTCATAACTTTTAGCACAAAATGAATTATGTGTCCCATGACCTATGGTTAGATAGATAATTGAATTAGCTGAAAATTCCGACCTCCGAGTAAAAGGTTATGCTCGTTTTATTGAAGGCTTGTCGAGCAGGCTTGACTTACGGACGCAATCTACGGACCGTAGATTGACCTACGGCCGTAGATCACTCCGACAGCAGTTAATTCAGGGGTCTTTTGGTCTTTTTCTATTTCGTTTAACCCCTAAGATACGTCGTTTATACCCTAAATCATAAGGTTTTAATTAGTTTAAGCCTAGAAACATAACTAGAACTTACCTAAGTCAAAAATCATTAATCAAACTTAGAAAATTAGAAGCAACAAAGGAGAAAAAGGTCAAGAACCCTAGTTTAAGAACGCAGCGAGGTTTCTTCAGTTCCAGCCCCGAAATCGAAAGATTTCTCCGTGGAATTCGTCACCAGGTATGTGAGATTCCACTAGTGGGTTCCTTTCGCCCATTAGGTCCCTAGAATTCAGTCAGATTCTTGATTCCATGATTATGAACAGACCTAGGGTTTCTAGAATTATAGCAGATCATGATGAATTAGTTATTTAAATGCTCCAAATCAGATTATCATGTTATTGCTCAGTTTATCGCATGAATTTCAGAACCCTAGCTATGTATTTCTTTAGTTCTTGAATTACACATGCTAGGTCAGATATTTCAGTATTCAGTTTTACATGCCTCAGTTTATGAATGCATCATTATCAGATTAATTGTTGCATTCTCAGTTTGCATGTTCAGTTTGAGCTATTCGGTATTTACAGAAATTCAGTCATAACCAGTTAACTACTTAATTCATTGGGAGTAGCATAATACCGAGTTGGACTAGGGTTTCAGCGTACCCATATAGTCCCAGAACTACGAGCCACGTAGGTGTAAGTCCCCTCTGTGGGCAACATCAGTTTAGTGATCACGCCAGCATGCCTTTATACCTCTGGCAGGGTATATTGGGTCCTCTCGATGGGGCATATACATCGGACTCCACATTTAGCTCATGTGGTTTTATGTCGGTTATTAGTAGCTCCCACAGTTCAGTCAGACTCTATTGCATTGACCATATTTCAGTACAGTCAGTATTCAGTCTTAGCATGTTATAAATTTGGTCATTGCATCAGTTAGCTCAGTATTTCAGTATCTATATCATGTTCAGATGATTTCATTGCTTAATTGCTTTGTTCAGTTATATGTTATTTCAGCTTTACTCTATCCTGTATGCTCAGTACCTTTCAAGTACTGACGCATACGTGCGTTACATCTTCTCGTGATGTAGGTTCAGGTTCTCAGCATCCAGATCACGCTTAGATCGATTCCCGATCTTCAGTTCAGCAGAATCAGTTGGTGAGTCCTCATTCTTCGGGGACAATAGTCATGAGTTTCTTTTCAGTATTTTAGTCCTTTAGTTTCAGTTTTGCTAGACTTAGCTGGGGCCTGTCCCAACATTTCTAGTCAGTTTAGAGGCTTATTTCAGACATAGTTAGATTCAGCTTAGTGTTTTGAGTTTGATATTTCTTTTGTATTAAACTCTCAGATTTGATATATTCAGTTATAGTATATGGGTATTCCCCATCTCTTCAGATTTATTTATGAATTAGCTTCCGCATCAGTTCATTATCTTTAATATGCTCATGATCATGCCAGCAGGGTTAGCTTGGGATCACTTGTGGTCCTAGGTCCCGTGTCCGCGTCTCAGGGTTAGCTCGAGGCGTGACAGTCTAAGAACCTTAAATGCAATATATGTGAATCGTGCATGAGTTGTTATATTATTTACATTTTGTGACCCCCTTGAGAAGAGAGGTGTCTATGATGATAATGTTGTTGTTGTTGTTGTGCCGTTGTGAAGACAATTTTGCACACACACACATACTCCATGCATAAACATGAATATGATGTATCAATGGTTTTAATTGAAAGTATAGTTCTCATATGCACCTTTATGATTATTATGCATAAAATGTACATGAACATGATGACCCTATTGTGTTGATTGAAAGTCCATTCTCATGAGAACACATGATCTTAATATGAAAGTTATACTCATATAGTAATGATGATTCTAAGGTTGAAAGTTAGTTCTCACCTTTAAATGAATCTACGAGCTATTTAGTGAGTTGTATTGAACGAAGGGTAAAGTTTGCCTTCACACATGTAGATACAATTCCATACTAATTATGTATATTTGGGAAATAATGCTTAGTACCGAGTGGATATGGACGATGAGGAAAAGGCACCTCTGCTAATGCAATAGGTTGGATCATCTATAGTAAACTCATGAGGTGGAAGCTCCTCCGCTAATGCAATAGGTGGGGTTTCTAGTAGCAATCTCTCTATCCCATAACTACGTGCCAAACATAGGACTTAGCTAGTGGATCCACTTAGAAGCTAAATATAATTAGTTCTACCTTCGGCAAGTAAGAACGCCTTATTTATGTGTAGGGTTATATGACACCGGATACCATGTAGCTCACATGGTCTATGTCAGTTATGGCAACTTTTCCGTATAATAATGAAGTTAATGAATGAGACATGAACTATACTATGACTTCTTGATGATTTTACTTAGTAGGACGGGGGGTATGGGACTTCACTTCCACAACGCACAAATAGACTTAGTAGGATATCATGGGATGGTTCCTTTGCATTATGATGAGATTCGAATGCATGTATGTATATTGAATGGATAGTTGTTATGCATGACTTTCCTTGTATTCGAGTAATGTACATGACTATTTCCTTAATTTGTGAATATTGCATATAATGAAGTCTAAAGATGTAATGCATCACTAAGGTAGCTTCAAAGGAGTACTTAGTAGGGTTGGTATTATGGGATGCTAACCCCACATTGCACAAGTGTTTCCTAGAGGTTACTAAGGTAATGGATTTACCATGAAATGAGTATGAATGCGATATTGGATTTGTGTTGTACATTGTACATTGTAAATACATGTTAGTTACCATACATTGCACAAGTGTGTTTTAGAGTTTGCTTATGTAATGATTACTTCATGATGTAATGGTCTTGGTATTTAACCGTGCATCCTTGTATAATTGGAGGCTATGTATTGTGAAGATTGGGATGTGTATTATATTGATATTGGAGACTATGCTTGTTGTTATAATGATATTTCTCAGATTATAATGAAATGTATGTGAGTTCCCTTATTGGTTGCATCCTCTAATTATTTCAAAGATGATGTTAAAAAGTGGCATAAAGCATGATTTCAAATGTAATGTCCTTTTTCATGCATGTTTTAATGGTTTTGTGCATGGCTACCATACTTAGTACATTTTTGTGCTAACCCATATTTCTATGTTTTCTACAATGTAGGGGGTTGGATCATGGAGATTGTAGGTTTGGTTCAAAGGGCTTGGAATAGGTGATCCTCCAGGCCAGTTCATGAGTCCTCAAGTTCGGGGACCAACATCTTACTTAGTAGATATCTTAGTAGTTTCTTTTATTAGTTTAATTTTAGAACTATGTAAGGGTTGTATCCCTATATGTCTAACTATTCGAATGTATAGATGGACAATGAGACAATGTTTAGACTCCTTTCTATTTTAAAAAAAATGAATTTGTTTGTGGAAAAAAAAGTTTTAATTTTCGCATTATTTCTTATGACATTATGTGTATGATTATGCTAAGGGCTTGTATGCGACCTCTTCGGTGTCAAATACGCCATGTTATGTCTAGGGGGTAACCCCGGGTCGTGACAAACTTTGTATCAGATCATAAGGTTTTGGGATAATTTAGCTTCGTGTCTCATAGGCTACATCGAGTAGAGTCTTGTTCATAAGTGTGAAGCGCGTCACACTTATGAGTGAGAGGATATAAGATGCTTAAGATTCCACTTCTTCATTACTCTTGACTCGTGCCATAGAGCCTAACTGTATAAGATCTCTCTCTTATTCCTTATCTAGTGGTTCTTAATATGTGACTACTTAAGAGGGTGAATGCTTCTATGAATGAGGGAGAAAGGGATTAGAGGCAATTGTGGCAATATGACTTGGTAAGACTTGATGGTGAATATGGATAAAGTCCTAGGGTATAGGGGGAATTGCCTTATGGATTTAGGTAATGTTGATAGAAAGTCATGATGAGCTTTGTAGTATGTTGAAAGATATGGGGAATGATGTGCTTAGATAACAAGGTCATTGAGTATCCATTATGTTCATGAGTTAGGTTTGCTTGAAATCTCCCCTTATGAGGTGTAGTGAGTTGAGAAACTTAGACTCGGTGAAGTAGACTCATATAAGACCTTGAGTGATATCCTAGTAAGGGCCTTAGAAAGGGATGCTACTAGGGTTCACTCAGAACACTCTTTGGATGAAGGTACCGGTATGTTTGTAATTTCATGTGAGTATAAGTGCTATGTTGTCATCTGGTATTACCTTATCTTGTATGATGCCTTAGGAGGCTATGAGGTTTAATGTTCCTCAGGTGAGTAGATAGAACCTTTTTCGGTTTTTACCTCGGTTAATGATTTAAGTTAGAAAAGGGTTTATGGAAGATTTCCCTTTTACCTTGTTCCCTTGGGTTACCTTTGTTGAGATGGTAGGACTTGACATGTTAAGTTCAGATGTGACCCTTAGTATAGATTGGTTACATGCATGGTATGTCTTTATTGATGATAGGATCCGGATGGTTAGGTCCCAATTTCCTTATGAACCTAGTATTAGGGTGAAGAATGTTGAATCCAAAATCCCTTTTCTAGAGTGGGTGCCGGTAATGAATGAGTTTCCAGAAGTTTTTTCTGGATAATTTGTCGGTATTCCTCCCGAGAGAGAGAAATATACTTTTAGATGGTATGGACCTTAGTCCGGATATGCAACTTTTTCTTCCACTCCTCCTTAAAGAATAGCTCCAAAGGAGTCAAGGAATGGAAAGAGCAACTAAGGGGAGTTGCTAAACCATGAAGTATCTCTTTAAGGGGTGGCCCAATATTGGTGGTTAGAAAGAATATGGGTCTCTTGAAATTGTGCATTAGCTATCACCTATTGATTAAGATGGAAAATAAGTACAAATGTCTCCTTTTTGGATTTGGTACTTGTTGTGTCATGTGAGGATGGTATTGTTCGTTGTTGGAGACCATAGACCTTTGCAAAGATGGCAAATGTGAGCTTGGTCTTTTCTTTGGTTTTGCTTGAAAGGAGTATTACTTAAGGATTCTAGTAAGGGCTTTCCTCCTAAGGAAGGGATGATGTGGTTAGAAAGCATGACTTGTTGAAATCCCGAAATCCTCATCTCTTTCTTCCATTCCTATTCTAACTTGAGACCAAGAGTTCCTAGATGGGCTTATGTTATGTTTTAGGAGTCATGTGTGACTTATATATTTTCATGATTTCCTTATGATAAATATGTTCTTGAGAATTCATGTTTTATAATAAAATGAGTTTTCTTGTCTTATGTTCCTCATGTATATGTGCATTTAGAGTGAATAGCCTATATACTTCATGAGGTGTATGGTTGAAATTGCCTAAAAGTGCTTTTAAGAAGAAATTGCATAGTTGGCTTAAGTTGTTATGATAAGCATGATTTGAGTTGGAGAAGGAAATCTCCTCCAATGAAATGAAATATGTTGAGGTAAAGTGGTTCCTCTTGAATCTATGTGTTTTGGGAGTTATGTGCATTGTATGAGTTTTTTGCATGATTCTCCTTATGTTGTGCATGTCTTGTGAGAATGCATGTTTTAGAGTAAATGCGTGTTCATGACTTATATGTTCCTCATGTTGAATTGCATTATATATGATGAGTGCATATTTTAACTTCATGAGGTAGTTAATGAACATGCTTATGTTGGACCTTGATGGAATGACATGTTTAACTTGTCTTATGTTGGAGAAGGTAGTTCCTCCTATTTTTGTATGATCTGATGGGTTTTGAGCATGTTCTAATAAGGAGTTGAGAAATTTCTCCTTGAATGAATGTCATTTAAAGGTGGAAACTTGCATATGAGCTCTATGATAGTATGTTGAGCATGTCATGACTAGGAGAAGGTGGTTCCTCCTTGAACATAACTAAATATGATAATGTCATGCATATGGGTTGATAGATGTAGTTTCTATTTCCTTAGATTGCATTGACCATGTTGTTGGATATAAAGTTTTCCTCCTTCTGTATGATGCTCATTATTAATGGTGTATCTTTG
Organism: Solanum verrucosum; assembly: GCF_900185275.1. NCBI lineage: Eukaryota > Viridiplantae > Streptophyta > Magnoliopsida > Solanales > Solanaceae > Solanum > Solanum verrucosum. The sequence continues at coordinate 184,199 of NW_026020253.1, forward strand.
GGTTGTGCTCCATTTTCATGTTACTTACTTGTTGGGCTGCTAGTTTTGAGTCTTTGATTCCATAAGATGATTTCAGTTTCATTCGGGGACGAATGTTCCCAAGGAGGGGATAATATAACACCCCAAAGAAACAGTAAGACCTAATGGAAGCTTGACATATTATAGTAGGTGAAACTAGAGCCTCACATGTGAGTTGAAGTTGTACACTTAATTAAATAATGTAATATGTCTTTTCAAGTTTAGTTTGAGGAGATTTGAGGTCAAACGTCAAGAAACGACACTAACGTCCGGAAACTAGTCATTTGAACTAGTGAGATCTAAGGGTCTTGTCGTTGAAGTTTGGAGTGTTGTATGAGGGTGAAAACTTGTGGAAGTGACTCCCATACTTAGAACATCATATTTAGGGGTAAAAAGTCTGGGTATGACTCCCATAAGACCACTCGAGGGGTCTTTGAGGAGGACCCCAAAACAGTCCCCCAAGGCTGCCTAGAAAGCTAGGTTTGGTAACTAAGTGGTGACCTACGGATGCCTTCCACGCCCCGTAGACCAGACCACGGTCCTTGGATGAGGGGTGTCGGTCCATACTTAGTTTTTTTTGGAGCCTGCAACATTTAGAGCCACAGTCCCAAACCACGGAAGCCAACCACGTCCAGTAGATTGATCTACGTCCGTGGAAGGCTACCCGTAGGTTGGACTGTTTTTGACTGTTTTTGACAGCTTTTCAGTTAATTTGAGGTTTAGTGTTTTAATTAGTTAATTAAGTGCGGGTTAAGGGAGGTAGGTTAGGTGTTTAATTAATGACTTATAATAACTTATAGGACCCTAAACTAATTCATTAATTCACCACAAGTCAAGACCCCAAATCAAAAGAACTCAAATCCCCTTTCCCTCCCAAAGTCTTCTCTCCAAGAACACCATTGAAGACCAATGAAGAAACCAGTCTAGGGGCTTGAACATGGAGGCTTAATCTTAGGTTTTTCGTGGTTTTCTACACCTAAGGTATGGTGGTTTTCATCCATGGGTAGCTATCACCCATGGAGCCCTCTCAAAAACTTTTAATTCAATTCTAGAGATCTTCAAAAGCTATGGTTTCAACTCAACCCCATGGATTCCTTTCTAAGTTGTTCTTAATGATTGAAGTATGTTTATTATTAGTAATACTACTGATTTTAGATGGTTTTGACTTCAAATATAAAGAATCCATGAGTTTTCCTCCAACCCTAGCTATGGCTTTTCTCTACACAATGAATGTTGTTAGAAGTTGATTCACATGATTGAAATAGAGTTGTTTATGATGTAATTACATGATCTAAGTTTAGTTTTATATGTATTCTTGATTACCTTATGAATCTAAGATGAAATTGACTTTGTCTAGGGTTATCTCATGAAAGAGGCAAATTGAGGGGTTAGATATGATCTTCTAGGGTTGATGAATGGCCTTAGTTTAGATCACCTAGACATGAATGGAATATGATAGAATCTTGTAGATATGAATTACCTTGAAAATGATTATATTTGTTATGTTGTTGGATTATGATGTTCTTCTATCTATTGTGCCAAATCTAAGATGTTAGACTTGATCTCGACTCTTGGCCTTAAAGGGAAATCTATGAAGGTATGTTATGTGAAGCTATTATATATGAATGGATAGAGCCACTTATGGTGGGGGCGTTTACTTGTCAAGTATTCTAATTATTAATTGTTGATCCATTTATGGTAGAGGTGCTTACTTGCCATATGTATTGTAGTGTTGAGATTAGGTCCCTCTCCCCTACAACCCTAGATATGACCAAGTACGATACGATAAGAATACGAATGTTATGTTATGATCATGATGGTGTTTCTATGATGAATGTATCCATGTCTATTGTAATGAATATTAGATATGTTGATTTATATGGTCTAAGATCCTTAAATGCAATATATGTGAATCGTGCATGAGTTTGGATATTATTAACATGTTGTGACCCCCTTGAGAAGGGAGGCGTCTATGATGATAATGTTGTTGTTGTTGTGCCGTTGTGAAGACAATCATGCACATACACACACTCCATGCATACACATGAATTTGATGTATCAATGGTTTTAATTGAAAGTATAGTTATCATATGCACCTTTACTCATTATTATGCATGAAATGTACATGACCATTATGATCCTATTGTGTTGATTGAAAGTCCATTCTCATGATAACACATAATCTTAGTGTGAAAGTTATACTCACATACTAATGATGATTATATGGTTGAAAGTTAGTTCTTACCTTTAAACGAATCTACGAGCTATATAGTTAGTTGTATTGAATGAAGGGTAAAGTGTGCCTTAACTCATGTAGATACAATTCCATACTAATTATGTATAATTGGGAAATAATGCTTAGTACCGAGTGGATATGGACGATGAGGAAAAGGCCCCTCCACTAATGCAATAGGTTGGATCATCTATAGCAAACTCATGAGATGGAAGCTCCTCCGTTAATGCCATAGGTTGGGTTTCTAGTAGCAATCTCCCTATCCCATAACTATGTGCCAAACATAGGACTTAGCTAGTGGATCCACTTAGAAGCTAAATAAAATTAGTTCTACCTTCGTCAAGTAAGAACGCCTTCTTTCGGTGTAGGGTTATATGACATCGGATTCCATGTAGCTCACATGGTCTATGTCGGTTATGACACCTTTTCCCTATAATAATGAAGTTAATGAATGAGACATGGACTATACTATGACTTCTTGGTGAGTTTACATAGTAGGAGTGGGGGTATGGGACTTCACTTCCACATTGCACAAGTAAACTTAGTAGGATGTTACCGGATGGTTCCTTTGCATTATGATGAGATTCGAATTCATGTATGTATATTCAATGGATAGTTGTTATGCTTGACTTTCCTTTTATTCGAGTAATGTACATGACTATTTCCTTAATTTGTGAATATTGCATATAATGAAGTCTAAAGATGTAATGCATCACTAAGGTAGCTTCAAAAGAGTACTTAGTAGGGTTGGTATTATGGGATGCTAACTCCACATTGCACAAGTGTTTCCTAGAGGTTACTAAGGTAATGGCTTTACCATGAAATTAGTATGAATGTGATATTGGATTTGTGTTGTACATTGAAAATACATGTTAGTTACCCTACATTGCACAAATGTGTTTAAGAGGTTACTTATGTGATGAATACTTCAGGATGTGATGTTCTTGGTATTTAACCGTGTATCCTTGTATAATTGGAGGCTATGTATTGTGAAGATTGGGATGTGTATTATATTGATATTGGAGACAATGCTTGTTGTTATAATGATATTTCTTATGTTATAATGAAATGTATGTGAGTTGCCTTATTGGTTGCATTCTCTAACTATTTCAAAGATGATGTTCAAAAATGGCATAAAGCACGATTTCAAATGAAATGTCCATTTTCATGCATGTTTTAATGGTTTTCTGCATGGTTACCATACTTAGTACATTTTTGTGCTAACCCATATTTCTATGTTTTCTACAATGTAGGGGGTTGGTTCATAGAGATGGTAGTTTTAGTTCAAAGGGCTTGGAATAGGTGATCCTCTAAGCCAGTGGATGAGTCATCAAGTTCGGGGACCAACATCTTACTTAGTAGATATCTTAGTAGTTTCTTGTATTATTTTCATTTTAGAACTATGTAAGGGTTGTATCCCTATATGTCTAAGTATTCGATTATATAGATGGCCAATGAGACAATGTTTAGACTCCTTTCTACTTTGAAAAAAATTGACTTCGTTTGTTGAGGAAAACGTTTTAATTTCCGCATTATTTCTTATGGAATTGTGTGCATGATTATGCTAAGGGCTTGTATGCGACCCCTTCGGGGTCAACTACGTCATGCTACATCTAGGGGATAACCCTGGGTCGTGACAAACTTATAGGCCGGATCAATTACTCGGCTCAAAATCTCAAAAGGACCAATAAATCTAAGGGTAATCTTTCCCTTCTTCCCGAACGTCATCTCACCATTCATGGGTTAAATTCGGAGCTAAACACGATATCTCTCTCTATTAACACTAAGGACCAAATTCTTCACTAGTGGGCTCAGAAAAGCGGGTGCACTTTCTAGCCGCACGGGGGATCAAGTGACGACATCTTATCTCCAAAAAGTGCACTCAACATCATATCATCTGCCTCTACCTCACATGTGGGCTCTGGGACATCTTCCGTAGTAGCAGCAAAAGCGTCAACATCAACTCGGAGCCTAGCCAACTTCATTTGGAAAGTAGTGAGACCAACAATAGGCCCAATTTAAGGCCTCCCCAACACCCTAAGCTCAAAAGCATCTATATGCTCATGTAATGTGTCAATCTTCTTTACAATAACTGCCTTCATGCGTACCTTCGACTCCTCTATAGACCTTTTCATCCAAGGCCGCATATGCTGTAAAATAGTAGCCATCTGAGTCTCAAGCTTGTGGACTCGAGCCAGTGGTAGCAAAGAAAATCTAGAAGGCGTGGGAGCACGGGGTGTGCTCGCAGCATGTCCGAAGGAAGTGGAAGGGGGCCTATACATAGAGCTCTATAGTGGCGGTAGAAATGGTCTCATCATCTGACTACTCTACTCCAAGGTGCTTGGCATCAATAGTAGCATCATCACCCATGAGAGGTATGTCGATTTGTATACCTTTCCTACGGGCTGCGGGATTAGCATCATTTCTAATTAGGCCGACATCCACAGTCTTGATCGCCTTAGTTAGATTGTCACAATGCGAAAAAAGGGATTGTAGCCTCCGAGTTGACACTGAAGATCAAACATGGAAATGGCATAGTGGTGGTTTTCTGGAAGGCCCTCCGATGAATATCCACAATAATTATCCTACCTTGAGCCTTGCCATCAGTGCTGCAAGCATCACCGCACGATCCCAAGTGACAACTTTGTCTGCCTGTGTGGGGGAGTCGGATGATGGACCACAAAAATTTTGCTTCAAAGTTCAATGATGCCTTCCGAATTTGTTATGTCATATCCCGCACCCACTCAATGCTTTCTCCATCCTCTGCAATATGATGGACAATCCATCTAAGTAGGGACTCTCGCTTCTCGGCGTCCTTCTAAAAGGCCCTGCTATACAAAATTCTAATCATATAGTAATACTCTGTTGTTAATGGGTAGAGTGTGAGTTGTGACGTAAATAAAATGATGGATGGTGGTCTCTAAAATGTCAACAGAGAACCCCTGCACCAATGTGGCCTGCAGAAGAGGCCGAGCTAATGGCTTAAATCATGGTGGCATGGCATTCTCCATTGTCACTGCATAAGAAGCATAGAACTCCCTAACCATGACCTCTTTATACTTGCCCGGACTTGTCACTCCCCGAGCTACCCCCGAGACGCGGACACGGGACCTAGGATCATAAGTGACCCCAAGCTAACCCTGCTGGCATAATCATGAGCATACTAAAGGTAAAATGAGAAATAAAACTGATGCGAAAGCTAATCATAAATAAATTTGAAATGATAGGGAAAACCCATATACTAAAACTGAATATCAAATCTGAGAGTTTAATACAAAAGAAACATCAAACTCAAATTACTAAGTTGAATCTAACTATGTCTGACAATAGCCTCTAACTGAATAGAATGGCTGGGATATGCCCTAGCTAAGTCTAGCAAAACTGAAACTAAAACAATGAAAACTGAAAGATAACATGACTATTGTCCTCAAAGGATGAGGACTCGTCGTTGATGCTGCTGAATAGGGGATCGGGGACCAATCTATGCATGCTCTGGATGCTGAAAATCTGAACCTACATCACAAGAAGATGTAGCGCACAGTATGTGTCATTACTTGAAAGGTACTGAGCATGCAGGATAGAGTTAAGCTGAAAAACATATAACTGAACAAGCAATGAAGCAAGAGTATAATCTGAACATGATATAGATACTGAATACTGAGCAAACAGAATGCAATGACCAAATTTAGACATGCTGATGTTGAATACTGATTATACTGAAGTGTGGTCAATGCTAGGGAGTCAGACTGAACTGTGGGAGTTACTAATAACCGATAATAAAACCACATGAGCTAAATGTGGAGTCTGATGTATATGCCCCATCGAGAAGGCCCAATACACCCAACCAAAGGTGTAGAGGCATGCTGGCATGATCAATAAAATGATGCCCACAGAGGGGACTTACGACATACGTGGCTCATAGTTTTGGGACTATATGGGTGACTGACCCTAGTGGAACTTGGTATTATGCTACTTCTAATAGATTAAATGATTAACACATTATGAATGAGTTTCTGTAATATATTGGATAGCTCAAAATTGACATGTGAACTGAGAATGCACATTAATATACTGAAAGTAATGCATACGAAAACTGAGACACGAATATCTGAATTATTGAAATATCTGACCTAGCATGTGTAATTCAAGAACTAAAGAACTACCAAGCTAGGGTTCTGAAATTCATGCAAGAAACGACGTAATAACATGATAATCTAATTTGGAACATATAAATAACTAATTCATGATAATCTGTTGAAGTTCTAGAAACCCTAGGTCTAGTTAATAATAGGGAACCAAGAATCTGAGTGAATTCTAGGGACCTAATGGGCGAAAGGAACCCACTAGTGAAATCACACATAACTGGTGACGAATTCCACGGAGAAATCCTTCAATTTCAGGGCTGGAACTGGAGGAAACTTGATGCATTCTTGAACTAGGGTTGCTCGACCTTTTCTCCTCTTTCACTTATAATTTTCTATGTTTTGATTAATGATCTGACTTAGGTAAGTTCTAGTTGTGTTTCTAGGCTAAAACTGACCAAAACCACGTAGTTTAGGGTTAGTACAATGTAATTTAGGGGTCCAATGAAATAGGAAAAGACCAAAAGACTCCTGACTTAAGTTGGAGACGGGGCAGACCATGGCCACTTTTACGGACCGTGAAAGGGAACACAGACCGTGAAGTGGGTCGTGGTCTTTGGTCCAGGACTTAGGGATTCTGGGGTCTTGGCCACGACCCCCTACCACGCCCATGTGGAGGACCACGGACCGTGAAGGTCCCTGTGGTCCTCACTTGGGCTGAGGTCTGGAAGCTCGGGGCTAGAGGTCTACTCGCTGGCCTTGGCGGACCCTACCATGGGCCGTGTGAAGTACCACGGACCGTGAAAGTGCTTATGGTCCTCACTCAGTCCTAGGGTCTGAAAGCTAGTCTAGGGGGTCTACTGGTTAGACTCCACGAGAGCCACCACGGCCCGTTATTAAGACCACGGACCGTGAACGTGACTGTGGTCTGATGTCTCTCCTGGTGAAGCCCAATTCCTGACCATGGGCAGGTCAACTGACCATGGACTTTATCACGGTCCGTGAACCCTGTCGTGGTTCACTGGTACAGGTGAAATTCTGCAATTTTTTTCTAGGTCTGATTTTCGAGGTGTTACAATATCTCCCCCTTGGGATCATTCATCTTTGAATGAAGACTAAAATAGCTGAAATGGAGGGAATGAGCTACAACCCTACTAGTAAACACTGAAGACTTATTTCTGACTTAACTAAGTTCCAAGAACATGAAAATATGCAGAAAATGCAAGTACAGACCGAAGGAACATGATGCTAAACTGATTTTACGCATGAATGACTGAAAAACTGAAGAGGAACTATTAGTTCAAGCTGGAGTGGAATCGGAGGGAAAGAGGTGGGGATACTTGGACTTCATGGCTGTTTCTGCTTCCCAAGTAGCCCCCTCTACGGACTGACTCCTCCATAAAACCTTGACTGAAGCGACTTCTTTGTTTTTTAACCTTCTAACCTGACGATCAAGAATCTCAACTGGTACATCCTCATACGAAAGACTATATTTCACGACTACACTCTCTAATGGGACTACGGATGCTGGATCACCCACACACTTCTGGATGAACTGTTGCTAACTCTGTTGGCAACTCTAACTCATAAGCCACTTTACCAATCCTTTTCAGAATCTTGTAAGGGCCTACATATCTAGGACTGAGCTTCCCTTTATTGCCAAATCTCATCACCCCTTTCATAGGCGACACTTTCAAGAAAACCCAATCATCAACTTGGAACTCTAGTTCCCTTCTCCTTACATCTGCATAAGACATCTGGAGACTCTGAGCTGTCTTAAGTCTATCTCTAATGAGTTGCACTTTCTCCATAGTATAATGGACTGAATCTGGCCCTATCATGGCTGCTTCACCTACTTCAAACCAACCAACATGAGATCTGCATCTACTCCCATACAATGCCTCATAAGGGGCCATTTGAATGTTGGAATGGTAGCTATTATTGTAGGCGAACTCTATAAGAGGAAGGTGATCATCCCAACTACCCTTGAAGTCGATCACACAAGCTCTGAACATGTACTCTAAGGTCTGAATGGTACGCTCTGCCTGACCATCAGTATGTGGATGAAATGTTGTGCTAAGATTAACCTGAGTACCAAGACCTTTCTGAAATGACTTCCAGAAATAAGAGGTAAATTGAGGACTTCTATCTGAGATGATAGACAAAGGAACCCCATGCAACCTGACTATCTTATTAATGTAAAGCTTGGCATAGTTCTCTGCCGAATCTGTAGTCTAGATTGCCAAAAAGCCAGAAGACTTAGTCACTCTATCAACTATCACCCAAATGGAGTCGTGTTGTTTACGAGTACGAAGTAAACCTGTGATGAAATCCATATTGATCACTTCCGACTTCCAAGTAGGAATGTCGATATCTTCAGTCATACCCCCTGGTTTCTGATGTTCTACCTTCACTTGCAGACAATTGGGGCACTTAGCCACACAATCTGCTATGTCCCTCTTCATGCCATTCCACCAAAAGACTTCCCGCAGATCATGGTACATCTAAGTGGCGCCTGGATGAATAGAGTACCTGGAATTATGGGTTTCTGCAAGAATCTTTTTTCTCAACTCGCCCACATTAGGAACGCATAATCGACCCTGGTAGCGAAGCACACCATATCCCCCTTGGGAGAATACGTCAACTCTCTATTGATAGACTGCACCCTTGAGTTTGAGAAATATCGGATCACTGTCTTACTTTTCCTTAACCTCCACTACCAATGAAGATTCTGATCCATTTTGAACTGTCACACCACCATCTGATATGCTCATAAGACGAACTCCTAAATTAGCAAGCCTGTGAACACATTTACATGAACACCATACAAGTAGTGCCTCCAAATCTTGAGTGCAAACACCACTACTGCAAGCTCGAGGTCATGGGTGGGATAGTTCTTCTTATGCACCTTAAGTTGTATGGAAGCATAAGCTATAACCTTACCTCGCTGCATCAACACACAACCTAGGCCGACTCTGGATACATCACAATAAATCACATAACTGTCTGAACCCTCTAGTAGAGTCAAAACAGGAGTTGTAGTCAAACTAATTTTCAATTCTGCGAAGTTTTTCTCACAATCATATGACCACTGAAGCTTGATCATCTTCTGAGTCAACCTAGTCAATGGTGAGGCTATGGATGAAAATCCTTCGACGAACCTTCTGTAATAACCCGCTAGACACAAGAAACTTCTGATATTTGTAGGAGAGGTAGGTCTGGGCCATTGTTTCACTTCTTCTATTTTCTGGGAATCCCTTGGATCCCTTTACTCAACACTATATGCCCAAGGAAAGCAACTGATTGTAACCAAAATTCGCACTTGTTAAATTTGGAGAATAACTGGCGATCTTTGAGAGTTTGCAGAACAACTCTCAAATGACCCGCATGTTCTTCCTCATTCCTAGAGTAAATGAGGATATCATCAATAAAAACGATAACTAACAAGTCCAAATACTGCTTGAACATCTGTTCATCAAATCTATAAAAGTTGCAGGAGCATTGGTTAGTCCAAATGACAACTACAAATTCATAATGACCATACCGAGTTCTGAAGGCTGTCTTCGGAATGTCACTATCTCTGACTTTGAGTTGATGATAACTCGATCTAAGGTCTATTTTTGAGAAATGACTAGCACCTTGAAGTTGGTCAAACAAGTCATCAATCATGGGGCTGGGATATTTATTCTTGATTGTGACCTTGTTTAATTGCCTATAGTCGATGCACATTCTAAGAGAACCATCTTTCTTCTTCACGAACAACACTGGTGCACTCCATGGCGAAATACTAAATCTGATGAAGCCCTTATCTAGAAGGTCTTTCAACTACTCTTTTAATTCCTTAAGCTCAGCTGGAGCCATTCTGTAAGGAGGAATAGAAATAGGTTGGATATCTGGAAGGAAATAAATTCTAAAGTCGATTTCCCTTTCGGGAGGACCTACGAGAAGATCTTTTGGAAATACTTCTGGAAACTCATTAACCACTGGAACTGACTCAAGAGTTGGGGTTTCAGAGCTTGAATCCTTAACCCAAACTAGATGGTAAAGATAACCCTTATAAATCATTTTTTTGGCCTTAAGGTAAGAAATGAATCGACCCATAGGCGCTAAGATACTACCCTTCCATTCTAAGATTGGTTCGTTTGGAAACTAAAAACGAACAATCCTAGTTCTATAATCGATTGAGGCATAACAACAATGTAACCAATCTATGCCTAGAATGACATCGAAGTCTACCATTTCTAACTCTACAAGATCTGTTGAGGTGACTTTCTGAGAGACCGTGATAGGGCAATTTTTGTATACCCGTCTAGCTATAACTAGGTAATCGACTGGAGTAGAGACTAAGAGGTTCTGAGAGGGTTTCTAAGCTAACATCAAACTTAACTACTATATAAGGAGTAGCAAAGAAAAAAGTGGCCCTTGGATCTAACAAAGCATAACATCGAGATCAAAGACTCGTAATGTACGAGTGACTACATCAGGAAAATCTTCTTGATCCTGGTGAGCCTGGAGAGAATAGAGACTATTTTGGTGATGTCTGACACCAGTACCAGATGAGTTACCCTACTGAGTCGGGAGAATTGCTGGTGTCGCTGAGGTTGTGGACTGAGCTTTACCATTGCCTTCTTGATCCTATTTAGAAGGACAGTCCCTCAACCTGTGACCAGACTAACCACATCCAAAGCATCTTTCCTTTCCTGCAAGGCACTCGCTCGGATGGTTCTTACCACACTTAGGGAAATTGGGTAGGTTTTTGTACCTGAAACACTTCCCTAAGACTTAGAGAATGATGCCCTACCCCTCTGATCTTGTCTGAATTTGGAGGAAAGAACACTAGCTGATGAATGTGCTGGAGCTGAAAATTTCTGATGACCCTGCGAGCGATTTCCATCCCCCGATTTCTGCTAAGAATAGTCATAGTTTCCGATCCTAACCTTCTTGTTCTCCTTAGCCTGTTCCCTAAGCTTATCACCCTCAACCTGCTGAGCATGAGTCATGAGCCTAGGGATGCTTATATTTCCCAATAAAATAGCATTTCTACACTCTGTCTTCACCAAGTCGGACACTCCATATAGAAACTTATTCATCTGAGCCCTGGAGTCAGCAACCATGTGAGGAAAATGCTTGGAGAGTTGGGTAAACTTGAGCCCATACTCTTGGACTGTCATGCTACCTTGTCTTAAGTTCATAAATTCCTGAGCTTTCGCCTCCCTTAGCTCTCTTGGGAAAAAAACCTGTCCATGAAGGTCTCACTAAAACAATTCCAAGTGATAGGAGCTGCATCTGTACCCCTATTCTCTTTCCACTAAGTATACCAGATATAAGCCACATCCTTAAGTTGGTAAAATGCTAACTCAACCCAATTATTCCCAGTTACCTGCATCACTTCAAAGATCTTCTTGACCTCATCAATGAAGTTTTGGGGATCCTAACCAATCTGTGATCCTAAGAACTCTGGCAGATTCATCCTAACAACATCTCGCACTCAGGCTGCAAATGACCCAACTTTAGCATTCGCCGAAACTAGAGCCTGTTGATTATTCTGGTTGGCCACACTCTTAGCCAATATCTGAATGACGTTCCGGATTTCTTCATTCGAAACTTCTTGATCTGGGATTGAAGGAGCTGCGTTTGTGTTCCCGGCATTCGCATTCCTGTTGTTAGCCTTACGAGGAGACATGATCACTGAAATGTAGAACATCGAGTTAGAATGGAATTAGATCATACCTTACGCACGATAAGAGTAACAAGAAAATGAAGATTTTTCCTAAAACACTATGTAGCCTCCCTCTCATTAGTTAAGGTGCACTTCACACCCATGAAAAGGACCCTACTTAGTGCGGCTTTTCAGACATTTTAGGACTCTTAAACCTAATGCTCTAATACCAAGTATGTCACGCCCCGAGATACCCCCGAGATGCGGACACGGGATCTAGGATCACAAGTGACTCCAAGCTAACCCTTCTTGCATAATCATGAGCATGCTAAATATAAACTTAGAAATAAAATTGATGCAGAAGCTAATCATAAATAAATCTAAAATGATGGAGAAAACCCATATACTAAAACTGAATATCAAATCTGAGAGTTTAATACAAAAGAAACATCAAACTCAAATTACTAAGTTGAATCTAACTATGTCTAAAAATAGCCTCTAACTGACTAGAAGTGCTTGGACATCCCCCAGCTAAGTCTAGAAAAACTGTAACTAAAATAATGAAAACTGAAATATAACATGACTATTGTCCTTGAAAGATGAGGACTCACAATTGATGCTGCTGAACTAGAGATCGGGGACCGATCTAAGCATGATCTGGATGTTGAGAATCTGAACCTACAGCATAAGAAGATGTAGCGCAGAGTATGCATCAGTCTATTGGTTCAGCTACATTTAACTCTAACTACTTTAAACCGATTTCCTACAAAATTAGACCAAAACACCATTATATCTAGTTACATTAATTATATTAATATGATTGAATTGTGATTAGTTTCATGATTGGTGAGGTATATAGTGCTAGTGGGATAGGTGTCAATTTTATTCATTGGCTTGTGGATTTTTTGGATAACAAGGTGAGGAAAATAATATTTTGCAATGATGGATAGAGATTGGTTAATGGAGGAAATGAGACAATATAAAATATTGAATCATGTACGTTGCATGTAAGGTTTAGGTTAAGTTTGAAGCTTGTTCTTCTTGCACAATAATGTAAAGGGAAATTTTAATATGTGAATTCGGTTTTTAAATCTTTTACGATTATCATATTATAATTTCAGTTTTTGTTTAATTGGTATAAGTAACTAAATATAGGTGTATTATATTAAATAAATACCATTATATTTATGTAATTTGAAGAGATTGAATCTTAATCCTAGCTTGAAATTCAAGACAATAAAAGACTTGACAAATTGATCAGCATCAAGATTAGGAACTTCATTATAGAATTGCATTTACTTACAAATTATGCATACTTGATAGATTGGGAACATTTGGAGACATTGAAGAATGGAAAACAATTGGTGAATTAGTTTGCTTGTCTTTGGTTCTTCGGTTGAGGTAGGTTATGATTTGTTTTATGTGATAGAGAGACTCTTAATAGTGATTAGTAGTCATTGAGTAATATTGTGAAATTTTCTATGTACTTAGTTGTTGTGTTTTGGGTGATTTATATGTTGTTGTGTTTGGTTTGTAATCCCAAAACTATGAAATCCATAATATTGAACTTGTTTTTATCAAAGTGATGTCTTGAATAAAGAACAATTGATGAAATATTGTCACACCCCAAGCCTACACCCTGGGCGTAACTATCACTCGAGAACCATTGCTGGTCCCCAAGGGAACCCTTGGTCTGGCTCAATACTCAAAGGAAGACTTACTTAACAATATATGACCTCAATTTCCAAAGATTAACTCAAATGTCTCAAGATAAATAACTTAATATATCTAAAGTAGTCGACTAGCCAAAGAGGCAACTCAAGTCTTAAACATTAACAATGGAAATGGAAAAGACTTTCCAAAAACCTAGTGTCTATGAAGCCTCTAATAACTATGATAGACGTCGGGACAAGACCCATACATCTTAATAAGACTGAAAATAGAAGTGGAATCCTCCGAAAGCAAGGAGGCTCACTAAAGCAACTTTGGAACTGCAAGTGGAATCAACGGGGCGCCTGTTGATGACCCTGAATACCTGTATATGTATCATAAAAAGATGTAGGCCAAATGGTGTCAGTACGTACTAGCATGCAAGGGAAACTCTAAAGCATAGACATAAGCTTGAACTGATAAAGAGGAAAAGCATACTTACCTCATCACAACTCAAGGATACTTAACTCAATTCAATATAAAATCAACAATAAAGATGCAATATAAAGAATGATTTTAAAACAGTAGATAATAACTCAATGTATATAAAAATGCAATAGTAAACTCTTTACTATTATTTGGAAGATTCTCTAACCGACAACCATCACTATGAGAAACGTGATGATACAACATATCGCCCACGCTGTCAAACTTTCCTACACCTTTCCAGAGTATAAGGCATCCTCAACTAAATGGATCCACTAAGTTATGCTTAAATGAAATAAGGAATCATCTAAAAAAGTATGATCCTTTACCCATGTTGGCATACATGGTTTATGAGGATTTTGAGTTGTCTGAACTCACCCTTATATCGGTGCTCAATAATACTCCCAAAAACATATATAACTGATGCTCATATGTTTAAAACATAACTCCTCCTCAATTTGAGATAATTTCTCAAAAGGTTCCCTCAAAAGAGATAGCACTCAAAACTCCTCATGAACTCATTCAGAAATCAAGGTTTCCTCTCGTTTTAAATATAAAATTGTTACATACTTGGGAATACTTAATTACCTTATACTCATTTTGAAATATGAACTCAACTCTCCAAATTCTCATACTCATTTACTCAAGTCTTAAAAAAAGTTATGAATAATTGCAAAAGACTTCAAGTAGAGAACATAGATAAGATTTGAGGGAACACACACGGGAAGAAGGACGGATAGGTAGGGATCTGGAGACCCTGACACAGTGAGTGGCGTGGGGCGTCAGTCCCAAAACTTCAGAACGGTATTTGGGGCACACTAAGTGTCGCGCTGTGCCAGGACCCAAACTACTGGGCAGTAGTTGTGGCGTAGTGGTGGCGTGCCGCCCCAATGACTTCCTTCAAAATCCTTTGGGATCATTAACCCAACTCAATTAAAACGAAAATCCACACCAAACCCACCAATAAAAACATTAATTCGCAAGACCCTCACCTCAAGAACTCAACAGGACTTCATTATTAAAGAATGAAGCTACAACCTCAAGAATTTCTCAAGAATTCAAATCAACCAATCTCAATAATGAAATTATGGATGAAAATAACATGATTGGCGTGAGGGTGAACAAACCCATCACTATGAAAACTTACATACCTCGAAAGAATGAAATTCTTGGATAAAATCCTCAAAGCTCGCAAGATGACTAAAACTGATTCCAATCTGTTTAGACCCCTAAAATATTTACAGGAATGAGCTAGGCTAGTTGGGGTAAGGAAAAGACCAAAATACCGCTCGTTAAAATGGATAGATTGCCTTAACTAGACAGGCTGCACTTCAATGGGCATATTTTCCTCATACGAACTCGAAATTTAGCAAACTCGGTAGCGTTGGAAAGAGAACTCAACGACCTTCGATTTGATATCCCAGGGGCCACCTAAATCATCCTGAGCTGAAAGTTATGGTCGTTTGAAGTTGACCCAAAACTCACAATTTAAGAATAACTTGCATTAATCTCAAATGTGTTATTTCTAATTTAGTTCCTTCTAAAATTAGCTCTTTCTAAGACCGCGGTGTTACAATATCTTCCCCTTGGGAATATTCATCCTTGAATAAGATTACTCTAAATAGATATGATGGTGGAAACATCTAATACCCAACTCAAATACCCGACATGCAATTTAAGACAACACAACATATCAATTTGAAGAGTGTTACACAAATAGTCAATACCTTGGTCTGGAATTTCTTTGGAGGAAAAGAGATGTGGGTATCTCTTCTTCATATCCTCCTCAGCCTCCGAAGTAGCTTCCTCAACAAACTGATTACTCCATAAGACCTTGACTGATGCTACCTCATTTGTTCTCAACTTACAAACCTGACATCAAGTATCTCAACAAGTATCTCCTCATAAGATAAGATGTCCTTAATACCAATATTTTTAGTAGGTATAATAAGTGAAGGATCCCCTTACACTTCTTCAACATAGAAATGTGGAATATTGGAAGGACTGTTGCTAACTCTGACGGTAGCTCTAACTCACAAGCTACATTGTCAATTCTCTAGGATATCTTATAAGGACCAATAAATCGGGAACTGAGCTTCCCTTTTTTTCCAAATCTCATGACACCCTTCATGGGTGAAACCTTTAAGTAAACCCAATCATCCACCTCAAACTCCAAGTCTGTTCTCCTAACATATGTATAGGATTTCTAACGGCTTTGCGTTATTTTCAACCTTTCTTAAATGATCTTCACTTTCTCCATAGCTTGATGAACCAACTCTGGTCCTATCAACCAAACTTCACCAACCTTATCCAATAATAGATCTACATCTTCTCCCATAAAGAGCCTCATAAGAGCCATCTGGATGCTAGAGTGGTAATTGTTATTGTAACCAAACTCTATGAGAGGTAAGTGATCATCCCAATTACCTTTGAAATCGATCACACATTCCCTCAACATATCCTCTAAAGTCTGAATCGTATGCTCTGCTTGACCATCAGTCTGGGGATGGAAAGAAGTACTCAATTTTACCTTCGAACCCAAACATTTTTGGAAAGACTTCCAAAATTGTGCGATGAATTGAGCACCTCTATCTGAAATGATAGACACAAGAACTCCATGAAGTCTGACTATCTCTTGGATATATAATCAGGCATAATCTTCTACTGAATAGATAGTCTCTACCGATAAGAAATGGGTTGATTTAGTCATCCAATCTATAATCACCCAATCCAATTATGTTGTCTGGGAGATCGCGGAAAACCAGTAATAAAATCCATATTGATCATCTCCCACTTCCATTCTGGAAGATCTATATTTTAAGCCATACCATCGGGTCGTTGGTGCTCTACTTTGACTTGATAGCAATTTGGGAACTTAGCAACGAACTTTGCAATAGACCTCTTTATACTACTCTACCAATAGACTTCTCTCAAGTCACAATACATTTTTGTGGAACCAGTTTGGATAGAGTGTCTGGAACTATGAGCTTTCTCCATGATCCTCTCTTGGAGTTCATCCACCATTGGTACACACAATCTACCTTGATACCTCAACACACCATCTCCCCCTTTTTCAAAAGCCAACACTTTCTACTTATGAACATTGGCCTTCAATTCAAAAAAAACAGGGTGTTGGTCTTGTTTCTCTTTCACTTTAGACACTAGTGATGATTCAGCCCCATTAATAGCCACCACTCCACCTTCATTGGAATCCAACAACCAAAGTCCCAATCGTGCAAGTCTGTGCACATCTTTGGCCAATTCTTTCTTGCCTCCTCAACAGGGTCAATACTACCCATAGATAATTAACCTGCTCACAGCACCAGCAATCACATTAGCCTTACATGGGTGATAGAGAATCCTCATGTCATAATTCTTGAGTAACTCCAACCACCTCATCTGTCTTAGATTAGGCTCTATCTAACTAAAAACATACTGGAGACTTTTGTGATTGCTGAACACATAGACATGAACACCATACCGATAGTGACGCCATATTTTCAAGGCAAACACTAGAGCAACCAACTCTAGATCATTCTTGGATAGTTCTTCTCGTGAATCTTAAGCTCTCTAGAGGCATAAGCTATAACTTTGCCATTCTGTATCAATACACAACCAAGTTGAACTCTGGACGCGTCACAATACACAATAAAGCCTTGTTTACCCTCCGATATAGTCAACATTAAGAAGTAGATAATCGGGTTTTCAATTCCTGAAATCTTTTGTCAAAAACATCAGACCATTGAAACTTTGTTGTCTTTTGAGTCAACTTTGTCAACGGGGATGAAATGGATGGAAATCCCTCGATAAACCTCCTATAATAACCAGCCAATCCTAAAAAACTCCGAATATCAGTTGGAGATGTGGGCCTGGGCTAGTTCTGCACTGATTCAATCTTCTGAGTGTCAGCTTGGATACCTTTTCTAGATACAATGTGGTCTAAGAATGTCACCGACTCAAGTCAAAAATCACACTTAAAAAATTTAGCATACACTTCTCTATCTTTGAGAGTTTGGAGAACTACTCTGAGATGATTAGCTTAATGTTCCTCGTTCCTCGAATAAATTAGAAGGTCATCAATAAACACGATAACAAACATGTCAACATAGGGCTTAAACACTCGGTTCATAAGATCAATGAACGTTGCAGGAGCATTAGTCAAGCTAAAAGACATAACAAGAAACTCGTAGTGACCATAACGAGTCCTGAATGATGTCTTCAGGATGTTACTTTGTCTTACTCTCAGTTGATGATAGTCAGATATGAGGTCTATCTTAGAAAAACAAGTGGCACCCTGAAGTTGATCGAAAGGATCATCAATTCTCAAAAGTCGATACTTATTCTTTATAGTAACCTTGTTCAAATGATGGTAATTAATACACATCCTAAGATAACCATATTTCTTCCTCACAAACAAGATCGGAGCTCCCCAAAGTGAAACACTTAGTCGAATAAAACCCTTCTCGAGAAGATCCATCCACTTTTCTTTCAACTCAGTTATGCCATTCTATATGGAGGAATAGAAATAGGTTGAGTATCAGGAAGAATTTCTATACCAAAATCTATTTCTCTCTCATAAGGGACTCCGGGAAGATCATATGGAAAGACCTCTGGAAACTCACTCGCAACTGGAACTGACTGAATAAGTGGTGTCTCAACACTAGAGTCATTAACTCGAACTAAGTGATAGACGCACCCCTTGGAAACTAACTTTTTGGCCTTAAGGTATGAAATAAAACAACCCTTAGGCACTGCTGAATTACTCCTCCACTCTATAACAAGCTCATTAGGAAACTGGAATACTACTCGAGTTATATAATGAACTAGGCATAACAAACATGAAGTCAGTCCATACCTAGGATAGCATCAAAGTCCACCATGTCTAATTCGACTAAGTCAGCCATGGCTTCCTTGTGATTGATAAAGATGGTAAAATCATGATAAACTCTCTCAGCTACAATAGACTCACAAACAAGTGTGGAAACATTGAAGGGCTCAAGAAGTCGCTCGGGAAGAATATCAAATATCATAGCACTATATGGAGTCATAAAAAATAGACTCGCACATGTATCAAGCAGTGAATATACATCAAAAGTAAAGACTTTGATCATACTAGTGATAACATCGGGTGAATTCTATTGCTTTTGGCGACTGGTTATAGCATACAGACGGTTTGCTCCTCCTCCTGTCCCTAAAATAGCTCCTTTAGGTGCAGCTCAATCTGCTGGAACTGTTGAAGAATATTGGGCTCTACTGCCCTCATTACCACTACCTTGCTTGTTCTTAGGGCACTCTCTCATGAAGTGACATGTTTGACCACACTTGAAGCAACTAGTGAAGCCATCATGACATGCTCCCGAGTGGTTTCTACCAAACTTAGCACATGTAGGGGTCTAATTGGCCCTTTGTGCCACACAACTTTTAGATTGGATAGGTCGAGCTCGGAAGTTCTATGAATTCTGATTCCTAAACTCACCTCTGTTCTTTGACACAGGTGCACTAGCAGATGATAGAACAGGTCTGGTTGGCCTTTGTTGAAAATATTGCAAGTTCACATTTCCAGTCTTCTGATACCCATACTGATTACATGTCGTCTTAACTTTCTTGATGCGGAACTGCTCTTTATCTCTCAACTTCTCTTCCTCAACCTCCTGCACATAGATGATAAGCCTTGATATGTCTATATCCCCTATCAACACAGCAGTCTTACCCTCTTTTCTTTACAGACGAGAAAACCCAATCACAAATAGACTCATCCTGCTCCTCAAATCAACAACCATCTCCGGAGCATAACGGGAAAGTTGAGTGAAATTGAGGTTGTATACATGCACACATGGACTCCTGCTTAAGAGTGAGGAATTTTCTTACCTTTGCCTTTCTCAGCTCACGGGAAAGAAACTCCCCATGAATGCATTCTCAAACACAGCACAGCTCATAATTGGTGCTCCTTCAGCTCTACTATTCTTCCATTGGTCGTACTAGATCCTAGCAACACCTTTGAGTTGGTATAAAGCTGATTCCACACGCTCAACATCTACAACATGCATCACCTCAAATATTTTATGCATCTCCTCCACAAAGTTCTCTAGATCCTCAATGACACTTGACCCAGTGAATTCCAGGGGATTCACCTTCAACAACTCACAGACCCTGGATGTATCAGCCACATCCTGTCGAACCACTCTTTGTTGACCAGCTTGATTGGCCACAACTTGACTCAACATCTGAATAGTATCCCGTAACTCAGCATTAGTGACCTTTCCTTGGGGTTTCACATCTGGTGCATTAGGAACCCCTTGATCTAGAGGATTAACATTTCTCTTAGTAGGACGAACTCGAACAGCTCTTCCTGGAGGCATGATCTGAAAGATACTCGCAAACACGAATAAAAAAGAAACTTTTATAGACACCCTAGGACTCTTGAACTCTATGCTCTATACCAAGTTTGTCACGCCCCACGCCTACACCCTGGGCATAACTGGCACTCAAGAACCATTGATGGTCCCCAGGTAACCCCTTGGCCTAGCTCAATACTTAGCGGAAGACTTACTCAACAATATATGACCTCAAATTTCAAATATAAACTCAAATGTCTCAAGACAAATAACTTAATATATTGAAAGTATTCAACAAGCCAAAAAGCCAACTTAAGTCTTAAATATTAACAATGGAAATGGAAAAGAGTCTTCAAAACACTATCGTATATGAAGCCTCTGATAACTATAAAATATGTCGGGACAAGACCCATGACATCTTAATAAGACTATAAATAGAAGTGGAATCCTCTGGAAGCAAGGAGGCTCACCAAAGCAACTCTAGAACTGCAAGTGGTACCAACAGGGCGCATGGTGACGACCCTAAATACATGTATCTGCATCATAAAAAGGTATAGGCCTAATGGCGTCATTACATTGAATCTAAGAGAATGCAAGTGAACTCTAAAGCATTGACATAAGCTTGAACTGATAAAAAGGAAGAGCATACTCGTCTAATCTCAACTCAACTCAAGAATACTCAACTCACTTAAGGATACTCAACTCAACTCAACATAAAGCAATAATAAAGATGCAGTATAAAGAAAGCTTTAAAAACACTAAATAATAACTCAATGTATATAAAAATGCAATAGTACACTTTTTACTCATATTTGGGAGGTTCTCTAACTGACAATTATCACTATGAGCAGCGTGATGATACAACGTCTCGCCCACGTTGCCAGAACTGTCCTATACCTTGTCAAAGTATAACACATCTTTAACTAAGTGGATCCAATAAGCTATGCTTAAAATCAATAAGGGTTCATCTAAAACGTATGGTCCTTTACCCATGTTGGCATACATGGTTTATGAGGATTTTGAGTTGTTTGAACTCATGCCCATATCGGTGTTCAATACTACTCCCAATAACATATATAACTCATGCTCATATTTTAAAAACATAACTCTTCCTCAATTTGAGATAATTTCTCAAAAGGTTCTCTTAAAAGAGATAGTGCTCAAAACTTCTCATGAACTCTTTCAGAAATAAAGGTTTCATCTCGTTTTAAATGTAAAACTATTACATACGTGGGAATACTTAGTTCCCTTATACTCATTTTGAAATATAAACTCAACTCTCCTCGTTCTCATACTCATTTACTCAAGTCTTAAAGCAGGCTATGAATAATTGCAATCCCAAACAACTCAAAAGACTTTCTCAAACTGTACTCTTAATCTTTACTTTAATTTGAAATTTGATTTAAGAGTTTTGACTAAGATATGCATGATCTCTTAAGGATTAACAAAGATTTTAAGTGTGGATATCAAGTACAAAACATAGGTACGATTCGAGGGAACACACACCGAAAAAAAGACGGATGGGTAGGGGACCTGGCCACCCTGGCACACTTAGTGGTGCAGGGCGCCAGCCCCAAAACTTCAGAACAGTAGATGGGGCACACTGAGTGCCATGCCTTTCCAGGCTTCAGACTACTGGGCAGTAGTTTTGCCAAAGTAAGGGAGCGCCGCCCCATCCTTATGCCCAGATTTTTGACAATTGTTTCTCCTCAATTCCAAAGCCTAACTCATCTAGAATCGAATGATTTCCTTCAAACTCCTTTGGGATCATAAACCCAACTCAATTACTACGAAAATACACACCAAACCCACCAACAACAACACTCATTCGCCAGACCCTCACCTCAAGAACTCAACAACACTCCATTGTTAAAGAATGAAGCTACAACCTCAAGAATTTCTCAAAAATTCAAATCAACCAATCTCAAGAACGAATTTATGGATGAAAATATCATGATTGATGTGAGGGTGAACAAACCCATCACTATAAAACTTACATACCTCAAAAAAGTCAAATTCTTTGCAAAAATCCTCAAAGCTCGCAAGAATCTTGAACGTTCTTCTCTTCTCCTCTTGAACTTCTCTAAAAACCCAAAGAGTTTTTAGGAATGACTAAAACTGATTCCAATCAGTTTATATCCCTAATATATTAACAAAAATGAGCTAGGCTATTGGGGATAAAGAAAATACCAAAATACCCTTCCTTCGAAAGGATGGATTGCCTTAACTAGACAAGCTGCACTCAAAGAGGCATATCAATCTCACCTAAACTCAGAATTTAGCAAACTCAACAGCGTTGGAAAAAGGACTCAACGACCTTCAATTTGACATCTTATGGGCCACCTAACTCATCCTGAGCTTAAAGTTATAGTCGTTTGAAGTTGACCCAAAACCCATAATTTAAGAATAACTTGCTCTAATCTCAAATTGGCTATTTCTAATTTAGTTCCTTTTAAAATTAGCTCTTTCTAAGACCAAGGTGTTACAAATATTGTTAATAAAGTTGAAAGTGATGATAAAGACTGATGAATTAATTATCTTGTTGTATTGAGTTCCATGAGCTAGCACAATATATTTGGATCGTGCGCCATGAACCAACACAATATTATTAGATCAGGTGTCATGTTTCAGCACGATAACATTAAAGAAAAACATATTAAATTAACTTAATATACTCAATCTCAAAGAATGCATTTCCCAAAAGAGAATTGTTTTGAGATCTGAATCCCAATGTGTGTTCTTGTTATTGTTAACTAATTACATACTTGTTTCATTGTTGTCGTCACTTGTTCATGTTTCTTGTTGCGTGTCACCTGCTAAGTTTTATAGTTGATTTCATTTTATTACTTTATGCATTTTATTTTCTATTTTAAGTTGACCGATGATATCTACTTTGTACATATTGCCCTGTACTAACCCCTACTTGTATTGTTCTTCATTTTCTTTTGTTAAGTTCAGTAAGTGTACCAGCGGCCTTGACTCGCCCTAAGGTCTTGCCAGTCTCCAGCACATCAGACTCCATGGTGAGCTATTCATTCTAACTCATATTGAATTCTCGCAATCATGGAATGATGTCCTTAGTTTTCAGACACAAACTATTTACTTATTTATTCTGGTGTCTTCGATACTCTTAGACTTGGTATCTGAGGATTAAATGTCCTTAATGTGATGACTTTCAGATTTTGGTAAGCGATATGTAATAGACTCTAGTTGATTTTATTTCTTACTTTAATTAGATTTGAGTTTCCACATTATGGTTGTATTTCACAAGTTGAAAAATTAATATAAGTTAGGGTTTGAATTCGTTGGTTAGTCCACCTAGGAAATTAAGTGTTGGTGCCATTCATGACTCATTTTGGATTGTGACACATAACCACCCATGGTGGTAGGCAAACCGATAAAGAATCCATGGTAATACACTCCCACTTCCAAGTAGGAATGGTCATACTCTGAAACACACCTATGGACCACTAGTGCTCACACTTGACCTGTTGGCAGGTCAAACACCTAGGAACAAAATATGAAATATTTCTCTTATGGTACACCACCAGTAACGTTGACTAAGATCATGATACATCTTTGCCACTCCCAAATGGATGGACTATGAAGATCAGTGAGTCTCCTGAAGAATCAATCTAATGAATTTGCCCACCTTTGGAACACAAATCTTGCCTCCATTCCTCAAGACACCACCAAAATAAAGCACAGCCTCCTTGGCTTCCCCTCTCAACACTAGTCTCGAATTAGACACAACTTCTCATCATCAAACTAATTCTCATGGATCTGCTTGATAAGAAAGATCAGGTCTATATGAAAGCAAACAAAACACCATTCTCCTAACTAATCTGCAACCAAAAAAAGACTGTTGGCTAACCTTTGAACATTTCTAGCCAACGGTCTCTCGTCAGAACTGGTAGTAGAAAGACTCCCCATACTAGAAGTATTCCTACTCAAAGCATCGGCCACCACATTGACCTTCCTCAGATGATACAAGATGGTGATACCATAGTCCTTCAGTAACTCAAGCCATCTATGCTGCCTTAAGTTCATATCTCTCTGACTAAAAATGTATTGAAGACTACGATGCTCAGTGAAGACATCACTATGTACCCCATGCAAATAATGACATCATAGCTTAAGCATAAAAAACTATAGCTGTCAATCCCAAATCATGAGTAAGGTAGTTTTTCTCACGAGTCTTCAACAGCCTAGAAGCATAGGTAAATGATTAACATTTCAAGGACACTTCATCTAATTCTAAGTGTCAACGATAGCTAGTTAGTCTAATAACCCAACTAAATGAGTTGGGGTCGAATCCCACAGGGAGTGGTACATGTTTAAGATTCAATAGGAAAGTACAACTATGGCCAAATAGGTCATAGGAATAGATATTATCGAATAAAACCATAATTCAAATTAGGGGGTTTAAATTTTAATTATCAACTACAACAGCAGCAAATAATACGGAATAACAAATAATGAGACGGGTTCTTGGGATGTGATTCGATTATAGGCTAATGTAGATGAATGGGTAATTGCAATTGTTAGAAAATAGCTGAATATTAGTGAATAGGCTAGAATATAGAGGAGGTAAACTTTCTCTCGAACAATTTACCCCAAATCAAGTCAATTTCACTCGAACATCGACAAGTATCCAAAATAAGAACAGCCTACGCCTTAGTCCATTCATTCTCTCGAGATGAATGTGTGGAAAAGGGTTTACGATTCACTTTCTCGAGCTGAACTCATGACAACCCAATACCCACAGACCATCAACCAATAATCTTGGTTTTAAAACCTCTCTCTCGAGCAAGCCAAAAACACGAAGGTAGAACTGCATTTGCAACTACAATTCTTTAATTTAAACCACAATTAATGATTGAAATCACATCTAAACAACATTTAAACTAACAATTAGCAACACCCATAAACTAAATCAACTTATAATTACATAATCATACCCCAAGAATTAGGGTTTTAGCTAGACATCATAAAAAGATAAAAATCGTTACCAAATTGTGTTTCCATCAACTGGGTATGATTCATTTCGTCTTTACAAAGGTCCAAATTGAAGAATATCAGAGACCCACTTCCAATTTCCCAAAAGTGAAAAACCCTCAATTCTTCAAAGCTAAGGGAAAATTGTGTCTCAATACTCAGAATTCTGTCTCCAAAACTTAGAAATCAATATTCAATAATAAAAATCTTTAAACTAAATATGCAAAACTGTATTTATAGTCGGCAAAAATATGTTGCGAAGATCCATTTGGCGCAATAAGTCGGGCTCGCTGATCAACTCGGCGATCTGCCCTTTGGTCAATTCCATCGCCTTTTTGCCTTGGCTATCAGTATCCTCCAGGTCTGTAACTTTGGGCGATCTAACTCTACATCGTGGAATTACTCGGTGATCCATCGACAGCTCTTTTCTCTTACCGAGTTGATTATCTCCTTCAGGGCTTGGCACACTAGAACTTAAGGCAGTCAAATAGCCACTCGGTGACTTGCCAAATGGACTTGGTGATCACCAGGATATCTTTCTTCCTTCTTTCAGCTCGCTTCGTTCCTTTTTGCAAATTAGTGTCCTTGCTTTGTTCCTCAATCCAAATACCTGGAAATCAAGGATTTTACATCAGTTATTGGAACAAAATAAGCATTTGAGGACATTAAATCATTATTAACAAAGCCCTTAATGAGTCCAAATCTCATACTCATCAACACCCCCAACTTAAACTTTTGCTTGTCCTCAAGTAAAACTCAAGTTCAGTAGTTCAAAAAGGATTTCTGAAACAGTGCTACACAAGACTCAATCATGAATGCACTCAACAAGACTCAATTTACTTATGCAAGGATCAATTGTACACTCAAAGACTCAAGTTGTGACTCACCATTATCAAAGATTCTGAAGTTCACTATAATTGCTTCAAATGCAAGTTCAAGCTCAACAAAGGTACTCAAATGCCCTCACACAAAGAATGATTCCATATTGACACACAATGGTTCAGCATTTTATAGCTCCGGAATCACAAACAAATCTCACACTCACAAAGATGTACACATGCATGACTCCACCCATAGGTTTGCCCTTATTTTCCAATCAACACTTGTTTCAGCTCACTCAAGATCAAAAAGGTCTTTTCAAGGCTTGTAATGGGGCTGAGTGTAAAGGTATGGTCATCTAGGCTCAATGGCTGCTTATCCTCATGAAATGTCGTATGAACAACACTTCTTTTCCTTTTCTTCAACATTTTCATTCATGCTCAAAAGTCACCCTCATTATTTACTTTACATGTAATACCGGACACCCCATTTCTTTTGCAACTTTCAAAACTTTATTCCACAACTTTTTCATTCTTTTTCTTTTTCATTTTTCTTTTTTTTTCTCTCTCTTTTTTTATGGAGGGGTTCCATCTTTCTCAAAACCATGGGTCAAGGGGAACTTCTTTGCACTTCTTGATTTACCTTCTCTTTTCACCACACCCCCAACTTAGGCTTTTGGAAAAGCCTAAGTTGGCTATTCCAACCAACAACATATCATAAGGATTATGGGTGAAGGGATAAAGAAAGGTCACAATTTCATCAAGTTTCTTCCAAGAAAAATGGTAAGGCTCAAAGGGTGTTCAAGCAAAGTTCACACACTCACAAGGTAGGCCACAAAAGAGGTATAATGTCAAATTGTTTCACTCTTTAAAATTCTTGCCTAAGATCATTTCAAGATCTTGCATCACTTAGTCAACCGGACCAACGGGAAAAATTCTAGGTGTCATCACATATGGTTCATGGTAAGCTCATCACACAAGGCATTAACACCAATGTCAAACAAGACTCCACACTTTCACTATTGTTCAATGTTCATCACAAGAGACTCAATTCGATTATCGTCTAGTCACAACGAGATGCAAAAAGTTCACATATTATCTATGTAACTTCATTTGGCCTCATCGTAGCCGCACATTCTTGTTTGTTCTATTGAGAGCACCATTCAAGTCATCGGTATTGATCATAATCGATTCTCAAATTTGCACAAGAACAACCACATTCAAACACAGTCAACAAGGGTGGCAAGATTTTTAGAAAGGTCCAAAAACCATTTTCAATTAAAATAAGAAGCCACAAGCTCAAATATCCACAACACAGTGCCAAAACACAATATACAACACAAAACCCAATATATACAGAAAAGTCATAATCACAAGAGGTACGTATGGAAATACCTCACCCCACCACAAATAAAAAGCAATTTGTCCTCAAATGCAATAAAACATCAAAATATCAATAAAAGAAGACAGAGAGGGAGGTAAAAAGAAATCATGTTTATGCAGTCGCTCCATCTGTCGGGGCATCAGTACCAGGAGTCACATCAACAGTACCAGATCCACTAAGGCCTACCATAGACGTCTCTATCAGCGATGTCTAGATCATCGACTGTACAATCGTCTCCTCCAGATCTGGCAGGTCACTATAAATGCTCTCATCCTGCAACTTAATCTGCTTCTCGTCGGTCTCTACCTTTGACTCATCAGCTGCTATATCATCCCGATGAACATCTCCAGTGGTGGTCGGAGGAATCTCAGAAGTCGTTGGGGCATCCACATCATCTGTTGCCTCTAATAGTGAAGTGAAGCATGTGGACTTCAAGTATTCCACATCCTTCCTCTAATTTGTAACCTTGGCTTTCAAAGTCGTCACCTCTGAAGTCTCCTATGTCTACTCTCACAAGCCTCAACTCTCGATGTGAGAGTGTCAATAGATGCTCGTAGGGGAGTTAGTGCAGCTAGTGTAGCACTCTCAATCATCCATGGCACTGCAGCCTCCAATCAAGTAGCCCTCACATCTGCTGAATGGGTTAAGTATCCCATCTTTAAGATCATGGCCTAAGTGATCTTGGTCAGCTGGGAAGTAGTAGAATGACCAGGAGTCTGGGAGGAAGTGAAAGTACCTGAAGGCCCGGAGGCCGGAATAAACAAAGGTTCCTCTACAGGTATAGAGTCAATGTCCACCTCTGGGGATGCATCTATCGGGGCTTCTCCCCTCCTGTCAGCCTTTTCCCAAGTGTATTCGGCCTCTATATGCCGGATGTCTGTAAAGGATGTGGGAATGACCTCAATATCTCTCGCCTCATCACGAGGAACTCTAGCACACCGGCATAGCTCTGTAATCAGCACTGGGAATGGAATAAATGTTTGATGTTGTTTGGCCCTGATGGCCATCTCCTTTTCTATAAGGAGTCCTATATTGATGCTCCTCCTGGGTATAATCAACCCAAGGCAGGCTACCTTGGGATGCCGGAGGATGGACTCGTTTTGGGAAGGCACGATGGAGCTGCTGATGAATTTGAACTAGTATCGAGCAGCAATATTCAGGTCCTTCTTCTCGATGGGGGCACCCGCCTCGATCCACCTCGGGGGGGTATCTGAAATAAAGGGTGCTAGCCAGCCCTTTAAATCATCTAGGGATTGGTAATACACAATCCCTCATATGCAAGTGTAGCACATAGAACCCTGTCGAGTACAATATTAATGTAGTCACTACTACACCCTACTTCATTTCCTCGGACCATGACATACTTCACTAGTCTGAAAGCACTGGTCTTCTTCTTTCTCTTGGGTACCAAGTCACCATATGTTGTGTAGAACTCCCGGACCCATGTAGGAATATAGGGACCATGGGGCCTGGTGAACTGCTCGAACCGGTGAAATTGGAGGGTGTCCCTCACAGTGGAATATTTATCCACTAAGTCCTCTGTGGATAGTAGTTTCTCCTCTAGAATTGTCCTCAACCCGTCAGCTTTTAATATTTTGAATAGCCTGGGAGGAGGAATCTGTATTGGTGGCACTAGGGCTACACGTGGTGCTGGAGCTGGCACTGTATCAGCTGTAGGAGGGGTCGCTACTGGAGTCCTCGATGAGTCTGGGCGAGATCTAGCATAAATCTCTGCCCGCCGGGACTGCAGTGGTTGGTCATCCTCCGGCTCAGATAGTGCAGCTTGGGAGTCAAAGGAGTGTCCCTCACTACCGGAGTTGTGCTCCGGAACATCAGATATGGGCCTCTTACCCCTGCCTTTTCCTCCCTTTAGAAGCTCTTTTCTTCCCTTTTTAGGAGGATTTTCTCCCCATTCATTTATCACCACGCCCCGTGCTCTTTTACGAGGCGGCATGTCAAGGTTGGTTCTAGCCATATCTGCAAAACCATCAAAGAATGTGAGAAATAGTACATGCAAAAGCACATAAATCATAATGCAGATAGACTCGCCAAACCGATCGGCGAGTCGTTGAATCGCGTTGGTGAGCCAGATCGGGCTCGCCGAAAGGATTGGCTCAAAATTTCTCATAAAAATTGTCATGTCGACGATGGGAGGGGTCTTTTGGTGAATCAGCAACAGCATTCGGCGAGCACAGACCAGCCCGCCGAAAGTTACATTGCATTTTAAGGGTTAGGGGCACAGAAACGGCGATCAAGAAGACGATCGGCGAGTCGCCGAGTGCACTCGGTGAACTCAGGCTTTTCGCCAAAAGTTACAGAACCCAAACTCAATTTAAGCATGAAATTAAAGGCGAGATAGGGGGATTCGGCAAACCGCCGAGTGGTCCGGCAAGCTCGGCCCAGCTCGCCAAACTACCCAACATGCCTACTTTCAATCCCATTTCCAAATTCAACCCCGCAGACCCCGAAAACAAAATCAAAGCATACACTATTTCAATTAGGCTAAGACCCATTACACCCATGCCCCTGGGATACTCAGACTTCTCATTGGGCACATTACGTCATTTGGCACAAATGTGGGTTACGTAGATTTCACCCCACTAGACCCAACAACAACAAAACGCAACCCAACAAGATTGATCAATTTGAAGCACCAAATTTTGCGAAATCAAAAATTAGGCAATTTAGGCTAGATATTCGAATTAAAATAGGCACATATGCACACAAGCACAAAAACAATGAAATCAGAGAGGCCCAGCACACATCACTAAGAAAACAACAATTGCAAAAGAGATTAATCGCTAAATATAAGTTCGGGGTTCGAAAAACCAACCTTTAATGCTGAATATATCAATTGAAAAGCTAGGCAGCAAAGATATCTGACTCCAAACACAAGATTGACGACTAAAGAATGGTAATAATACAAAAATATAAGAAAATAAAGTGCGGATGTGAGTTTGGAAAGTTGAAAAGTGAGGGAATGTGAAAGAGTTCGAAAGTTTAAACCTTTGGCCTTTAAAATACTGTCCAGTTCTTGCCCATTCGGCGAAATTAGTTTTGCTCGCCGACCCACTCGGCGATAAGCTGAGTGGGCACTTACCTAGCCGAGTTTTACATGACCTCCAGTTAATGTGGTGGTCCAAACGGCAGACAAAGTCGCGATCGTCGACCTCTTCGGTGACATGCCAATTTGCTCTTGAGCTCGCCAAGTTTTACAGACTTCAATTTCAAAATTGCTTGAGTCTAACGGCGGTCCAAGTCGGGCTGCCAACCTACTCAGCGAGTCGCCGACCGAACATTTTACTCGCGAACCTGCATTTTTCAAACACATTCTACACTTCAACCTGCAAAATCAACACACGATTATTTCTAAAACACAACGAAAGCAGTAAAACTTGTGATGCCTCCCAAGAACCGCCTTAGTTAACGTCGTGGCACGACACAATTCCCCACTTAGGTTTCATTCTTTGGGTTTTCCTACAGTGTCACTAGGCAACCCTTTTTCTGGCTTTGGGTAGAGACAAGACAACATCTGACCCATTTGGATCTCCAGTACCTGAATGAACATAGAATGAGAAGTTGTCATTTGATTTAGCATCGAGACCTTCTCTCTTATCTCTCTCAACACTCTGTCGTGTTCTTCGACATTGCGATGAATGAGTAAGAGTACTTCCTCTATCTTCCCACCCTCATGTTTATCTGTCCTTCGACGCTCATGAGGAGGGATCTACCTATCTTTTCTTTGGTACATTACTTCCAGCTCCATGACCTTTTTGGCCTAGAGATCCAACCGACCCAACAATGCGGTCAAGTCTTGGTCCTTCTCTGTCTCCTTGTTGGTCTTAGCCACGCAATCAAAGAGTTGGGATGTTGTTTCATAGAGTTGTCGTATCAAACTACCCGAAGAGAGTTTATCAGCCACTCTTCTGTTTTCAGGACCAAGACCTCTGTAGAAGCATCGCATCTGGAATTGCATGAGTTGGACACTACTGCAAAAGTTCCTTAAATCTTGGCCACAACTCATGAATAGTCTCACCCTTCAATTGCTTGAAAGTTAGGATGTTATCCCTACTAATCATCAATCTCAAAGGAGGGTGGTCCATTGGGTCACCGTTGCTACAAGATATTTTCAATTCCTCTACTCAACAAGCAAAACACAAACCAAAACCAAAAGTAAGTAGATTCAACTATGACTAAAAAGAAAAAATTCAACTTAACCAAAGAATCTTAACCAACACCACTCCCCGACAGCGACGCCATTTTGATTAACCTTTCACGGACACTTCATAATATTCTAAGTGTCAACGATCGCTAGTCAGTATAATAACCCAACCAAATGAGTTGGGGTTGAATCCCACAGGGAGTGGTACGTGTTTAAGATTCAATAGAAAAGTACAAATATGCTCAAATCAGTCATAGGAATAGATATTATTGAATAAAAACATAATTCAAATCGGGGGGTTTTAATTTTAATTATCAACTACAACAGCAACAAATAATATGGAATAACAAATAATGAGACGGGTTCGTGGGATGTGATTCGATTATAGGCTAATGTAGATGAATGGGTAATTTCAAGTGTTAGAAAATAGTTGAATATTATTGAATAGGCTAGATTATAAAGGAGGTAAACTTTCTCTCAAACAATTTACCTCGAATCAAGTAAATTTCTCTCGAACATCGACAAGCATGCAAAATAAGAACAGATTACACCTTAGTCCATTCACTCTCTCGAGTTGAATGTGTGGAAAAGGGTTTAGGATTCACTCTATCGAGCTGAACCCATGACAACCCAATACCCACAGACCATCAACCAATAATCTTGGTTTTAAAACCTCTCTCTCGAGCAAGCCAAAAACATGAAGGTAGAATTGCATTAGCAACTACAATTCTTTAATTTAAACCACAATTAATGATTGAAATCACTTCTAAACAGCATTTAAACTAACAATTAGCAATATCCATAAACTAAATCAGCCTATAATCACATAATCACACCCCAAGAATTGGGGTCTTAGCTAGACATTATAAAAAGATAAAAATTGATACCAAATTGTGTTTCCATCAACTGGGTACAATTGATTTCGTCTTTACAAAAGTCCAAATTGAAGAATCTCAAAGATCCACTTCCAATTTCTCAAAAGTGAAAAACCTCAATTCTTCAAAGCTAAGGGAAAATTTTGTCTCAAAATTCTCTCTCCAAAACTTAGAACTCAATATTCAATAATAAAAATCTCTAAACTAAATATTCAAAAACTTATTTATAGTCACCAAAAATATGTTGCGAAGAACCATTCAGTGCAGTAAGTCGAGCTCGTCGATCAACTCGGCGATTCACCTTTTGGTCAATTCCATCGCCTTTTTACTTGGCCTTCAGCATCCTCCAGGTCTGTAACTTTGGGTGATCTAACTCTGCATCGCAGAATCACTCAGCGATCCACCGACTGCTCATTTCTCTCGCCGACTTGATTTTCTCTTTCAGGGCTTGGCACACTAGAACTTTAGGCGGTCAAATGGCCACTCGTGACTCACCAAATGGACTTGGCGATCACCAGGCTCTCTTTTCTTCCTTCTTTCAGCTCGCTTCGTTCCTTTTTGCAAATTAGTGTCCTTGTTTTATTCCTCAATCCAAATACCTGGAAATCAAGGATTTTACATCAGCTATTGGAACAAAATAAGCATTTGAGGACATTAAATCATTATAAACAAAGCCCTAAATGAATCCAAATCTTAGACTCATCAGTAATCACCCTACCTTTCTACATCAGAACACCACCCAAACTGGCTCCAGAAGAATCACAATAAACATTAAAGTGCACACCTCCTTTGATAGAGACAACACAGAAAGCCAAAGTCAACAAGATCTCAAGCTTTTAAAAGCTCACTTCACACTCATCAAACCACTAAAAGCTCACACTTTGATAAGTTAATCTAGTCAATGGGGATGCAATAGTGGAGAACCATCTCTAATAACCTGCTAGCCTCATAAAACTCTAAATCTCGATAACTGAAGTAGGCCTCGTCCAATCTCTAACTGCCTGAATCTTGGTTGTATCCACTTGAACACTCTCCTTGGACACCACATGTCTTAGAAATGCAACAAAATCAAGACAAAACTCGCACTTCGAGAACTTGGCATACAACTTCCCTCGGTCTCTAAAGCACAATCCTCAAGTGTCGATCATGGTCCTCCTTAGTCCTGGAGTACATCAAGATGTCATCATTGAAGACTATCATAAAAGAATCCAAATAAGGTAGGAACACATTGTTCATCAACTCCATGATTGTTGTAGGGTCTTTAGTCAAACCGAAAAACATTACTAGGAACTTATAATGTCTATATCGAGTCATGAAAGTTGTCTTAGGGACATCCAATGTCCTAATTTTCAGTCGGTGATAGCCCAATTTCATATCAATCTTAGAAAACAATGATGTTCCCTAGAGCTCATCAAATAGGTCATCAATTTGCGGGAGATGATAGTTGTTCTTCATTGTCACTTTTTTCAACTGCATACAGTCAATACACATCTCATAGTCTCAACCTTCTTCTTCAAAAGCAAATAACGGCACCCTGCGGTGACACACTAGGGCGAATGAACCCCTCACTCAGCAAGTCCTGTACCTTATCCTTCAACTCTTTCAGAACCATGTGGTAAGGAGAAATAAAAATGGGCTTGGTGCCCAACTCCAATTAAATAGAACAATCAACATCCTTATCATAAAGAACACCTAGAAGATCAGTAGGGAAAAACATCTGAAAACTCTCGAACCACGGGAACAGAATCCATGGAAGGGTGCTCAACACTAGTATCCCAGATAAAGGCCAAATATGACAAACACCCTCGATCAACTAATCTCTGAGCACAAATGAAGGAGATAACCTTGCTTGGGAAAGAACTACTAGCACTTGTCCACTCAACTTTTAAGACACCCGGCATCTCTAAGGTCACTCTCTTAGCATAACAATCAAGAATAGAATGATGTGGAGAGACCCAATCAATACCCAAAATAATATCAAAGTCTGTCATCCACAAAATGATCAAGTCTACCCAAGTGTCATATCCAATCAGAGAAAATAATGCATATATTAGCTTGGTTTATTTCTAATATTTTGTTTAGGGAAATAATATCTCATATGGTGACTCAACTAAGGGTTTTTTTCCAGAAAGTCACTCAACCGTGAGTTCTTTTCCAGAAAGTCACTCAACCGTGAGTTCTTTTCTCAGTTGTCACTCAACTTTCTTTTATAACCTCAAAGTCTCTCAACTATGAGTTCTCCTCTCATGAAGTCACGCAACTATGGGTTCTTATCTAGTCACACAACTTTCTTTTATAACCTCAAAGTCACTCAACTATGAATATTTTACTTATAATGTCACCCAACCTATTTAATTGATATATTCGTTAAAAAAATATTGACATGAAATTTTTATTATTTTTATTTAAATAAAAATATTTAAAAATAGGAAAATATCCTAATAGAAGTACGATTTAAATATTCTTAATAAAAGTAGGTTTAAGTCGACTAACAAGACCTTCTGCTATCAAAATTTGGTGTCTTTCCAACTTGTTTGTAATTGGGTTTTGGGTATTTGTTTTCTTAAAGTTAATTTTAAATACTATATCTTACTCATTTTGTCTCAATGTATGTGCCACATGTGCAATTTTGAAAGTCAATCAGATTTTTAATATGTTTTTTTAAAAGAAGATATTTTAAGTTGTTAACTATTGTGATTTATAACTCATAATTAATGTAATTTTTAAATAATATATGTTATCATCCAGGTCCAATTTAAATGGCACGTGTAAAATTTCGAGAGTCAATCTAATTTTAAAAGAAATTATTAAATATTTTAAATTGTGATTTATAACTTTTAACGTAATTTTCAAATAATATATGATACTCCCTATGTCCCAATGTATGTAGCACATGTGAAATTTTGAGGATTAGTCAATTTTTGTATGCTTTCCAAATATTTTAGTTATTAATTATTGTGATTTATAGTACTTTTAATATAATTTTCAAATAATATATTGTACTCCTTTTGTCCCAATTCATGTGGCACATGTGAAACTTTGAGAGTTAACCAAATTCTTAATATTTAATTTATAATACTATTTTTTCATAATTTTTTAATACATAACAAAGTAAAAACAAAAGTAAGATAAATAAATTAAAATGAATAAACTACTAAATATAAATAAATTAACTTGAAGGTGAAGGGAAAATCAGCCAATTGTCTGATTGACCATAAGCTCCTCAAACATTTGCTCTGCCCATGCAAGCACGGGCCCAATATATGTTATTTTACTTGTCTCGGTTTATGTGACACGGGTGGAATTACAAGAGTCAATCAAATTTGTATATGAATTTTTAATACTTTAAGTTGTTAATTGTTCTGATTCATAGGACTATTAATGTGATTTTAAAGAAAATATATGTTACTCCCTTTGTCCCAGTTTATGTTACACAAGTGAAAATTTGAAACTCAACCAAATTTTTAATATATTTTTAAAATATTGTAAATGATAGTTATTGTGATTCTCAATAATATAAAAATATAAAAAATATTTAATATAAAATAATTACATAAAGTAATAGTCAAATTTATAGTTTCAAGATATTATTAATAACACTCATTTAGATAAATACACCTCTAGTTAATATTTTTTTAATGTATATGTTAAATCAATAGGAGTCAAGTAATATAAAACTAAGATAGTAAATAAAATTAACGGGCAAATCAAGTCAACATATGTAGAAAATGATAACGTGCTTTTATTAGTTGCTAAGAATGTCTTAAAAATCTCAAACTTGGATATATTTAGCAAATTATATTAGACAACTTAAGTAATAAATAAATAGAGTATGGGTAAAACTGAAACTTGGAATATGACACAGCTCAAGTAATCTGTCAAAACTTAAACTAAATGGCAAATTGGTAAACATTCAACTAAGTTACATATCATATTGGGTAGTGTAATCATTTAAAATTTATTAAATAAAAATTTATAAAATGATGCAAATTATATTAATTTCATGAATATATTAGTCCAAATAAATAATATGGATTAATATAATTGGGTTAATTATTTAAGTCTAATATATATGGATTTAATTAAAGTCCAAATTAATTGATTTGGGCGACAATAAATAAATCCAGTTTGCAAAGCCCACTTTCATCACATCCTAGAGGCCCATTTTGGTGCCATGTGGTAAATGATGTGGCAGCCAAGTCAAACAAAAAAGTCAATGGGATCATGACATGTGTCAAAAATGACAAGCTCATTCCATAAAGCTCATATATCATTTACTCAAATCTGATTGGCTGCAGGAAATCCTGTTCCAATCACAACTCGTCTATTCTAAAACTATAAATAGAGGTCCTCATAATTCAGAAAAAAGACAAAAAATTCTAAACAAGAAACTACAGAAAGCTCGTGGTACAAACGCCACAAATTTCTCTAAAAGCTACAAGTTTAATGTAACACCTCACTATTTGAAAGAACTAGAATTAGAAAGAAACCATTTTCTTGGAAAGATTAAAAATTGGAAATATTGGCAAGTTATGCTAAGTATTGAGTCAATTTCAAACGATCATATTTTTTAGTACAGGATGAGTTAGGTGGGCTACAAGGTGTCAAATGAAAGGTATTTGAATTATCTTTCCAACGCCACAAAGTTTGCTAATTTTTGAGCTCGTATAAGGGAGATACACTCGTTTGAAGTTGGGTTGTCCGGATATGGAAAGTCACCCGGATTTAAGAGGGGTATTTTGATCTTTTCCTTACCCAAATAAATTATTTCGTTTTTAGTAATTAACTATGGGTCTAAACTGATTTGGTTCAGTTTACGCAATCAAATAAATGCCTAGGGTTTAGAGAATAGTTCAAGAAGAGGAGAGAAGGAAAAAATCAAGGCGTTCTTGGAGATATCTTGCGGAATCGAAGATCGTTTCGCCAAGGTTTGATCCCTAAAGAGGTATGTGAGTTCACATAAACTTGAATTTGTTCACTCACACACCAATCATGTTAATTTTTGCGTTAAATTCATTTTAGAAAACTGAAAGGTTTGATGTTCTTGAATTGTGTTCTTGAAATTGACTTTGTTCTTGAGATTGATGAGTTCTTAAGGAAATCATATCGAATTTAGATTTGTTTTTAGTAGATTCTTGTGCACATGTATTGGGTATCTGAAACTAAAGAGAAATTGAGAAAAAAAATCGAATTTAGTCGAATTAAGATCAGAAAACGAGAAGAAAAATTTGTCGGATTGGACTGGGGAAGGGTGGCACGGCGCGCCACTGATGCGCCAGCAAGGCTGGCATCGCGCGCCAGCAATGCACCAAAATGTGGTCTCTAAACTTCAGGGACTGGCGCCCTACGCCAGTAGTGCGCCCAGGTCGTCTGCCCCTACCCTTTTTCTGTCGTTTAGCCCGTCTGAGTCCTTCTAAAGTGTACTAACACTTCCTATCGATTCTAACTAATCTAAATGACTTCTAAACATCTAATATCATTCATAAACATGAATCATAACCTTGAATCCATAAATTCAAATTCAAGGTAGAGCTAAGAGTCAAGTCTTAAGAGTTCTTCGAGCCCTTTCAAAAAGTCTTTTACAATTGTTTCAAACTTGTTTTAAGACTTGAGCATTGAGTTGAGTAAAGTAAGAGTGAAGTTCATTTTCCTAAAAATGATATATCAGAACTAAGTATTCCCAAAGAATAAAAGTTTTCACATTTAAGATGAGAGGAAACACCGATTTCCAAATGAGTTTTTATCTCTTTTAAGAGATAGATTTTGAGTAATAATCTCAAACTACAGAGAAAGAGTTATGTTTTAAACATATCAGCTGAGTATATTTTGGGAGTAGTATTGAGCACAGATATGGGGACGAGTTCATAATAACTCAAGTCTCCATAAACCATATAGCCAACGTGGGTAGAAAGGGTCATACTTTTTAGATGATTCCTTAATGCTTTTTAGCATAGAATAGTGGATCCACTTAGTTGAGGCGTTCTATATCCCAGCAAGTTATAGGATAGTGTGGGCGAGACGTTGCATCATCACATAGCTCATACTGATGGTTGTCGGTTAGAGAATCTCCCAAACAGAGTTTATTTTTGTATTTTTATATACAACTGAGATATTATCATATTTTCCAATACTTTGAGATGTTATTACTATTTTCAATGCTTTATACAAACTGCATTGTTATTGTTGTTTATTTCTGCATTAAGTTGAGTATCCATGAGTTGAGTAAAGCTGAGGTAAGTGTTTCTTTCATATCCAATATAATATTTTGTATTGTTTAGTTTTCCCCTCACATGCTCGTACATTCAATGTACTAACTCCATTTGGCATGCGTCATTTTATGATGCAAATACAGGTAACCTGGATCAGCGTACATCGCCTCGTTGATCCAGTTGAGCATTTAAGAGTCATTTGGTGAGCCTGTTTGCTTTCCGGAGGA
Source organism: Solanum verrucosum (assembly GCF_900185275.1). NCBI lineage: Eukaryota > Viridiplantae > Streptophyta > Magnoliopsida > Solanales > Solanaceae > Solanum > Solanum verrucosum. The sequence goes on from NW_026020253.1 coordinate 223,335, forward strand.
TCCCTTTTATATTGCTTTGTCATTTCAGTTGTTAGGATGATTGGGGGTATTGTCCCGACATCCCTCATTGTATTAGAGGCTTCATAGATAGTTAGACATTATTAGTTCATTAGTCTTATTCATTTCAGTTGTTTTGTTATAAGACTTGAGTTGCCTTATTGGCCAGTGAATGCTTCCTTTACAACATTCTACGTTATTTCATGAGCTTATCTTTGTTGAGTAAAGTCTTTCGCTGAGTAGTAAGTCAGGCCAAGGGTTCGCTTGGGGCCAGCAATAGTTCTCGAGTGCTAGTCCCGCCGGGGGTGTAGGCTCGGGACGTGACATTTAAGAATTCAAGCATTCAAATTACAGAACGATCAAAATCAAGACCATCGGATTCAAGAACAAGCTCGAAGCCCTTGAATTCAAGCAAAACTCAAAATCAAGATAAAGTTCAAGTTCAAATTCATCGAAGATTCAAGAACAAGTTTCAAAGCCCTTGAATCCAAGATCAAGTTCAAGACAAATTCAATATCAAGCTCAAGAGCCCTTGAATTATATCTGTAAAGACGAATTCAGGGGAATCATAGAGATTGTAACACTCGCACTTTGAAATCAATAAATACGATTGTTACGATACTTTTCCAGTCTTGTCTATTATTTTCTCAATACGAATTTTATTGTCTACAAATTCTGGCACACTCAATGGAATCATCTCTACCTCTCATTTCAACTTTTCAAGCATCAAAGAATACGGAAAATGGCTTCCACTATAGAAGAACAACTAGCAAGCTTAACAAAAGTGATTAAAGGCTAAACAAAGTGTGCACAAGAACAAGATGCTAAACTTTCCAAGCTAACAAATAAGATGGATAACATGATTGAGAAAAGATTGATTGAAGGACCTTTGAATCTTTCTAAATTAAAAATGAAGGAGAGTCTTGCATAAAGCAAACAAAGATTAAAGAGATTCATCTCTCAGCTGAAGGTTTGATTCTCATTGATCAATTGAAAAACTTTATCATAGAGGCTATCGAAGAAACATATGAGTCTTCATCCAAATTTTCTCCCACATATGCAAAACTATATAAACAAAGGATTGATAGCTTAAAAATGCCTGAGGGCTATCAACCTCCTTAACTTCAACAATTTGATGGCAAATGAAATGTCAAACAACATACAACGCACTTTATCAATACTTGCAATTATTCTGGGACATATGGTGATTATCTTGTTCAAGAGTTCATGCAATCACTGAAAGAAAATGTCTTTGATTAGTACACAGGCCTCAAAATGAGTTCTATAGATTGTTGGGAGCAATTAGAGCAAGAGTTCATCAATCATTTCTATAGAACAAGACGTGTCGTTAGTATGATTAAACTTACAAACGATCGTCAAGGTAAAGATGATCTAGTTGTTGACTTTATGAATCACTGGAGAAGTTTGAGCCTCAACTGCAAAGATCACCTTAGTGATACTTCTAGCATTGAAATGTACATTCAAGGCATGAATTGGGGTCTTCACTATATATTGCAAGGATTTAAGTTCAATACATTTGAATAGTTAGCAACTTTTCCATATGACATAGAATTAAGCATGACTATGAGAGGAGATCAAGGATTTTTTTTCTATGGGTGTTATGAAGGTGAAGATCTAGAAAAACTCCAAAGTGGGGGAAAGTATGCATCGGATGATGACTTTGAAGAGTCAATGTATATATAGATGCTCCTAAATGCATGAGCCAAAAATGAAAGTTACAATGCTCATCACCGCATGAGCCTAAACTGCAAGTTAAAAAGCTTGTCATTGCATGAGCCTAAACTGCAAGTTATAATACTCCTCATCGCATGAGCCTAAACTTCAAGTTATAATGCTCCTAGTTGCATGATCCTAAATTGTATGGCATAAATCTCTTCAAATTTGAGTTAAATCTTCAAGTTTAAATCCTTCTTGAAACATGATCTTAAATTGTATGTCACAAAGCTCTTAAAATTTGAGTTAAATCCTTAATCTGAAATACTCCTCATCTGATGAACTTAAACTGCAAGTTATAATGCTGCTAAATGAATAAGTCTAAACTTCATATCACAAGATCTTCAAGTTTGAAAGCTCTTCAAATTTAAGCTAAATCTCTAAGTTGAAAAGCTCTTCAAATTTGAGATAAACCTACATATCATGAAGTTCTTCAAATTCAAGTGGAAATGCTCCTCGAAATACGAGCTTAAAATGTATGTCACAAATCTTTCAAGTTTGAATTAAATCTTTAAATTGATATACTTTTCGAAACATGAGCTTAAACTGTATGTCACACATCTATTCAAGTTTGAGTTAAATCTTCAAATTGAAATTCTTCTCAAAACACGAGCTTAAACTGTATGTCACAAAGCTCTTTAAGTTAGAGTTAAATCTTCAAGCTGAAATGCTCCTTGAAACATCAACTTAAATTGTATGTCACAAAGCTCTTCAAATTTGAGCTAAATCTCTAAGTGGGAAAGCTCTTCAAATTTGAGTTAAACCTCCAAGTTAAAATTCTCCTTTAAGGTATGAGCCTAAAATGCTTGTCACACCTGGCCCGCAAGAGTATAAATTGTGTACGGCACACCCAAAAAAAACACTCTCCCAAAACTACATTGTGACTTGATCCTATTCACCGAGGTATGTAGGCGCTTAGAACTAAATTCTAAATTCAGTTGCATAAGTATCAAAAAACCACATGTTCCCACTTGATCCCTCACATGAAAATTAGGGCTATAAGTATTTTGTTTTATTTCATCAAACTTCAGACTGGCACGAAGTATTGATGGGTCAATAGGGGAAAATCCTTATAAAATATGAGTTTTTGAAGTCTTTAAAATTCATCCAAGTATGCAAGTTAAAGTCTTAAAATTATTCAAGTTTACATGCTATAGTCTTCAAATCCTCTAAATATGCAAGGTGAAGTCTTCAAACCCTCCAAGTATGCAAGTTAACGTCTCCCAATCCTCTAAGTATTCAAGTTGAAGTCTTCAAATTCTTCAAGTATGCAAGTCAAGGTCCTCAAATCCTCCAAGTAAGCAAGTTGAAGTCTTCAAATCCTCCAAGTATACAAGTTGAAGTCTTTAAATCCTCCAAGTATTCAAGTTGAAGTCTTCAAATTTTCAAGTATGCAAGTTAAAATCTTCAAATCCTCCAAATATGCAAGTTGTCAAATTCCCATGACTTAAAGGTGGATGAGATTTGTCCCTTTGCACCTTAAGCTAGCCTTTTATTGGATTTATCCTTAAATGAATCTTTAAATTATCATGCCTTAAAGTGGAGAGATTTGTCCCTTTGCACCTTAAGCTGGCCTTTTCACGGATTTATCCTTAAATGGATCTTTAAACTCTCATGCCTTAAGGTGGATGAGATTTGTCCCTTTACAGCTTAAGCTGCCTTTTTCACGAATTTATCCTTAAAAGGATCTTTAAATTTCCATACCTTAAGGTAGAAAAAAATTTCCCTTTGCACCTTAAATAATCTTTCCACGAATTTATTCTTGAATGGATTTTTTAAATTCATGTGCCTTAAGGTGGACAACATTTACCCCTTTGCACCCTAAGCTGACTTTTTCACAGATTTATCCTTAAATAGATCTATAAATTTTCATGTCTTAAGGTGGACAATATTTATCCTTTGCACCTTAAGCTGGTCTTTCCACGAATTTATCCTTAAAATGATGTTTACATTTTCATGCCTTAAGGTGGAAAAAATATTTCATTTCACACCTGATGCTTAAGTACTCGGGGTCTCATAACGCCTCAAATTTTTTATCTCAAGGAAGTAACGTTAATCACATTCCTTCACACCTCAAGACCAAATTCTTGTTTTGTGATAAAATTCTTAGTTCTGTAGCCTCTGCCAAATACAAATATCGTTTTCATTGGTCTATTAAAAAAAGCACAAAAACGAACAAAACAAAAGGGAAGTGAACAATAACATAGAGAAACAAATTACCTGAGCACAAATATCTCTTAGCCCTAAAGAAGGATTTTCTCACAACTCGAGCATACACCCTGGACATGACCAGCACTCGAGAACCACTGATGGTCCCCAAGCAAACCCTCATCCTGGTGGAGTACAGGAGGAAGACTAACTCAATCATACATAAGCATCAAATTGAAAGAAACGTTTTAAACACTTTACTGAATCTCAAAACTAAACTAGATATACTAAGTATGAAACATAAGTTTAAAGAAAACATCTTAAACTGGAAGAATCTCCAAACCTGTTTATTTATGAAGCCTCTATTGTATAAAGATGAGTGTAGGGACAAGACCCACGACTCCTCAAAAACTATTACGAATAACTCACAAACCTGGAGTCCTCAAGAAGCAAGGGGGTCTTAATCAAAAGTTGACGAATGGATGAGTGATCTCAATGGACTCTTGTAGAGGATCCTAAGAACATGTATATGTATCATTAAATGATGCAGGTAGAATGACATTAGTACATTGAATGTACGAGTATGTAATATAGTTGAATAACAAATAACTTAATTGACAAGACTGAAATAGATAAAAAAAATAAATAAATAAACTCAACTGAACATAAAGGATTAAAGAAGTAAAATCATTAAAACTTCATAAAATACTTACTCATCTATGAACTCAACATATTAAGTGATATAATTAAAATACACTTTTAACTCTATTTGGGAGATTCTCTAATCGACAACCATCGCTATGAGCTACGTGATGATACAGCATCCCGCCCACGCTGCCAAAATTGTCTTATACCTTGTCGGGATATAGAACACCTCAACTAAGTGGATCCACTAAGCAATAAGGATTTATCTAAGAAGTATGATCCTTTACCCATGTTGGCATACATGGTTTATGAGGATTTTGAGTTGTCTGAAGTCATCCCCATATCGGTGCTCAATACTACTCCCAATTATATATACTCATGCTCAATATTTAAAAACATACACTTCCTCTGGTTTAAGATAATTGCTCAAACTATCATCGTAAAAGAGGTAACTGCTCTAAAATGTTTCTGAACTCATTAACTGATTTACAAATCTAAGATTCTCTTTTCTAAATGTAAAAACGGATACCTTTGGGAATACTTAGTTCCCTTATACTCTTACTCAATTCATATTTGAAAACTCTTTCTCAAAAATATATCAAAATCATATTGTGATATGATCATTGGTGGCTCAGGAAGTCATATTGCATAAACATTGATGGCATAGCTAGATACCATATTGCTTGGCCATTGATGGCATATTCGATTGTCATACTAATTATGTTTTAAAAAAAATTCTCAAAACTCATCTTTACTTCCTCAGAAACTCAGTTTCAAACTCAAGTGTTGCTTGACATGACTAATCAACTCAAGGATCTCAATAACAATATAAAAACTCAATACTCATAACTCGAGGACTCAAGAACTCAGAACTCAACGATACTTCTCATCTCAAGGATACTCAATTCATAGGGTTCATGCTGAAATATAGACATGAACGAATCTACTCAAGAATCTTAATTCATAACATATAGCAATTCAATAATTAGGAATAGAATTTCAAAAAGAATCGGGAATTCAAGAACTCAAACTCAACTCATCTCAAGAATACTAAAATCTAGGTATAGAAACCTAGATCACTCTTTTACTAATTTAAAAGTAGATGTAGGGTGTGACGACGACTAGTCAAAAACTATGATAGCCTTACATACTTGGAAGAACAAGTCTCTTGAAAAATATTGAAAAAGAACTTGATTAGAAGCCTTGAAACCATAGCTTGAATGAGAACAATCAAAAAAACCTTTCTTGAGATTCTTAAATTAGTTTCTTGAAAGTTCTATGACCAAGAACTATAATTTTCATTAGTGATTCATAATTGTATGAAGAAATTAGAGTTGGAAAGAATGAAATTCTTGGAGAATGACTTACCTTGAAGAAGAATCTTGAAAAATATTGAAAGAAACTTGAATGGAAGTCTTCTACTTTGATTTTTCCTTAGGGTTTTGCCTTAACTTTGAGAGAGAGAAAAATGAGGGATTTATGGATAAAAATCTGATTGTTTTGAACCTTATATTAGTCAAGAAATTCGTTTAGGGTTTTTAAGAGTTAAGAAGAAAAAAAAAAGACCCTTTAAATGTTTTCCTGCCAGTTAATTCATCACTGCATTGTATCAGGTTACTAAAATGGTCATAACATTTTACTTCAAACTCGGATTGTTGCAAAATTGGTGGCATTGGAAAATAGATTCAAATACCTTTTATTTGATAGGTTAAGTGCCGCACAACTCTTTATATTCTAAGATATATGGGTCGTTTGAAGTTGACCCAAGTAGAATCTTACATCAAAACTTAATCAGTATGGAAACTTTCAACTCAACTTTGTGTTAGGGGATTCTAGTGAACTTAATTCATATCCAAATTCATTCACACACTAAAGAATTGACCTTTGCACATATGGACAGTTTGAAAATCACCTGGTACAATCTTATTTACAAATGAAGAATTATTCAAGTCTTAACTTAGAAATTTTTGAAATGTTACAATATCTCCCCCTTAGGAACATTCGTCCTCGGATGATGACTAGACTGAGAATGGAAAGGGGTAACTCTTACTATCTTTCTGATTTCTAAACTTGCCTACTAACATAAGTGGAACTGATTCATACAAAGAGTTTGGAACTGTCTATAGCACATAAGTCAAGAACGGTATTGTTTTGAACATAGTCATGCTCTATCTGAAGTTATATTACATGAATCAAGGGAATCTTGGCATGAAGTAAGAGTAAGACTATTATACCTTAAGCAATAAAATTGCTAGCTATCAAGCCTAGCAACACCTCTAAACCATGTCCTTCTTTATTTATACCGCATCTCATTAGTTGCAACTCATAACTCCTACAAAGATTTGTGACTACTGTTAATAAGGTCTAAGTTAAACATCTGCTTTTACTGTGTTCAAGCTTAATCTCTATATAACAAGATGCTAAACATGAGATGTTTATACTAATATAACCACCAGATTCAAGTTCTATACCTCTATAGGAAATATCATCCCAAGAATATTACTCCTTACTACTGCATTTAACCAACCTCGAGTCTTAATCAATAACCACATAATGCATCATGCATTCATTCACATGCTACCAACACCATATTCAAGCCTAGTGTTATAACACTCCATGAATTCCTATCAACCAATCCTTACAAGAATTTCTCATTCTCTCGTCACTTCTACCAAAATGAACTTTCATGCATCACTACCAGGAACTGACTTATTACTCATCGTAAAAACTTATCTCCTTCTTCCTCCACATTTATAACCTTAGGTGGAATAAACACACCATCACTATCACAATAAGAAATAGCAGCCCTATTCTCTATCATCACACAACTACAATTATCAACACCACTCTCAAAACTAAAAGGACCATTGAAAGAGCTTTAGGGTTTCTGATATAAGAATATGCATGACATAACATTATTTTGCTAGCCATTAAGATCAAATCATGAATTTGCGAGACTGAGCGTACTATGAGACATGAGTGCATCTATGAATAGGTTCATATCATGAGGCTGATATCCATAACTTTATGGAGTAAGTTTAAGATCAATGGGCAAAAGTCATTGCCCATCATTCTGGAGACCGAGCATAGATGTGAATCTCATTGAAGTGTATGAGCATAGGTCATAGACAATTCTAATATTAGGAATATCAACAAGATGTTGTAATAATGGAACTTGAGGAATACCCAAGATTATGAATGGATTGATACATCACTTTAACTCTTTCTGAAGACCTCACTATCTCATTCTCAACACTTCACTTGATTTCCTATCTTATCATCTCCCCCTTAGGTCTACAGTTGACACTTGAAAGTTATGAATATATTCCATCATTGTTGTAACACCTCTAATTCAAAAATATGGAAATTTCAGGTTTTCAGAAAGTCTGGGGCCTGCACTAACGACACCACTCATGGGCCGTAGGTGGGACGATGGTCCGTAGGTGGATTTCGTGGATGGTGAGCTAAGATTTCCAACAAGATAAAGTCCTAGTAGCGTAGCGTATGACGGCTCACAATGATGGTCCGTCGCTGGACCCATGGTCCATAAATAGTGTTCCTTCGTTGGGGTCCAAAGTTTGATGGTCTCTGATCCCACACACAGTCAACCAGTATGGTTCGTCGTTAGACCTACGGACCATAGGTCTGGCCGTAGGTGAGGATTAGCAGCTATTTAGAGGAAAATGATTGTTGGGTCAACTTCAAACACTCATATGTTTTAGCAAAAAAAAAATTGGGTGGCCCATGACCTATCCAATTAAAGATAATTGAATTATCTTTCCAACGCCATTGAGTTTGCTAAAATCCAAGATCAGAGTAATAAATTATGCTCAATTTAGTGATGCCCTGTCTGGAAGACCATGAACCACGATCCCAATCGACGGCCAGTAGTTCAAACGATGGCCCGTCAGTCCACTTGTGGATGGCACGTCGATAGCTTTAAGTTAGGGTCATTTTTGTCATTTTCCTATGTGTTGGGGCACTTAAACTACGTCATTTGATGCCTAAACTACGCCGTTTTACTCAAACTAAGCCTAATAACCTTGTTAGGCATACCCAGAACCCTCATTCTCCAAAAATTATCCAAATTAGAACGAAAAGAAGAGAAAGAGGCACCATCTTCCTTCAAGAACAAGCAGTATTGTTCTTCAAGTTTCATGCCCCAAAATCCAAAGGATTTCTCCGTAGATTTCATCACCAAGTATGTGGGATTTCACTAGTGGTTTCCTTTCATCCACTAGGTCCCTAGAATTCAGTCAGTTCCTTCATTCCACATAACTTGTTTAGACCTAGGGTTTGTAAAATCTTGGAAATTTGTTGTGATTTGAATTGCTATAGTATTCATAGTCTAAATAACATATTTTCTTGGAAATGTTACTTAATTTTGTGTATAAAAGTCAGAACCCTAGTTTGTGTAAATTCTCTTAGTTCATGAATTATACTTGCTAGGTCAGTTGAACAAAAAATCATGCTCCAGATTTCAAATGTCACAATCTCAGTATATAAATATTGCATTCTCAGTTAGGATGTCAGTATTTTTAGTTATTCAGTATCCGGTGCATTTTAGCTTCATATGTATTCAGTTGGGAGTAGACTTAGCACCGAGTTGGACATGGGTTATGCATACCCTCATAGTCCCAAAACTGTGTGCCCGCATAGGATTATAAGTCCCTTTTGTTGGGCATCAAATTTAGTGATCACGCCACAGTCAAGCCTCTATACCCCTGGTAAGGTATATTGGATCCTCTCAATGGGGAGTATACATCAGACTCCACGCGTAACTCACATGGTTTATGTCGGTTAATAGGAGCTCCCACAGTCAGACTCTTAGTACATTGACCTGGCTTTTAGTAGTTACTTTAGTATACAGTTCAGCATGTTATCTTCATTATTAGTACTTGGTCATTGCATTCAGTTCATTTTTTAGTTATACTTCAGTATCTATATCCTTGTTCAGATTATATCATTGCTCAGTTATGCATTGTTCAGCTTATATATCTTTTGTTCAACTTAGCATATCTATATCATGCATGCTCAGTACATTCCAAGTACTGACGCATACTCTGTGTTACATCCTAGGTTCAGGTACTCAGCATCCAGATCACGCTTTGATCAATTCTCGGTCCATATTCAGCAACTTCAAAGGTAAGTCCTCATATTCCGAGGACAATAGACATTCTTTCATTTTAGTCATTATTTTTAGTTTCAATTTTGTTAGAGTTAGCTGGGGGCATGTCCCAGCAACTCAATTCAGTTAGAGGCTTTTCAAACATAGTAGTAGATTCAGCTTGAGTTGTTAAGTGGTTGTTTCAATTATCACTAAAGTCTTAGTATGTTTTATATATTCAGACTAGTTGGGTTTTTCCCCATTTTTAGATATTCACTAGTTTAGCTTCCGCATAGTATATGTTTTAATCAGTAACTTATAGTATGCTTGATATATGCCAAACTCAAGGTTAGCTTGGGGTCACTCGTGATCCTAGGTCTCGTGTTACGTCAACAAGGTAGCCTCGGGGCGTGACAATCTCTAAACTGGTCTACATTCCCTTTACTCTAGTACTCGGGAAAGGCTTATCTCATGCTTACTGAACTCTCCATAAGGAGGTCCTAAGACTTTTTCTAAGACCTCTTTCTAAGATGCTTCCCTTAACCTCTTCGCATTGGCTTATAGGGACACTTAATCTGACTGTTAATAATCGGACTTGTCCTTCTTAGCCTACCAATATTGTCCTTCTAAGCTCATATCTAGTTAACCGAAGGAAACTTCAACTATATTAAAAAGGCTTATCATTGACTATATATGATCTCTCTGACCAAACTTTTAAGGGTAATAAATAATTCTTACATCAGCCTACTCCACATTGACACTCAATTATGCTACCTAGGCAATACATGGAAACAATAACTTAATTAGAACCTCATCTGACTTCATACGATCTCGGGTACACCTCGTAATACTTTTGTTAATCTAGTGACTTAGTCATACTTCATTTCTCTCATCTAAAAGTTAGAATCTCTCACTTGTGCCACTCATATTCATTGTAACTAACCTCTTAACTACTTACCTACTCTGTGTCAAATCTTCCAGATCAGACCTCAAAACTAACTTCATCACCCTCATGTTTCCATTCTCTATAGCACGACACTCATCTCAAATTCAAGCTTAGTGTCTATTACTAAACATGGATATCAATATGATTGCTCGCTTACTATACTAACCTACAGCTACTTGAAAAAAAGTAAGGATCACTCGCCCACTAAGACCTCATGACAAGTAGCCAGCCTTTATCTTCTAGTCTTCATACTTATAATTTACCGTCACATTCCATTTTCATAACACAAGTACTACTTACCCCTTTCCTATACATAATTTCCTAATTAGATATGTAACCCTTTAAATATTATGGAATCTCCCTCAAAACCATAAGTCTAGCTTAGATCTATCAACTTATGAATATTCTTCTATTCAATTCAACACCTACACTTAATATTCACTAACACGATGGCACATCAACTTAAATTATCTTCTGATTAAAGTATACTCTAACTCATCCTAACGAATAACTATTCTTCTACCTCATATCATGAACTCTTCTCAAGATTATTATTTTGTAGTCTCATAAGGGAAAACTCCTCATTAATACTTATTGGGTGCATGATTACAATAAGATAATTTTCCTTATCACTATCTCTCTTTTTAAGATTACTGAACCTCTACATGCATTCTTCTAATTTTGGGCACTTTTACTACTACTACTTCCTATAACATCATAACTCATACTATCTTTTCAGGTGAGAATACTACCCAAGCTTTAAAACAAACTTCTTCATAAGGGTCTCAATTGAAAAAAGATTTAGAGAACAGATTACATCTCTCTTATAGCTTGAACGCACGATTCATATGAGTAAGAGTACATTCTAATCTCGCTTATAGCTTGAACGCACGATTCATATGAATAAGAGTACATTCTTTTGAAACAAGGAGACTTAAGGTTACCATGGATGAAATTTCCAAGTCATAAATTAGATAAACGCATAAGAATGGAGAATTGAGAATAAGCGACTTAGCTAAACTGATTGAGCAGAAACCTTTGAATGAAATTTAGGGCTTTTGTTTTTTTAGAAATTGGGGGGAAATAGAAAATATGGAGGGAGCTTATTATTTTAGCCAAAAATATGGTAGTACTCTTATTTTCTGAAATTTGGGCAAAAAGTTATTGGAGGGAACTCGTTAGTTTAGCTTATTTTTTAATGAGTATTTATAGGGCACACTTATAAATATTTGGGGGGAAATTTGGCCATAGATTTTCCAAGTAATATTTGGGGAAAAAATTGGCAAATAGCGTTTGTCCATACAATTTGTCATTAGTTGGTAAATATTTTTGGCAAATATCCCAAATTTCCCAAATTTCCATTTTATTTAGCTTAAATATTTTTGTGTGTGCATTTCCATCATTGTGCCGTGTGTTTTAAAAATTAAACTTTTCATCTTATATACCTTAAAAATTAAACTTTCATCTTATTTAGCTTAAAAATAAAATGTTCATCTTATTTAGCTTAAAAGTAAGATTTTCATCTTATTTATGCTTAAAAATAAAACTTTCATCTCATTTAGATTAAAAATAAAACTTTCATCTTAGTTAGCTTTAAAATAAAACTTTCATTTTAATTTATTAAAGTAAAACAAAATTTATTATTAAAGTTATCCACATTTTAATTATAGATAAAATATAATTATTAAGTGAGTAGTAAAAAATTTAATGAAAAATATGTAATTTAGTAGTGAAGTGAACATTTTAAGAGAAATCAAAATATAAATAAACATAATAATTACGCAAATAAATTCAGCTTATAATATAATCATAAATAAAAAATTTGTATTTATAAAATGTAAATTTTTAATAGAAAAATATATTTATCATAAAAACAACAAATAATTAAGGTTGTACAGGCGAGTCCCAATTATAGAATCTTTTAATGGGTAAAGATAACAAACGGGTGAAGACCTAACCCAATTCAAATTTGCTTGAGTCAAGTCCGGTAATGAGTTATAGAATGGGTCAAAACTCAATTCAACCCAAATTTTACTATGTTTTACTTATTTTATTGTTCTTTTTACAATATTTTAGTACCTAATAAAATTATTATTTTTCTTTATAATGGCTATATATAACATATCAAATTTTTAAAAAAGTTATTTAAGAATATTTTGACAAGATTTCTATTGATTCAATATTTGTTACATATCACCTAAATTTTAATGGATTGAAATGAGTTAACCTAATAAATAAGTGGATCAATAACCCATCCAAACTTAAACGGGTTGGGCGAATGGGATTAATTTTGCCAATCCTAACCTTTGGCAAGCTATATTGTATAATCAGCGTTAGGGTGGAGGTTCTAGATTTCTAAATTTCAAATTCAATAACTCGAAATTGGTAGTTAAAAATAGATACCAAATATCAAAATTTTAAATTTCAGTTAGGTATTTGGTATTTGGTATCTGGTATCTGGTAAAACTTTTTTCATTTTGTATTTCATTTGTAACTCAAATAATATCATTACTAAATTGTGATTCTGAATTTATTCTCTTAGATATAATAATTTGTGTATTACCATTAAAACTAAAATATCTACATGAAAATTTTGTATTTTATTTTTATTTTAAAATATTGCTTGAGAGCTTCTCATTGATTATTTTTATTATTATTTTTGCCATTATATATAGTATGATATCAATCACGTGATCTTATTAGTATTAGTATGATATTTTTCATAGTTCTAAACAATTTCCTATATCAAATTTAAATATTTATCGATTTACATTGAAATTTTTATTTACTACTTTTTCATTTTCTTGTTCATATGTAGCGTTATTGTGTTAACATTTTGTTATGTGTTTTTTTAAAAAAAAAAATATTTGTTCACTTTTGCCCTTCTATTACTCATCTTTTAATAAAGATAAAATTTTAGTTTCTTGCTTTCACAACTCTATTTATTTCTTATCATACATTTATTTAATTAATCAAGTATTCTTCGTGATGATGGAATCAGATTGATGATTGCATTGCACAAACAAAGAAGATTAGTGAAAGAAACAGGGAATACATACATGTTTGAAATATTTTTTATTTGATTTTTTTTTGTTTTTTATAAAATAATTTTAAAATAATAAATTTTGTCATAAAAACATACGTAAGATATTTAGAAATATTCCTTATGATTATATATTATGTTATATATTTATAAAAAATATGTTTATAATTTGTCGATTCTGTTTCGTAATATTTTGATTTTTTTAAAAACAATCAAAACTAATTCAAATAAAATATTATTGGTATTTTAAAATGTAAGTTTAAACTAATAGATTAGTTAATATTTGAAATTCAAATTTTAAATTGATTATTTAATGGTTGTGGGTTCTTTTAATTTATTTTTTTTGGATTGGAAGTTTTTTCTTTATATTATTAACTAAGGTTTGTTATATGGATATAATTTAATATATTTTAAAAGATTAAAAAAGAAACCCCCCATTTAACGTATGAAGATCCACAATTTTTAAATTATTTTATAATTTTTTTTGATAATCAGTTTTAATTTTTTTTTATATTACTAATTTAAAATAAATTTAGAAAAAATAAAAAAGAAACTACCCCATTTAAAAATAAAAAAATCACACTTATTCCTTCTTCTTCTTTTTAAAATTAAAAATGTGGTTCTTTAAACCTCATTTATTTAAATAAAAAAGAGAATATATCATCAAAACAAAATAAAACAAAACAAAAAGCTGAAAGAGAAAGGCAAAACCAAATTAGGCAACCAAAGAAGGAAATAGAAAGCCATCTTCTTCCATCTCGATCTCCAAGCACCAGTCGTATCTCCATCATTTCAGCTACTTCCACACTCAAACTTGACTCCGGAGATCGGAATCTATGGAGACCTCCCAATCTGAGAAAATGTTGCTCTTGGGTGTTGCTATAAAATGCTCCAGGTAAGACTTGAAAAGCATTATATATGAACTAGAACTCATTTTCTCTAGTCTAATCTTTGATGGGTTGAATCCCACAAAGAGATTAATACCACCATCTAAATTTAGATCTTTGAATTGGAAAACTAACTTATTATTGCTTTTGCGATTTATGGGTTTGCAAAATTTTTGGATTGGATTTGTGGAGGACGCAGATAGGAGCTATCAGCAATCGAATATACCACTAAGAACTTTGGAGTCTTGATTTCGTACCACTTTGGACACCCCTATGCTCTCACCAAGTGCATGGTACGGTTAACCAACCGAAATAGCTTCAGACTTTAAAAGTTTGCTAAAGTTATGCATCAATTGTAAACTCTTTCATGCTTCTTATCGGTACTTGTATATCTTATTGTTGTGTAGTACTTGTGAACTAGATAATCTAATTAGTACCTGGCGAATTTGTCTGCTTGATTCTTATGTATGGAGTGTTACATTTTTCTAAACTTATTATCTTTTTGGCTGTTGTTGGGACTTCATGGAAAGAATTGAACTCATAATTACCTGCAAAAACAAAAACTAGGTTAGCAAAAAAATCAGCAAGAGTATTTCCCTCCCTGAAGGAGTGTCGTACTCTTACTGATATAGAATTTCTGATTCTATTGATGGAGTTGACCTCCATTGTCACGCTCCAAGGTGACTCCCACTCTCCATTAAGAATATTAACCATTGACAAAGAGTCAGTCTCAATATTAACCATTGACAAAGAGCAATATTAACCTGATATAGATCCTCCCACAAGTTCAACCTCTGCGTAGCGTCACACTTAGCATATACAATTGTAACATAAAAGCTCTGGGGCTGAGTGTGATGCCTCAAACTCAAAGTGAGTTGTTGTTCAGTATATTTGACAATAGTGATGTCAAAGTCATGATTAGTAAAGATTCATATCTTTCCATTGCAATTTGAATTGGCTCATGGCATTTTTAATCTTCTCCTGTATTTATTGATATATCTAACATGCTGAAAAGGCTCAATTAATGCAACAAAGGTGAAGTGGTGAACCTTATGCAACATTTGAACCCTTTGAAAAGCTTGTTGTGACTTCACTGATCTAATATTCCAAATAAAGGCCTTCATCATTAATTAGATATAGCTTTATTTCTCTTTGGTTGAACTCTGATTGGTTGCGTACTCTCACCACTGCCCTGCTTCTTTCCTTTTTTAGTTGTCATCTCTCTCAATCTCAACTATAGGGCTTCAGATTTTTTGGGATCGTGAAGAACAACACCGTCCGGGATGTCGAAACGAGGACGATGAGGTTTCGCTAGGAACAAGTTCAAAATGTCACTGGGTCTGCCGGTGGTGGCGACAGTGAACTGCGCCGATAACACTGGTGCGAAGAACCTGTACATCATTTCCGTGAAAGGGATCAAGGGAAGGCTTAACAGGTTTCCTTCAGCTTGTGTTGGAGATATGGTAATGGCTACTGTGAAGAAGGGTAAGCCAGATCTCAGGAAGAAAGTTATGCATGTTGTCATTGTTCGTCAGTGCAAGCCATGGTGTTAGTTTCACTCTTTCCGTCCATCATTAGCCAAGGTTCATTTGAGTTCGAAGCCACCAGTGAAGTCGGTTGTGGTGGAATAGCTTATTTCAGCTCGTCATTGTCTCAGTCATTGCTCATAACGAGGTAAAGGACTCTTAGCTCTTTTATTGCTTCAGTTTGCACTAATTGTTTGATAATGATGTGTTCTTTGATTGGTTCTAAGATTCTCGTGCATGATGTGTTTAAGTCTAATTTTCATTCTTAATCTTCATCTTATTTTCATTGAAATTGGTAGTGTAGGTTTCGTTTCTAATATCACTTAGTGTCTATTTTGAAATTATTTCTCTGTTTGTAGTCTTCATAATTCATGGTCACTATGCCTGCCTCATGTTTTAGCTTGTTTCACTGGTTCATCGGGATATTGTTCTGTTCTTATATTGTTGAAATAGTATTCATGCTTTCGTTACGTGTTTGGAGGGTGCCAAATGAGTTATGCAGTTGCACATTCAACAGATTTTGAATATAAGTTGAATTTTGGTTTGTATTCTTTAAAGAATGTTCAAACAACTGTTCATATCTTGTTTTAGGAGAGAAATGTCTTATACATGTCCTATGTTGTCATACGTTGCTCATTATTTTTTTAGAGTATGAGAGTGTTGGCAGTACACTTCTATAGTATTCTTGATGGTGTTGTAATGAAGCCTTTGACATGTCTGGTATTAAACCAGATTCCTTATGTTAATATTTTCTTATATATGTGTCCAATTTAGTATTAAACATGTGTAGTTTCTTTCCCTATATGAATCCTGTTCTTCGTGATTATCATTTGTACTACATCTGTAGTATATTTTGCATGTTACAGTGATCTAGTTGAGCATGGATTATGAAGCTTAATTGGCCTTATTTATTGTGGTATTAAGTTGATGATAAGCCCTCTCCTATCTTTGTCTAAATTTAAAAATCTCTATCTTGATTTCAATATGTTCTTTATCTTAGTCATTTACTTGATGTTACTGCTCAATATTGCCATCCTATATATATATATAGCTTAGTGTTATCCCATGATCATAAGTTTGAGTGGAAGTAAGTGGATTTTATGTAGTCCTAGAGCAACTTTATAGTTTGAGTTGTAGTGATTGGATTTTATAGATTTTTTCCAGCTTCTAAGTGAGAGTTTATAGTTTAAGTTGAAATAATTGGCTTAAAAATAAAATTTTCATTTTAAGTTTATTAAAGTAAAAGAAAATTTATTAACTTTTCCCTCTAATTTTTCATGCTATTAACTTTTCCGTCTAATTTTTCTACTACAATAAAATATTCCCTCCTATTAGTAATAAGAAACTTTAAAAAAAAAAAAAAACCCTAATCCTACTTAAAGTCTATATCGCCTCAGGCCCTCAACACATTGCTCAAGCAAAGAATTCATGGTAGCCATCTCCATCCACAGGTAATCGCGTACTGGTTAAATTTTTTGATGCTCTACCATAAGTAGCCTTTGCATGTGAAAAGCAAAGAAAAAAAACCACTGGAGTTCAGAAACTGCTCTTCTCGACTCCTCTATTTTCGTATTATTTTTAAAGCTTTCATATTTTCTTTTGGTTCTGGATATTAATTTTCACGTGTTGTGATCTTGATGGCTACCGTTAGCATCAACATGTAAAGGGCTAAGGAAGCTCACAGTATCTGAAAAAGAACTACTCACTTGTTGAGCATGTGTTTAATCTTTACTGCTCGTCTTACTTCTTCGTTAATATTATCTTGTTTTTCTTTAGTTCTCTGTCCAAATTAATAGCTATAGTTGCTTTTTGTTATATGCCCAAAAATATGTTTCTTGTTGATATCGCGGATTTAGATTCAGTGTTCTAAAACTCGACGTTGTAGAGATTTTTGGTACCATATACAGTCTGCTTCCTTTATAGTTTGTATACTCTTCATGTATTCAGTTTTGAATGGGTCCTTGAATTAGCTTGGTGTCGAATTTTTTTCTTCTTCGTGTTACTTAATGGCTATAAGTTTATCAGTGTCAAGAAAAATTATCTTTTTTGGCCTATTCTATTAAATTTAAAACTAGATTAACATAAAAATTATATCAATAGGAACTAGTGTTGAAGTTCACTGAAAAACATTCATGTTTATTAAGTAGTTTCTTTTCATGTTTATAACTTAGAAATTAAGGTATTCTGTTCTTTTCCATTTGCTACTATGTGTGCTAGAGACATGCTTTAAGAATGGTTATATTTTCTTAATGGCATCCGAAGAGTAAGATATTAGGATGCCATTAAGCTAATGGTTATATTTCCTAAGGGGTTTGCATTGCCTTCATTGTCTTCTTGAAATGCGCATTACAATATAGGTTGGTAGTTGCAGTTCTAGCTGCCAAACCTCCTTTGTCTTGAACTGCTTGCTGCTGTAAATGAACTGCAATGCCTTCCCATTCTCAATTGGGAATTCTCTACAAGAAATTGGATTTGTATTCTAAAAATTGTTTATTTTAGGTTCTTGCTTTGTCTTAAAACCAACATAAGGAATAGACGTTATCCAGAAGGTGCTATTGCAGAGGAACGTTGGATAGACGAGTTAATGACGTTTTGCTTATGATATTTAGATAACGTCGAGACTAAGTCTAATCCTCCTTTAAGAAATGATGTTTTTTCTAATGAAACAACATACCAAGAGGGTCGTCGATCAAGTAGAGAGAGGATTTAAGCTTGATGACATTACACGTGCTCAAGCCCACAGATATGTTTTATTTAATTCTACCTCCAAAACTTCATATCGTGAGTAAGTATTAAATCATAATTTATACTTGGTAATTAATTATTAAATAATTTTCTTTCAATTTTTTATTAATTAGTTATGTGTTTTACTTCCGCAGTGAACATATAAAAGAAATCAAGAAGGAAAATCCTCGTCTATCAAGATATAATGTGGATCAAATTCATAATGAAAGATTTCAAATATGGTTTACAAATCATGTAAGTATCAACTAGCTAAAATATTTGCTCATATATTACTATATAGGTAATTATAACTTTTAGATCGCATCTTTATTTTTGAATGCTAGGTCGAGAAGAGGCATATGACTGGTGAAAAAATATCTGAGGATATTCAAACTTTAGCTATTGGCCCATTAATACAAGAAAAAAGAATGATTGGCTATATATGTGATGGAGTTAGATACTTAACAAAGTCTCGTGATGTTAAGAGAAAAACTCAAAATAGTGGTATTATCATAGTGACATTTTGGACCAAATGTCATTATATTTACGATATTTGATACCAAATGTCATTATTTTTACGACATTTGACATCAAATGTCATTGTTTTATGACGTTTTGTTCTTAAATGTCGTGAAATTCTTTATTTTCCGACATTCGTTTCAAATGTCACCAAATTAATGTCGTCGTATGTACATTTTCTTGTAGTGATGGTGGCTAGAATATCCCATTTCAAAAAAGAATCACATAGTTCCCAACATTTGCATAATCAATAATATGTATGTGCACCAATTGCACTAATACATGATATTTTTCAACCATTTTTATGAGATCAAAATTGATCTTTCTTTATGTTAAGCAATATCACAACCATTGGGCTACTCAATGAAATTGATTTAAGATCTTTTAAATCATTCAAGAATTTTCATATAATATTCATCGTCTAGCTAGACATGATGATCACTCATTACACATAATCAAATATGTCATCTATTGTCAGACTGAAACAAACCTCAGTGCATCCACCACTAGAGAATATATCTCAATTTAGTAATGTCAGGACTTTTACAAAAAAAAAAATCTTTATGCCCCCAAGGCACACACCGTACTTTATATCTTATGGTTATACTTTCACACAATGGTTCATTTGTATGCCCCCCCCCCCCCCCCCCCCTAATGACATTATATCTTGATCCATGGATTATAAATCCAAAACATCACTTTCAAAGTGAAACATAATATAATTGAATTGTGCATTTCATTTGGCCACTCATTTATCTATCCACATAGATGACAAATTTTAATTCAAGATCCTCGTCATCATCTGTAGCATTGAGCTCTACTTTATATCAAAGATATTGTCGACGGTCATTTGACTCGATTTCAATACGACATAACTTATTAAGATCTCTTCATATTTCATCATTTCAGGTACCTGAATCTATGCCACGATTTTATGAAGTCTTATGTAATCATGCTTATTTTAAAGCACTTGCCTCATTATCATGACCATCTTGAACATTTGCTCCTCTCCTTAAGAAGTTTTTCATTTGGAATCCATTAGTCAACCACGCTTCAGGTGTACCATAGACTCTATCATTCAAGGACTTTTCATTGGAGCATTTACAGCTGAATTATAACATAGGGTCAAAAAATTCATCTGGCAATTAATTTGCAACATTATGCAAATGAATTATCTCTTGAACTTCAAGTTCACATTTTTTTAACGAGAATCTGGATAATTTATAATTCATCTCATAATTTTTAGCTGTCAATATCTCTCCCCTAATGTTAGAAAATCTAACATTCACCCCGACCTCGTTTGGGGATCCATATTTTGTGTGGTGGAGAAATTAAATCAGATACCATTTAAATTTTAGATGAAAATTATTTGATTCCCGACCTTGGACCAATTATGATTGGAAAACATTGTTGGCTTGATGCATCATATGTGGCTACATGTTAAATAAACTCATCTCATACCAAATCATATTCGGGAGTTTTATTCTCATTCTCATGGTTTAGCTATAATTTGAGGCATACAAATTCTGCTAAATCAGACAACATTATCAATATAATTTCATAATTTGGAACTGTGATCTTAATTTAAAATTCGAACAAACAACCTTATAGAAACCAATTTGTAAGTTGAAAATAAAGCACATGTGACCATCCCATAGATGAAACTATCATATAGTTGCAAACGGTCCACATGACAGGTGAATGGGCTAATATTCACCTTTTTATATGTTTCAAAACCTCAGGGAATACAATCTCAACCTTAGCTGGTATAATGATACAATGATCATTTTATCATGAGAACAAGCAACACAAGGGAATTCTTGAAGAATCTTTGTTCTAAGCACATTATCATGGCTTTGAAATTCATCATTTTGACATGACCCACCTCAACATCACTTTGAAAGGTCAAGTGTACCAGCACTTTATATTTCTTTCTTTTGATGGAGGATTTTTATATTTGTTGACACCCAATTTTGACCGACCTATAATCCTTTCGAAAGTTCTATTCGGTTAAATACGTATTTTTCAAAATATATTTTGAGTTTAAAATTTTAATCAATTTTATCTAAAAATTATATATTTTAGTATGCATGCTTTATAAATATTATTAAAATATTTTTAAAATTATTGGTAAAACTCAAATTAATTATTTTATTTCAAATGTTTTAAAGTTTAAGTGATTTTTATTATATAAAATGTTATAATACTTATCGTATTTTAATTGGATAGCATTTCTTTAATTTTCCTCAAAATCATTTAAATTGTAGCCTATTTTATTCTATTTTATTTTAATTCATTCCAATTATAGCCTATTCAATCCCAATTGTATTTCAGTTATAGGCATCCTTTTATTTCAATTCTAGCCAATTTTATTTCAATGTTGGCCATTCTAAATTCAATTCAAGCTGATTTTAAGATTTCATCTTTTAATCTTAGTCGTCCATCTTTTGTCAAAGCCTTAGAACGAATCCTGAACACCCATCTCATTCAATTCAATGGATGAGATCAAATCCTTTATCCCTTTCCTAATTTATTCAAAAAAAAAAGGACCAAAACCCTATCTTTTTCTTCATTCTCGCTTCTCCTCTTCAAAAAGAAATACGCCGCAGCCCCTCCTCTCTATGCTTTCTGGCGAAATTGCCACCACCTGCTGGTGGAGCCATCCCTCTCTCCCTCTCTTCGTTGCTCTCCTCAGCCTGCACTGCTCCATCACCCTTCCTCCTCTTCTTTCTCGGCACGGACCACCGGAAGCAATAGCGACAGCAGCCAGGCGAGCCAAAAGCTCTGGCTAGAACCGACTACAGCTCCGACGGCCAGCATCACTCCAACGCCGGCGCCCCTTTCGCTTCTTCGGTGGGTTCGAGGAAAATAGCAACAACAAAATGATGTTGCTCCGGTTTGGCATTTCGGTCATGCAGTGGATTTCGATGAAACTTTTGAAGATTTCGAGTTGGTTAAAAGATGGATCTTAACAGATCTATTCGAGTAAGTTTTCAACCAATTCTAAAGCCCGTATTTTTTAATTCTTTGGTGGTTTTCATTTAAGATGAGCTTGTTGAAGTGTGAGTTTCATATATCCTTTTGTTTTGTTGGCTATTTTAGTCACCGATTTATTTTGTTTTAGGAAAAGCATGCTTATGTTGTAATTTTTCTGTGTAAAATTTGTGATTATTACTCATATTGTGGTCTGTCCATTTCGAATTGGGAGACTATCGTATGTTTTGGTCTTGATTCATAGAAAATACATCTAAGGTATAATTTTCTGACTGCTTGTTCGTTGTTCCTGTTGTGAGTCACTTGAGTAGATTGTGAAAATTGATTTAGTAGGTTTGTCATAGCAAATTTGAATTCTTAATATTTTCTTTGTTTATATATATAACATATTTTAGTTTATGAATCTTCCGTGATTAATCTCCCTATGATAAAAATCATAATTGAAGCCTTAATTAATTGAGAATTATGGGTGTTCTTCCTAGAATAATTATTTGGCTTGTCCTTGATTATTAAAATAAATTTCCAGACAATTTGTTTCCATGCGGAGATTTCACTGTAATTGATATATGTGTTAATTTAGCCTTGCTGTAAATATTGACATAAATTCTTGTTTATTTGTTGTTTATAGTAATTGATTTTATACTGATTGATGTCCTTAATTGATGTCTGGGATGTTTATTAAAATATTTTATATGGAAATAATATTATTTTAAAGTAAATAAGGACTCCTTAAATGACTTCCTTCAAATTTGCGTAAATTCGGCATGGTGTAAGATCTGCTATAATTCGGTTCCTTGTGAGCATATTGCTTGTTTATTTTAATTGGACGCCCTAATTGATTTCCCCATTCCTTAAAATAAATATTTCCTTGTAGATAATTTTGTATAATCTGTCATTAACCTTTTCCTTTATGATAGTAAGCCGATTGCCTCCTTGCTTTATATTTGGTAAAATAATAAATTAGAATAAAGTTGATTTAGCTCTCCTTTCAAATAAGGAAGGTATATTTTAATTGTCCCCATAATTTATTTCTTCCCTTATTACCATGCCCCTCTCACTTAGTATATAAACAAGGCATCCTCTCATTATATTTTAGAGATTCTGACATTGCTCACACCTTACTCTTGAATACTTTAAAAATATTGTTCTTTACTCTTGAAAAGAAAATAAGAACTCTAGTGAAGCTTTGGATCATTTCTTTGTGGTATTGATGTGTTGTTGTTTCGGTGGGTACCTTCTTAAAATGCTTCATTGCTGATAATTATTTCTGCTTGATTGGTTAGTAATTACTTCATTATTTTACATTTCGTCTTCCATTCGTCTATATTGTATGTTTGTTGTGTGTTCGAAAACGAATCAAAAAGGAAGCATCCGGGTTAGTTTTCTTATCCCTTCTTTCTCAATGTGTGATTTTATATGTTCTATGACTTGTTTGAAATTCGTGTGCTTGCTCTGAATAACTTTTGCGTTTATATCTGTGTTGTTATTATTATTTTGTGATCTTGTCTTTTGTATATTCTGTTTAGCGGGGTTGAACATAGAGTTCAAGAAATGAAGAGTCACCATGGGAGGGAAATAGACGCATTGATTTTATTTAATTTATGTTTTGTAAATTATTTGATCTCTATCATTGTTTTGTAATTTTGTACTAACTCTAAAACTCTCTATTTATGAAATATATTTGGCGGATCGTCTAAGGGGGAAGGGAATTACATGCTAACTGTTCTTTTACTTATTTATTTTATTACGTGTGATTGCTATAAAATCTGCTTTTGTTGCTTGAAACACGTGAAGCATGAAAATATGGCCGAATTCCTTAGATAATCTGCCTAAAACCAACCTTTATTAAAATTGACCATTATGTGATAAAGTGATGAGTCAACAAATTGGTCTCATTTAGGGCTTTATTTTGATAGAAATAGTGTCCTCAAAAGCTTATTTTGTCTCAATATCTGATGAAAACTCTTAAGTTTCAGGTATTTGAAGTTTTAGTGGAAACATAGACACTTAGGCGCAAAAAGGAACAAAAAGGCTAAAAAGAACAAAGAAGTTGAAGCATGCGCATCGCCAAGCACGCTTGGCGATTCGCCGAAGGGATGCACTCCGCCCTTTGTTCCGGTACGCGAAGCCTTAAAGGAGCAGGATCAAAAGGGTGATGAAAAGAGCAGTCGGCGTTTCGCCGAATAATTCCGTGAAGCAGTACTAGGTCGCCCAATGACACAGAGCACGACGATGTTGAAGGCTAGTGCAAGAGGGCGACGAACTTCACCTAAGGGCGAATCGCCGAGTTAATCGGCAATTCCCACTAACCTCGCCGAAAGGTCTGCCAGCACTATTTTCTAGAGTCTATAAATACTAAACTTGTTATTAATTTTTAGGTGTCGAACATTTATTTTAATTTTCACAATAGAATAGTACTTTTGGGATATTTTCTCTCAAGTTTGGAGAGGGTTTTTGGGAGACTTGAAGAAAGAAGGATTTCATCTTCCCCAAGTTAGAAGTGGGTCTTCTCCATTCTTCTTCCTTTGCTTAAATCAAGGTTTAATTACTTATACCCATTTGATTTTAGTATCATTTTAGGTGTATTTTGTTATTTTTTTATGTGTGGCTAAAAACCCCATTCTTGGGGTGTGATTTAGCAAATATGTGTTGATATTATTGTTAGATCTTGCTTGTTGATAGGTTAGATGTATTTCAATGGTGATTTCACCTAGTAGTTGTGGTTTAATGATGTAATTCTCACAAGAAGAATCACAATAAATGTGGAAACAAAGACAAAAAGTAAGATAACTAGATTGACACAAGAAAAGGAAATCAAAAGCAGCCCAAAGGTATGTTAAACCTAAGGACCTCAGTCAACTAATCCACAATCAAGCACTGAATCTCTTACGATGACCTCAAGGGAATCGATATCCCAAGCAACCAACGTTTCTAACAAAAGACAACAAAAGCTTAACCAAGCTCTCAACACTCAAACATGAGTTTTCAGTTTTTAACATCAATAATAATCTGAGTCTAAAAAATGAAACCTAACCAGCTATTTATAGAGTTTAGGATAAAAGGCCCAAAAGTGACCCGAAAGACAAAAAGGCGAGCCAAGTTGGGCTCGCCTAGTCACTTGGCGATGCACCGACCAGGTCGGCGTGCTTCTCTGCAATTCTTCAGGCCCGAGCCACGTTCTGTAACATTAGGTGGACAGGGGCCATCGCCTAAGCCATTATGCGATGCACCAAGTGGACCCTGCACACCGAAAGGGACTTCTTCAGCAATTTTCAAGGCATAAAAGTCCTTGTTTATCATCAACACCATCTCGAGCACCTCCATCTTCATGAATAGCCCTTGCATCCTCTGAAGGTCTTGAGCTTGGCTTCTAGTAAATATCCTTAATGTAATCCATTTTACATCATTCTCTCTTTCTTGAAAAGTATTTGTCCTCAAATTCGTCGAATCATCATCAGCCACAATTGGAAAAGGTGACAGGTCGCACACATTGAAAGTGTTGTGCACTTGGTATTTCGGAGGAAGGGCAACCTTGTAGGCGTTATCATTGAGTCACTCCAACACTGGAAATGGTCCATCACCCTTCGGTATCAGTTTTGTCTTGTGATGGATGGTAAATTGCTCCTTGCGAAAATGTACCCACACCAAGTCACCAGGTTCAAACACGATCTTGGTTCTTCTTCTCTAAGTGCAGCCGCACCTTTTCATGAAGCTTCTTCATGGCTTCAGCTCACTTACTCCCATCTAAGCTTAACACAACATCTTGAGAGAGAGGAGTGAGATCTAAAGGGGTTAGGGGGTTAAAACCATAAACAACTTCAAATGGAGACATACCAATAGTTCTATGAATAACACGATTATAAGCAAATTCAACTAAAGGCAAATGTTCTTCCCACGAGGCCAACTTCCCATGCACTACGGTTTAAAGCATAGAACCCAAAATCCTATTCACAACATCAGTTTGGCCATCAGTTTGTGGGTGACAAGAAGTTGAGAACAACAACTTAGTACCTAGTCTACCCCACAATTCTATCCAAAAGTGACTAAGGAACTTAGGATCCCTATCACTTACAATGGTTTGAGGAATTCCATGCAATTTAACAACATGCTCAACAAACAAAGATGCTAAATTGGGAGCATCATCACATTTATGACATGGAATGAAATAAGCCATCTTTGAAAATCGATCAACAACAACAAAGATGCTATCTCTACCTCTTTTGGTCCTTGGCAAACCCAAAACGAAGTCCATTGAAATATCAAGCCAAGGCCTTTGATGGGTGGGGAGTGGAGTGTATAAACCATGGGGAAGGAGGCGCGACTTAGCACGTACACATTCAACACATTGACCACAAATTCGAATAATATTTTTGTGCATTTTAGGCCAATAAAATTGTTCCTCGAGAATTCCCATAGTTTTGTTAATACCAAAATGACCCATTAAACCCCCATCATGTGCTTCCCTCACACATAATTCTCTCCAAGAGCTCATAGGCACACAAAGTCTCTTGCCTTTGAACAAGAAACCATCAAACTTGGAATAAGGAGTAGAAGACCTATCCCTCATCCATCTTTCCCTCTCTCATTCCTCACAAGCTTTGAAGATTTGAGCAAACACGAGATCCTTGGGATACACTGCCTTCAAACATTCAAAGCCAATTAAGTTTGAAGACAAAGTATTTATCAAAACATGTTTTCTGGACAAGGCATCGGCCACCACATTTTCCTTTTCCTTTTTGTATTGGATTACATAGGGGAAAGTTTCAAGGAATTCAATCCATTTGACGTGCCTCTTGTTCAACTTTCCTTGGTCCCGAATATGCTTTAGGGAGTCATGGTCAGTCCTAATGACAAATTCTTTGGGCCAAAAGTAGTGTTGCCAATTACCCAAAGCCCTAATCAAGGCATACAACTCAAGATCATAAGTGGAATAATTCAAAGTAGCACCTTTTAGCTTTTCACTAAAATAAGCAATGGGCTTTTGGTCTTGCATTAAGACGGCTCCAATGCCGACTTTACTAGCATCACATTCCACTTCAAACGTTTTATCAAAATCAGGTAATTGCAATAAAGGAGCGGAACTAAGCATGGATTTTAAGGCCTCGAAAGCCTTGGCTTGTTCCTCTCCCCACTTAAAAGGTTTATCCTTTCGGATTACCTCTGTCAAGGGGGCTGCAATGGTACTAAAACCTTTGACAAATCGCCTATAAAAACTGGCCAGCCCATGAAAGCTTCGAATATCACTTATGGATTTCGGAATTGGCCAATTCTTAATAGCATCAATTTTAGACTCGTCAACTTCAACCCCTCTTGAACTCACAACAAAACCTAAGAAGGCAACTTCATCGACATAAAATGGACACTTATCAAGATTAGCATAAAGTTGTTCCTTTCTAATAGAGCTATCAAAATGGGCTTGGCCCGCTAGGCCGGCCCAACCTAACCCTTGAATTAAATGGGGTTGGGCTCAATTTTTTCAGCCCATTTGGGAACGAGGCTTTTTAGCCCAGCCTCATTTGGCTCGCTGGCCTCGTAGGCCCAACCCGCAAGCCTTATAGGCCAGCCTGCGGGCTGTGAATTTTTATAATATTTATTATATATATTTTAAATAATGTTTTACTTGTTAAGATTTTGTCAATAAATATTTTTAACATATCAATATAAAATCAAGACTATATTTTTTACATATCTTTTACATTTTAGGGTCATTAGCCCACTAAATTTTCTTATTAGCCCAAGTTCATTACTCCATTATAACTATGAATCTTTGACCTCTTTTACTTTTATTTTTATGCCTAATTTCTCACTTCTCCTTTATTGTCTTGTTTATGAAAATAATGATCATGTAATGTTTTTTTGCTCGGATGAATCTTATGAATGTTATATCTTGGCTATTATGTATTTGTTTTGTAAATATTCACTGAAGTATGTGTAATTCATTAATGAATTTATGTATGTATTGATGTCGTGTCCATCGGACATCAACGTTCGTATCCTTTCTAAGAGGAAAATGTTGTCTGTTTTTTGGTTGAATGGCCAACCAGCCCCAATCGTGGCCCGCTTAGGGCTGGGTTGGGCTGCTATTTTATCGGTCCTTTAATTAAAAGGGTCAGCCCGTCCCAACCCATTTAACTCTCTAGACCGTTAGGGTTGGGTTGGGTTGGGCCAGCCCATTTTGACAGCTCTACTTCCTAAGCACATCAAACACATATTTCAAATGCTCAACATGATCATGCATGGTCTTGCTATAAATCAAGATATCATCAAAATAGAAAACCACAAACTTCCCTATAAAGGGTTTCATCACATGATTCATGAGACGCGAAAAGGTACTAGGAGCATTAGTGAGACCAAATGGCATCACCAACCATTCATATAGACCAAACTTGGTCTTGAACGCAGTTTTCCATTTATCTCCGGGGTTCATCTGGATTTGATGATAACCACTCCTAATATCAATCTTTGAAAACACACAAGAGTCATTCAATTCATCAAGCATATCATCTAACCTAGGAATAGGATGATGATACTTTACCGTAATTTTGTTGTTGGCTCGGCAATCGACACACATGCGCCATGTCCCATCTTTCTTTGGAACCAATAGGACTGGCACGGCACATGGACTCATGCTCTCCTTCACATAGCCTTTGTTGAAGAGTTTCTCAACTTGCCTTTGTCGTTCCTTGGTGTCCTTCGGATTGCTTCGATAAGCCGGCTTGTTTGGCAATTGTGATTTTGGCACAAAATCAATTTTGGTGCTCAATTCCCCGAAAAGGGGGCAATCCTCTTAGAAGCTCATTTGGGAAGACATCCTTATATTCCTGTAAAACAAAGGAAATAGAATTGGGAAGAGAAAAATGAGATTGGTTAGTTTGTAGCACATTATCCCTATGTGTAATAAGGATCAAAGAACTTCCAGATTCCATTTCCTCCCTTATCTCCTTGTAATTAGCCAACAACACTTGGCCCTTTCATTTCAACTTCCTTCTTTCCTCATCTTCTTGACTCTCGGCCTCTATATGTTCCTCTTCACACTTCGTCTTTTCCTTTGACTCCCTCATCCTTTTATATATATAATTGACTTGAGAGGGGGTCATAGGATGAAGAACACACTTATGATCATTCAACACAAGCGAATACTTGTTTGTTCTCCCATCGTGTTTGGTTGAACGATCATGTTGACAAGGCCTCCCGAGTAGAACATGACAAGCTTGTATTGGGACCACATCACATAGGACATCATCTTCGTATTTCCCAATCTTAAACTTGATCATCACTTGTCGATGCACCATCAATTCTCCACACTCACTCAACCATTGAAGTTTGTAAGGTGTAGCATGCTTAGTAGTAGGAAGCTTTAAGAATTCCACTAAAGTAGTACTAGCAACATTTGCACAACTCCCGCTATCAATGATTAAGAAACACACACTATCCTTGATGAAGCATTTGGAGTGAAATAGATTCTCTCTTTGGCTCGGATCATCCAAGGACTTACTAATCATTGCTCGCCTCACCACATATAGATGAGCGACACTCTCTCCTTCTTTGGCACAAAGGTCTGGTTCCTTATCTTCCCCATCTTCGAACTCATCCTCTTCTTGGAGAGCTTCTTCACATTCACCTGTTGGCTCTTCCTCAACACTAAGATATAGTTCTCCTCCTTGCATTAGAGCGATGAAACTGTTGGGACACTCACGCATTATATGACCCCATCCCCTACATTTGTGACATTGAATTCTCTTAGGCAATTTGGTTGGGTCAGCGGTACCCTTCTCTCTTGGCGGGTACTTTGGAGCGTTCCCCTCGAAGGGATTCTTCTCATAAGTCTTCTTAACATCCGCACCCTTGTTCCAACTCGACGATGTTTGAACTACCACTTTGTTCTTGCTCCAAGAATTTGAAGATGAAGTCTTGTACTTAGCCACCTTCTCCTCCTTGAATTCTAGCTCTATCTCATGGGCAGCCTCAAAGGTATCATTCAAAGTAGCAAACCTATGAAGGGTCATCTTAGAAGAAATCTCTTTGTTCAAACCTACCTTGAAGTGAATCACGGCATGCTCTTCAATTTCCCTATATTCTAGCTTCATGACTATGTTTTGGAACTCGTCATGATAGGCTTCAACACTTTTGCTTCCTTGCCTCAAGTTATACAATTTGGCAAGTAATCCTTGGCGGTATCTTTACAGCACATACTTGGCTCTCATCAACCTGTTGAACTCGGGCCATGGTGGAGGACGATCTTTTTGAACAACCAAGTGATACCTCTTTATGTATTCCCACCTTGTGACAGCATACCCCTCGAATTGGGCGATAGCATAGCAACTACTTTTGACCTCCGCCAATTCATTCACATTAAAATCCAGTCACATTGCGACTCCCATTCTAAGCAAGCATCGGGATTGCATTCCACTTTGAATGTCGGAAGAGTCATTTTGATAGAGTTGATGCCAACATCTTGGCCTCCATGGCCACCTTGGTCATGGTAGTGATAACCCCTTTAATAGCGGTTACCACGTTCCTCTCTAGCGTCTTGACCAACTTCAGGATGGACAATGGTTTCCTATTGATTTCCACCTTGAGGGTGGTTCCCATGTTGCCTCCTATCAAATGGCATTGGACCCAATCTACCTCTTGGTCCACCTTGCAACAATTGACCTCTTGGTCGATTCCTTGGTGACTCATTCCATGGGGCTTCTTCACCTTCACCCTCATAACCTCCTTGATCTTCATCATTCCTCACCTCATTTACGGGATTGGGTTGTGGTTGTGGTCTTCGGTAGAGAATATTCTAGTTAGGTGGTGTTTGGTAAGGATGGCTTTGATTTGATGGAGCTTCTTGACTAAGCGGAAAATGGAATGGTCGATGGGTACTTTGGCTATTTGAACCCAATTGCACAAATGTTGGTGCAAGGTTTGGTGGAGGGTTTCGGGTGTGAGAGTAGGAGAGTGAGTGTGTTCGTGCCCACTTGTAGAAGCACGAAAAGTAGCTTGTGGTGTGGAGTCATTGGAATTTACTCGACCTTCCACCGTAGCAATCCTACCGTTCATCCGTGCTATATCACCTCTCACATTGTTTAATGCTTCCAACAAAGTTGCCAAAGTAATTTCTCTGGCGGGTGCTTGAGTATCTCCTAATGTCTCCATTGTACCTGACATTAAAACAACTCACAAAAACAAGTAGCAAACAACGTTAGCGTTAATAAATTGAACTCGCAATCACTCGTGTTTACACACCTTTGATTGCCTCTTAATTGGCGCGGCTAATATTGACAATTGTTATATTCCATCGATCACAAGGTACCAATTTCAACTCTAGGTCGGAATGGATTATTGTTTGAAGAAAAATAGACGACTCGATTAAACAAACGGATTGGAATCAAGAATTAACTACGAAGTAAAATGAGAAAAACACGAAAAGAAAAGGCACAAACAAAGAAGTGAATTCAATAACCAATAGTCAACAAGTAGAGTATTTATGAGTTGAAAATTGGTTTAGGATTCTTGAGAACGTTTGAGAATCAAAAGAAAAGAAACTAAGAATTCAAAACCTGAGATTGGGAATAACTAGAGTTTTCGATCACCGACTTGAAGATGGACTCACCAAACTCTGCAAACGGACAAGGCAACTCGGCGATAGAGGTGGTAGTTCGGCGATGTGCCGATGGGACTCGGCGACCAAGGGTTGGTTCCGCTGAATGTTCCAGTAGCTCCCTCAAATGGGTGGCCAATTCGGCGGGCAACCTGCCCAAAGGGCAAGGCGTCGATTGGTTAGGCGAGGCTCGTTTTAGCTCACCCAATAGACCTCCTACAGCTCCTTCAATACTCTGAAATTTGAAATCGGGTGGTCCCCCTGCTCTTGTCCTTTAGCCCTTTAGGACCTACCCCTTTTAGTAATTACCCTCTTTACAAACAACCTTACTCTTTCTCTTTCTTCCCATTTTGAATCAAACACTTGCTTTTTCAAATGTTCTCTTCCTTGAAGATATGAATGTTCTTCAAGAACTTCAAAAACAAGATGAATACCACAATAAAAACCCTTAAAATTTTTGTCTCGGAATTTCATGAAAATTTAGATGAAGGCTCTCCTTGATATGGGGAACAACACCCAATACTTGTTAACTTTCAATTCCAAACCAAAACCTTTAAATTTTAAAACCCACTTCGTCTTCTTCAAGCTTCTTCAATGGTGGATTCTTCAACAAGCCTCCAAACTCCTTCCAATCTCAGCCTAAGACTCAAATAGGGTTGAAGAACACTATTCCAATCTTAGAAACTCAAACAAGACTCAAATCTAAGAAACCTATTTCAGCAAATTCACAAAAATGAAAATGAACAGATTTTTTTTTATTTTTTGTAACAAAACCCCAAGACTAGAATCGTAGGAACGATACTAAGCTTGGCTCTGATACCAAATGATGTAATTCTCACAAGAAGAATCACAATAAATGTGGAAACAAAGACGGAAAGTAAAATAAATAGATTGACACAAGAAAAGGAAATCAAAAGCAACCCAAAGGTATGTTAAACCTAAGGACCTCAGTCAATTAATCCACAATCAAGCACCGAATCTCTTACAATGACCTCAAGGGAATCGATATCCCAAGCAACCAACGTTTCTAACAAAAGACAACAAAAGCTTAACCAAGCTCTCAACACTCAAACATGATTTTTCAGTTTTTCACAACAATAATAATCTAAGTCTAAAAAGGAAACCTAACCAGCTATTTATAGAGTTTAGGATAAAAGGCACAAAAGTGACCCGAAAGACAAAAGGGCGAGCCAAGTTGGGCTCGCCTAGTCACTTGGTGATGCACCGACGGACGGACCGACCGACCGACCGATCGACGGATACCAGCTATTTACATGCTTCTCTGTAATTCTTCAGTCCCTAGCCACGTTCTGTAACATTAGACGGACGGGGACCATCGCCTAAGCCATTGGGCGATGCGCCAAGTGGACCATGCACGCCGAAAGGGACTTCTTCAACAATTTTCAAGGCATAAAAGTCCTTGCTTGTCGTCAACACCATCTCAAGCACCTCCATCTTCATGAATAGCCCTTGCATCCTCTGAAGGTCTTGAGCTTGGCTTCTAGTAAATGGCCTTGATGTAATCCGTTTTACATCATTTAATCTAATGGGTTTGTAGTTGCACATACAGAACCACCCATGTGTTTTTGGCTTGCCCAAGAAGGAGGTCGCGAAACCAAGACCGCTAGACTGATGGACTAAGTAGTGGGTCGACATGAGGTTCAGACCTAGAGGGTGAGCCCTAGCCCCATATCCTAACACTCTGCTCGAGAGAGTGAGTGGGGTAAGGCGTAGGCTGGCCTTCATGCGGCAAATGGGTGTCCGAGAGGAACGCATTTGAAACGGGGTAAGTTGCCCGAGAGGGAACTTATTTCCATCCAAAGCTTAGCCTAGTCACTATTAACTTACAAATTTTCTATCGAAAGCATGTACCCAACGATTTATCTCAACTTGTATTGCGGTCATACCCCAAGAACTCTTCCTCGTACTAGATTTTCTTGTTATTTTTTTGTTTTTACTATTTTTGACAAAAAACCCCATTTGATATTTGATATATTTGTGTCACTCCTTTTAATTTACAATATTTTTAATCGTTAATGTCTTTAGCTACGACTAGTTTGAACTTAATTTTATTTTTCGACTAATTCTCAAAATCACTCCCTTGGGATACGACCCCAACCCTTGGTTGGGTTACTGTATTATCGATGATCGTAGACACTCGTTTCGTAGGTTAGTGTCGTTGGTCACGATAAGCATCAAAATAGCGCCGTTGCCGGGGAGTGGTGTTATTTGAGAATTTTTAGATTAGTAGAATTTTTGTTCTTTTTAGTTGTAGTTCTCTAACTTAATTCTAAGTTGTGTTTTGTGATCTATCAGAATCTAAACAAGTGAAAGCGAGAAATATTCGGGAGCTAATGGAGTTTCCTCCATTAGAGGTAATGATGTATCGGGATCGTATCCTAACCTTCAAGCAATTGGAGGATGAGCGGATCCATGAGACATGGGCAATATTCAATGAACTGCTAACTCAATGCCCCACTCATGGAATTCCTAGTACGATCCTCCTTGATTGCTTCTGCCGAAGTCTTGGCCCCAGAAACAAGATGTTGATTGACCAACTCCTTCCTGGCGAGACATTAAAGCAACCATATATAATAACAGTCTAACTGCTTGACAATATGGCTAAAATGAGCCAAGAGGTTGAAAAGGATCTCTTGATGATCGCACTAATGACTCAAATGGATGAGTTAAAGAGAAATATAGTGAAGGTCTAAGATCATTGCAAAAGGAAGGATAAATACATTCCCCCCTATAATAGAAGAAACTATGAGAACAAGGAGATCAAATGCATCGAGGGAATGCTCTCAACAATTCTCCGCAAGGTAACCGAGCAAGACAAAGAGCTGGAGGAATTGAAAGAAGACATCGAAGGAATGAAATGAATTATTTGGACTCATTCTAAAGTTGTCCAACTGCTCGAGGACCTGATGAGTCATGTGTTGCCTCAACTCCATCTGCAGAGAAACAGGGGATGGCCAAATGAGGACATGGCCAACCCCAACAACAAAACTTAAGCAATGACTTGTGTCGTGCCACGACGATAAATAAGGCACTTCTTGGGAGGCAACCCAAGGTATTAAATGTTTAGGATTTTTCTTTTATGAATAATGGTGTGTTGTGTTGCAGGTTAAAACGAGGAAAGTCTGGAAAATTTCAGGTTGGCGAGCAGAAAGTCCATTTCGCGAGTCGCCAAACAAGTTTGCGAGCCTGACTGGATCCGCCGTTTGGCTCAATACAAGAGTTGTATAGTATCTGTAAAACTCGGCGAATTCGAAAAGCAACTCGGCACATCGACAACAAGTTTGGCGATCTCAATGCAGACCGTCGAATTCACCCTCTGAAGATTGAAGCTTTTAAAGAAAGGAGGGAATAAATAACCTCTCGGCGAATTGCCGAGTAGGTTGGCGAGTGCGACTAACGTCGCCAAATGGACACAAATTGAACAACATATATTGCCAACAGTCACCCTTCTTCATTCTTTCTCACTTTCAAACTCCATAACTTCACACCAAGTTAGTAATTTACATTCTCTCACCTTAAAGTAGTACTTTAGTCATGGATTAGCGCTTGGAACTCAGATTTTTGTTGCTGCCTAGAATTACAATTCTGTTTACTCAGCAAAAAGGTTAGTTTCTGGAAAAACCCCTTTTCACTTTTGAAAGGTTCAACCTCATCTACAATCTAGGTGTCCATTAATGCATGTTAGATCTCTTTGATATGAGTAGAAATTTTTGAATGCCTGCTTCTGATTTGTAAATTGGGGCCTATCTATTTTTATTGTTCGAATTCGTTTTTCACTCTGCTTACCTTGAAACTAAATGTTGTGAACTATGCATAACGGGTGTTGACCATAACTGACATATTCATGATCGACAAAGAGGTTCGGCAATTCATTGATTAAATTGGCGAGTCTGTCTGCAATTGTGTGCTACAATGTAATTACTAAATATTCTCTCTAACTTTTTGCAGATATGGCCAAACGATCGACCAGAGAAAGGGAAAAAGGAATTGTGATCAGTGAAAATTCACCTCCACCAGGGGCGAAGTTACCACAACTTCAAAAAGCAAGGGGAAGGGGAAAACCTTCTAATTATCCGACGCAAGCTCTGATAACACAGGTTTCTACACCACCGAGCCACCCACATATAACAGTGAGAGTGCGGAGTCTAATGAAGACTACTAGACAGAGGCAAGGAAGGCTAAGTTATGTTCCAAAAAGATACATGATCCACATCGGATCAGAGATAGTCAATCCACCACTCCAACCCCTCCAGCTTCAGATTAAGCATTAATGCTGGCACCTCCAGTACAAGGTCCCCAACATGGATCAATGAATAGATCAAAGGCGGACGGTCTGAGAACGATCATTGAGGAGAAATGACTTTCTATAGATTGGGTTATTTATAGGTATCCAGAGGTGATGGAGTGTCTGAAACACCACAAGTTCCAAATCTTCACAAGGCATCGCGACTCTTACATACCAAGTTGGGTTAGAGAGTTCTACGACGCATACAATGCATTGGTACCTAAACGGAAAAGGATAGTCTCATCTTTTAAAGCAGTTGACTACGTGGTTGTTAGAGAAAGGAAGGTAGTCTGTGACAGTGAGTCTATCACCACAGCTTTGGGTATGTCCGATAAGATTAATGACCACTGCCAGCATTTGATCAGGACATAGAAGCTGGATGCAATAAAAAAGTGGTTAGCTCCGCTAGTCACAAATGATAATGCTCCGACATTGTTAGCAGAAGGAGTTCCAATTCAGAAGATAAATCTAAACATAGCAGCACGATAATAGTTCAGATTCATCAGCAGCACAATTATGCCATCATAAAATGAATCAATCATTCGTCATGCTAAGGCAGCTTGCCTTGGATGCATCATGGATAAAACCAGGATAAATCTTGGGATGATCATTGCCTCTGAGATCCATATGCGTGCAAAGCAAAGCCAGACATCTCTCCCTTTCCCGGTATTAATCACTGAATTATGCTACCTAGAGATGAAACGAAGGATGTGGAAGTGGCTGCCAC
Source organism: Solanum verrucosum (assembly GCF_900185275.1). Taxonomy (NCBI): domain Eukaryota; kingdom Viridiplantae; phylum Streptophyta; class Magnoliopsida; order Solanales; family Solanaceae; genus Solanum; species Solanum verrucosum. The sequence continues at coordinate 260,227 of NW_026020253.1, forward strand.
TACCTCCACCAGTCTCCGAAAGATTGAAGCCGAATATCTTAAGGACCAAATAGAAAAGAAACAGAAGGAAGTTGTGACCACTAGATCTATACCTGCAGAGGCATTTTTGCCTACTCCGGCCCCTGGGTCTTCAGGTATATCTGATGTCATTACCACTCCTTCTGAACTTACAGGTCCCTCTGCTGCTTCATTACCACCCATACCTACGGCTGTTGTTGCGTCATATGATCAGATCACTCAGGCATCCTTGATCCGAATGGGACAACTTTCCCAATTTGCTAATTGCCGGACTACCAACATAGAAAGCTCAAATCCAGGCATGATTCAGGTTGCCCTCGACAATGTTGTGAGACCACTAAGCACTACTATTGATGCTCTAGAGGCCAGGATAGTAGTGTGTGAGCACGAACAAGGAGCCACAGAGGAAGTAACATCCTTAAAGGCCGACATTGCAGAGCTGAAGAAAGATGTGGACTACATAAAGTCCACTGATATATCCATGATATTTGGAACAGTGGAAGTTCCAGATGTGCCCGAAATGCCTCAGACTGCCACAGAATATGGAACTGGAATGGAGCATACAGTTGATCCTGAATCAGAAGCAAAAACTAACGAAGAGATATTTGATGAAGTTACAGCGGACGACATAGGCGAGACTGAAGAGATCATGATAAATGTTATTGTGCAAGCTTCTTTGGAAAAGTCTCCTACTGCGGTATCCAGTGAATGTTGGTCCTTTTGGTGGTCAATCTGTATACTGATGTCATGACAGATGGAGCAACCACATAGCCAGGATCACTTCTTTACCTCTCTGTTTGTCTCTGTATACTGATGTCATAACAGATGGAGCAACCGCATAGCCAGGATCACTTCTTTACCTCTCTGTTTGTCTTACTTATTTTTAATTTTGGATACTTTTATTTACATTTGAGGACAAATTGTTTTTATTTGTGGTGGGGTGAGGCCCACACCTTTTGTGCTGATAGTTGTGTTTTGTGTATATATTTGGGTTGTTCTATTTTAAATTGTGTTAAATACTGCTTTTCTATGGATGTTTGAGCTTGTGGCTCCGTTTATTTTTATTTGCAAAATGATTTTAACCCTTCCAAAAAAATTTGAATTTTTCGCACATTTTTCCCACCCCTCGTGAGTTGATGTGGTTGTTCTTTTGCAAAAATTTTGAGTCCCGATTTCGATCAATGTTGATGACTTGAATAGTGCTCTCAATCGAACAAACATGAATGTATGACTACGACGAGACCAAATGAAGTTACATAGACAATATGTGAACTGCTTGCATCTCGTTGTGATTAGCCATGTATCGAATTAATTCTCTTGTAATGACCGTTGCACACTAGCGAAAGTGTGTGGTCTTGTTTGACTTAAGTGTCGATGTATTATGTGATTAGCTTTCTTTGAACCTTGCATGAATAAACCAAGAATTTTCCCTGTTAGTCTGATTGATTTAGAACGGTGTGCTCTTGAAATGATCTTAAGCAACTTTAAATAGTGTGAGCCAAATTTGATATATACCTCTTTTGTGGCCTACCCGTGAGCGTGTGAAACTCTTTTGAACACCCTTTGAACCTTACCTCTCTTTGGAAGAACCTTGATGAACCCTAGACCTTACTTGACCCACTACCTATAATCCTCTTGATTGTGGTTTAGCGAATAGCCAACTTAGGCCAAAAGCCTAAGTTGGGGGTGTGGTAAAAAGGAAAATGAGAGGTCAAGAAGTGCAAGAAAAGTCCCCTTTACCCGATGGTGTTGCAAAACAATGGAAATCCCTAAAAAAAAATATGTGTGTGGAATAAAGTACAAAGGAAATTGGGTTTCCAAGCAATCCATGGAGGTGAATAAAAAGATGACTTAGAAGCACTAGAAAAAGAATTAATAAAGGAAATGAAGGGAATTCCTTGAGAATACCACATCTCACGAGGAAAAAGTCACTGAGCCTAAATAACTACCTTTGCACTCATCCCCATTACAAGCCTTAGAAAGACCTTTCTAATCTTGAGTAAGCCGAATCGAAAGTCGATTGGAAAATAAGGGAAAATCTATGGGTAAAAACATGCAATGTGTTCCTCTTTTTGAGTGTGAGCATTGCATCTGATTCTTGATCTTGAATTTATTAACCTATGTGTGTGAATATGGAATCATTCTTTATGTGAGGGCATTTAGATACTTCCTGTTGAGCTTGATTGCACAAGTAGCAAGTATTGCGAGCATGAGAATCTTTGGTAATGATGTGCCACAACTTGAATCTTTGAGTACACAATTGATCCTTGCATAAGTAAATTGAAACTGGTTGTGTGCATTTATGAGTTAGTCTTGTGTAGAACTATTTGAGACACTTTGTTGAACAGCTGAACTTGAGTTTGCTTGAGGACAAGCAAAAATTTAAGTTGGGGGTGTTGATGAGTCCACAAATTTGACTCATTTAGGGTTTTATTTTGTTAGAAATAGTGTCCTCAAATGCTTATTTTGTCTCAATATTTGATGAAAACTCTTAAGTTTCAGGTATTTGAAGTTTTAGAGAAAGCATGGACACTTAGGCACAAAAAGGAACAAAAAGGTTGAAAAGAATGAAAAAGTTGAAGCCCGCAAATCACCAAGCTGATTCGCTGAAGGGACGCACTCCGCCCTTTGCTCTAGTACGCGAAGCCTTGAAGGAGCAGGATCAACCGGGCGATGAAAGAAGCAGTCGCCGTTTCATTGAATAATTCCGCGAAGCAGTACTAGGTCACCCAATGACACATAGCACGACGATATTGAAGGCTAGTGAAAGACGGCGACGAATTACACCAAAGGGCAAATCGCCAAGTTAATCGGCGATTCCGACTAACCTCGCCGAAAGATCCGCCAGCACTATTTTCTGGAGTCTATAAATACTAAAGTTGTTATTAATTTTTAGGTGTCGAACATTTATTTTAATTTTCACAATAGAATAGTACTTTTTGGGATATTTTCTCTCAAGTTTGGAGAGGGTTTTCGGGAGACTTGAAGAAAGAAGGATTTCATCTTCCCCAAGTTGGAAGTGGGTCTTCTCCATTCTTCTTCCTTTGCTTAAATCAAGGTTTAATTCCTTATACCCATTTGATTTTAGTATCATTTTAGGTGTATTTTGTTATTTCTTGATGTGTGGCTAAAAATCCCCATTCTTGGGGTGTGATTTATCAAATAAGTGTTGAAATTATTGTTGGGTCTTGCTTGCTGATAGGTTGGATGTATTTTAATGGTGATTTCACCTAGTGGTTGTGGTTTAATCTAATGGGTTTGTAGTTGCAAATACAAATCCACCAATGTGTTTTCGGCTTGCCCGAGAGGGAGGTCGCGAAACCAAGACCGCTATACTGATGGCCTAAGGAGTGGGTCGACATGAGCTTCAGCCCGAGAGGGTGAGCCCTAGTCCCATATCCTAAAACTCTGCTCGAGAGAGTGAGTGGGGTAAGGCATAGGCTAGCTTTCATGCGGCAAATGGGTGTCCGAGAGGAACGCTTATGAAACGGGGTAAGTTGCCCGAGAGGGAACTTATTTTCATCTAAAGCTTAGCCTAGTCACTATTATCTTGTAAATTTACTATCGAAAGCATGTACCCAACGATTTATCTCAACTTGTATTGCGGTCACACCCCAAGAACTCTTCCACATATTTGATTTTCTTGTATTTTTGTTGTTTTTACTACTTTTGACAAAACCACATTTTGATATTCGACACCTTTGTGTCACTCCTTTTAATTTACAAAGCTTTTAATCGTTAATGTCTTTAGCTATGACTAGTTTGAACTTAATTTTATTTTTCTACTAATTCTCAAAACAACTCCCTTGGGACACGACCCCAACCCTTGGTTGGGTTACTATGTTATCGACGATCGTAGACACTCGTACCGTAGGTTATTGTCGTTGGTCACGATAAGCATCATAAAGCTTGTTTCATAATTTGAACATGTATTTAGAAAATCAATCTAGTTGTTTAGATTTGGACCTCTTACCTTAGCATGTTAATAAAATGGACCCATGAGAATTTGTCTAAGTGTTTTAATGAATTTTATTATGTTAACAATTAACAGGTTAATCTCAATTATTTGATAACATGTTTAGAAACTTAAATCCGCAATCTGTCAAGAAATAATCTCAATCCAATTTCAGCATGTAAGTTAATTATTTTTTAAAAATAATTGTAGAATTCATGCCTATAGGTTTTCTTGAATATCATAAATTTTCAGCTTGTTCGCATTTAGAAAATCATGCCTATAGGTTTTTCTGAATATTACCATAATTTCAATGTATTTGCATTTAGAAATCACGCTCATGAAGATTAGTTTTATTTTATATGTTACTTGGGGTTTAGACAATCATGCCTATAGGTCTCTGGATTATTACATCTTCATATGGTAAGTACGCTTAAGATCAGTAATTAATCTCAGCATTTCGCTTAGAAACCATGCCTAAGACTAAATAAATAATTTTTCAGCATATTAAATAATATGAATAAGTCTGTTGCATATTTCTGCTCATTGTCAAATGATTTCTGCAAAATAATCATTTTCTGCAACTTAAAATCAATCAATTATTTTCAGCATGCTAAACTACCTATTAATTTGCTTGATTAGATATTTGCTCAAAAGTTATTTTCTGCATTTTGAACACTACCCTATTAATTAAATTTAATTCATAATAACTATCTGCATGCAACTTTAATATTTGCTGCCCTGACTAAGTTCTACCACCCATAATAAGTAATTTTCTGCATTGAAATAAGCTCTGTTTGGTTACTTAAATAAATTGATGTCTTTCTCAGCATGTTAATTAGCAATAACATGATTTATTTCTACAATTAATAGATTGTTTTCTGCTATGTATTGTTTTCCTCCCCTCCTTAAAATTAAATAAATTCTTCAACTTGTCGTAACTTCATGCCTTATTAATATCAACCAGTTACTGTTATACTATATGTTTGTATGTCACACACTTAACATGCAACTTTTTCACTCTATCTGTGTTTGTCAGCATTTTTAATTAAAATCTAGAGGCAAATATGAGATTTACGTGCCAAATGCTCGTCCTATTTGTTTGACTTGGTCTCTAGAGGGCCTATTTAGAAGCATATATTTTATTTTGGTCTAAATTCACCCTAATAGTAGTCCAATGCCTCTTGGACCTTAAGCGGGGACACTAGGCACCTTTTAGAGATGAAATGCATGCGGAAGGTGGGGTGGAGGTAGTTTAGGCCCTACGAAGTTGATGACATTGCCTCGAGCCGTAAACGACAAACATTTGTTTTGTCTGTCCTATATAGAAGCCGAACGCTGATCCATAAAGTTGTTGTTTTTAAAGTCTCCCTTTCCTTTTTCCCTTTATTTGTTTTAATTGTAATTGTTTGGGGTAGTTTACTAAAACAAAAAAAATGATTCGCCTATCTGATTGTGCAATGTTTGTCTCCTCGCTCCTCTCTTTATTAATTGTTTAATGTTTGTTTGATGTTTATTTATTGTTTATTATATCACCTAGTTTGCATGCTTAGATAAAGAATAAATGAAGCAATCTTAATTGTTTAATAGTAGTTATCACCTAGCAAGCATCTTTCATTTAAATAACTAATAAATGATGTGACCTTAATTGTTACTTGTAACCCCCACATAAATTGCATGAGATACGGCCGAGACCCACATTTGTAGACCTCGAGGGATGCCTAACACCTTCCCCTTGAGGTAATTTGATGTCACGCCCCGAGCTACCCCCGAGACGCGGACACGGGACCTAGGACCACAAGTGATCCCAAGCTAACCCTGCTGGCATGATCATGAGCATACTAAAGAAAATAAACTGATGCAGAAGCTAATTCATAATTAAATCTGAAAAGATGGGGAATACCCATATACTATAACTGAATATATCAAATTTGAGAGTTTAATACAAAAGAAATATCAAACTCAAAACACTAAGCTGAATCTAACTATGTCTGAAATAAGCCTCTAAACTGACTAGAAATGCTGGGACAGGCCCCAGCTATGTCTAGCAAAACTGAAACTAAAGGACTAAAATACTGAAAAGAACTCATGACTATTGTCCTCGGAGAATGAGGACTCACCACTGATTCTGCTGAACTGGAGATCAGGAATCGATCTAAGCGTGATCTGGATGCTGAGAACCTGAACCTACATCATGAGAAGATGTAGCGCACGTATGCGTCAGTACTTGAAAGGTACTGAGCATGCAGGATAGAGTAAAGCTGAAAGAACATATAACTGAACAAAGCAATAAAGCAATGAAATAATCTGAACATGATATAGTTACTGAATACTGAGCTAACTGAATGCAATGACCAATTTATAACATGCTGACTGAATACTGAATGAACTGTAAATATGGTCAATGCAATAGAGTCTGACTGAACTGTGGGAGCTACTAATAACCGACATAAAACCACATGAGCTAAATGTGGAGTCCGATGTATACGCCTCATCGAGAGGACCCAATATACCCTGCCAGAGGTATAAAGGCATGCTGGCGTGATCACTAAACTGATGTTGCCCACAGAGGGGACTTACACCTACGTGGCTCGTAGTTCTGGGACTATATGGGTACGCTGAAACCCTAGTCCAACTCGGTATTATGCTACTCCCAATGAATTAAGTAGTTAACTGGTTATGACTGAATTTCTGTAAATACTGGATAGCTCGAAACTGAACATGCAAACTGAGAATGCAATAATTAATCTGATAATGATGCATTCATAAACTGAGGCATGAAAAACTGAATACTGAAATATCTGACCTAGCATGTGTAATTCAAGAACTAAAGAAATACATAGCTAGGGTTCTAAAATTCATGCGATAAACTGAGCAATAACATGATAATCTGATTTGGAACATTTAAATAACTAATTCATGATGATCTGCTATAATTCTAGAAACCCTAGGTCTGTTCATAATCATGGAATCAAGAATCTGACTGAATTCTAGGGACCTAATGGGTGAAAGGAACCCACTAGTGAAATCCCACATACCTGGTGACGAATTCCACGGAGAAATCTTTCGATTTCGGGGCTGGAACTGAAGAAACCTCGTTGCGTTCTTGAACTAGGGTTCTTGACCTTTTTCTCCCTTCTTGCTTCTAATTTTCTAAGTTTTGATTAATGAATTTGACTTAGGTAAGTTCTAGTTATGTTTCTAGGTTTAAACTAATTAAAACCTCATGATTTAGGGTCTAAACGACGTATCTTAGGGGTTAAACGAAATAGGAAAAGACCAAAAGACCCCTGAATTAACTGCTGTTGGAGTGATCTACGGAATGGACCTACGGGCCGTAGGTCAATCTACGGTCCGTAGATTGCGTCCGTAAGTCAAGCCTGTTCGACAGGCCTTCACTAAAACAGGCATAACTTTTTACTCGGAGGTCGGAATTTAGAAAACTTGGTGGAGTTGGAAAGATAATTCAATTATCTATCTAACCATAGGTCATGGGACACATAATTCATTTTGTTCTAAAGGTTATGACCATCTGAAGTTGACCCATCAGAATTTTCAGCTAACTGGCTGCTATCCTTCGATTTACGGTCAGACCTACGGACCGTGGATCGATTGACGGTCCGTGCTGGTCGACCATAGTTTGTGTCAGAGGCTGTTAAGGGAAGTCTCGATCCACGGACACAGACCACGGACCGTGGTCTTATCTACGGACCGTGGGTCTGTCCATGAGTCGAGACTTAACCAATTTTCTGAGCTGGCTGGGGAGGGGTTGCAGTGGTGAACCACGGTCCACCAGCACGGGCCGTGGTCTGACCTACGGTCCGTGGATGGTGACCGTAAGTTGCACCTGCAACTTCTCAAAATCTGCATTTTCGTCTGTTTCGAATACGGGGTGTTACATTATCTCCCCCTTGGGACCATTCGTCCTCGAATGAAGACTAAACTTGCTGAAATAGAGGGAGAGGGCTGCAATCCCTACCACTAAACACTGAGAACTGAATTTCTAACTAAACTGAGTTCCAAGAACATGCAAATACGCTGAAAATGCAACTACAAACTGAAGGAACATGATTCTAAGACTGAATTTTCGCATGAATGACTGAAAAACTGATGAGGAACTATTACCTCAAGCTGGAATGGAATCAGAAGGAAAGAGGTGAGGATACTTGGACTTCATGGCTTCTTCTGCTTCCCAAGTAGCTCCCTCTACTGACTGACTCCTCCACAAAACCTTGACTGAAGCGACTTCTTTATTTCTCAACCTTCTAACCTGACGATCGAGAATCTCAACTGGTACATCCTCATAAGAAAGACTATCTTTCACGGCCACACTCTCTAATGGCACTATGGATGCTGGATCACCCACACACTTCTTCAAAAGAGAAATGTGAAAGACTGGATGCACTGCTACTAAATCTGCTGGCAACTCTAACTCATAAGCCACTTTACCAATCCTTTTCAAGATCCGGTAAGGGCCTACATATCTGGGACTGAGCTTCCCTTTCTTGCCAAATCTCATCACCCCTTTCATAGGTGACACTTTCATGAAAACCCAATCATCAACTTGGAACTCTAGTTCCCTTCTTCTCACATCTGCATAAGACTTCTGGCGACTCTGAGCAGTCTTAAGTCTATCTCTAATGAGTTGCACTTTCTCCATAGCATCAAGGACCGAATCTGGTCCTATCAAGGCTGCTTCACCTACTTCAAACCAACCAACTGGAGATCTACATCTACGCCCATACAATGCCTCATAAGGGGCCATCTGAATGCTGGAATGGTAGCTATTGTTGTAGGCGAACTCTATTAGAGGAAGGTGATCATCCCAACTACCCTTGAAGTCGATCACACAAGCTCTCAACATGTCTTCTAAGGTCTGAATGGTACGCTCTGCCTGACCATCCGTCTGTGGATGAAATGTTGTGCTAAGATTAACCTGAGTACCAAGACCTTTCTGAAATGACTTCCAGAAATGAGAGGTAAACTGAGGACCTTTATCTGAGATGATAGACAAAGGAACCCCATGCAACCTCACAATCTCATTTATGTAAAGCTTGGCGTAATCTTCCGCCGAATCTGTAGTCTTGACCGCCAAAAAGCGAGAAGACTTAGTAACCCTATCAACAATCACCCAAATAGAGTTATGTTGTCTGCGAGTACGAGGTAAACCTGTGATGAAGTCCATGTTGATCACTTCCCACTTCCAAGTAGGAATGTCAATCTCTTGAGTCATACCTCCTGGTTTCTGATGTTCTACCTTGACTTGCTGGCAATTGGGGCACTTAGCCACAAAGTCTGCTATATCTCTTTTCATACCATTCCACCAATAGACTTCCCGTAGATCACGGTACATCTTAGTGGCACCTGGATGAATAGAATATCTGAAATTGTGGGCTTCTGCGAGAATATGTTGTCTCAATTCACCCACATCAGGAACACACAATCTACCTTGATAGTGAAGTACACCATCTCCCCCTTGGGAGAAAACCTCCACTCTCTGATTGTGGACTGCACCCTTAAGTTCAAGCAAGATTGGATCACTATCTTGCTTTTCCTTAACCTCTACTACCAAAGAAGATTCTGCCCCATTCTGAACCGTTACACCACCATCTGATATGCTCATAAGATGAACTCCTAGGCGAGCAAGTCTGTGAACATCCTTCGCTAGCTCTTTTCTTTCTTCCTCAACATGTGCTACACTACCCATAGATAGTCTACTAAGGGCTTCTTCTACTACATTTGCCTTACCAGGATGGTAATGCACACTCATATCATAATCTTTGAGGAACTCAAGCCATCTTCTCTGGCGAAGATTCAACTCTTTCTGGGTGAACACATACTGAAGGCTCTTATGGTCTGTGAACACATCTACGTGAACACCATACAAGTAATGTCTCCAAATCTTAAGTGCAAACACCACTGCTGCTAGCTCGAGGTCATGAGTTGGATAATTCTTCTCATGTACCTTAAGTTTTCTAGAAGCATAAGCTATAACCTTACCTCGCTGCATCAACACACAACCTAGGCCGACTCTGGATGCATCACAATAGATCACATAACCATCTGAACCCTCTGGTAGAGTCAAGACAGGAGCTGTAGTCAACCTAGTTTTCAGTTCTGCGAAGCTTTTCTCACAATCATCTGACCATTGGAACTTAACCTTTTTCTGAGTTAACTTAGTCAATGGAGAGGCTATGGATGAAAATCTTTCCACAAACCGTCTGTAATAGCCTGCTAGACCCAAGAAACTTCTGATATCTGTAGCAGAGGTAGGTCTGGGCCATTGTTTCACTGCTTCTATCTTCTGGGAATCTACTTGAATTCCTTCACTAGACACAATATGCCCAAGGAAGGCAACTGATTGTAACCAAAACTCACACTTACTAAATTTTGCAAACAACTGACGATCTTTGAGAGTTTGCAGAACAACTCTCAAATGACTCGCATGTTCTTCCTCATTCTTAGAGTAAATGAGGATATCATCAATGAAGACGATAACGAACAAGTCTAAGTACTGCTTGAACACTCTGTTCATCAAATCCATGAAAGCTGCAGGAGCATTGGTTAGTCCAAATGACATAACTACAAATTCATAATGACCATACCGAGTTCTGAAGGCTGTCTTCGGAATGTCACTATCTCTGACTCTAAGCTGATGATAACCAGATCTGAGGTCTATCTTTGAGAAATGACTAGCACCCTGAAGTTGGTCAAACAAGTCATCAATCCTGGGGATAGGATACTTATTCTTGATTGTGACTTTGTTCAACTGCCTAAAGTCAATGCACATTCTGAGAGAGCCATCTTTCTTCTTCACGAACAACACTGGTGCACCCCATGGCGAAATACTGGGTCTGATGAAGCCCTTATCTAGAAGGTCTTTCAACTGTTCTTTCAATTCCTTAAGCTCTGCTGGAGCCATTCTGTAAGGAGGGATAGAGATAGGCTGGGTATCTGGAAGGAGATCAATTCCAAAGTCTATTTCCCTTTCGGGAGGAACTCCAGGAAGATCTTCTGGGAACACTTCTGGAAACTCATTAACCACTAGAACTGACTCAAGAGTTGGGGTTTTGGAACTAGAATCCTTAACCCGAACTAGATGATAGAGATAACCCTTAGAGATCATCTTTCTGGCCTTAAGGTAAGAAATGAATCGACCCATAGGCGCTAAGCTACTACCCTTCCATTCTAGAATTGGTTCATTTGGAAACTGAAAACGAACAATCCTAGTTCTACAATCGACTGAGGCATAACAAGAATGTAACCAATCCATGCCTAGAATGACATCGAAGTCTACCATTTCTAACTCTACAAGATCTGTTGAGGTGACTTTCTGAGAGACTGTGACAGGGCAATTTCTGTATACCCGTCTAGCTATAACTGGGTCACCGACTGGAGTAGAGACTGAGAAGGGTTCTGAAAGAGTTTCTGGACTAACACTGAATTGGACTGCTATGTATGGAGTTACAAAAGAAAGAGTAGCCCCTGGATCTAATAAAGCATAAACATCAAGATCAAAGACTCGTAACGTACCAGTGACTACATCAGGAGAATCTTCCTGATCTTGACGAGCCTGAAGAGCATAAAACCTGTTTTGGCGCTGTCCGCCACCAGTACCAGAAGAGTTACCCTGCTGAGTCGGGCGACCTGCTGGTGCTGCTGAAGTTGTAGACTGAGCTCTACCATTATTTCCTCCTTGAACTTGTCTTGAAGGACAATCCTTCAATCTATGACCAGACTGGCCACACCCAAAGCATCCTTCCTTACCTGCAAGGCACTCGCCCGGATGGTTCCTACTACATTTCGGGCAGGTTGGGTAGGTTTTGGTGCCTGAAACACTACCTTGAGACTTAGAGCCTGACGCCCTACCTTTCTGATCATTTCGGAACCTGGGGGATGGAACACTAGCTGATGAAGGGGCTGGAGTCGAAGACTTCTGCTGAAAATGCGAGCGATTTCCACCACCCGATTTCTGTTGGGAATACTCGTAGTTACCTTTTCTTGCTTTCTTAGTCTCCTTAGCCTGTTCCCTAAGCTTATCACCCTCAACCTGCTGAGCATGAGTCATGAGCCTAGAGATGTTCATGTCTCCCAACAACATAGCATTCCTGCACTCTGTTTTCACTAAGTCTGACACTCCATAGAGAAACTTATTCATCTGAGCCCTGGAATCAGCAACCATGTGAGGAGCATACCTGGAGAGTTGGTTAAACTTGAGCCCATACTCTTGGACAGTCATGTTACCCTGCCTTAAGTTCATAAATTCCTGGGCCCTTGCTTCTCTCAACTCTATGGGGAAAAACCTGTCTAGAAAGGTTTCGCTGAAACATTCCCAAGTAATAGGAGCAACATCTGTACCCCTGTTCTCCTTCCACTGAGTATACCAGATATGAGCTACATCCTTAAGTTGGTAAGATGCTAACTCAACCCGATCATTCCCAGTGACCTGCATCACCTCAAAGATCTTCTTGATCTCATCCAAGAAATTCTGGGGATCTTCACTAGTCTGCGATCCTAAGAACTCTGGAGGATTCATCCTAACAAAGTCACGGACCCTTGCTGCTGATGATCCACCATTTGCATTCACAGGAGCTTGAACCCGCTGATTGTTCTGGTTAGCGACACTCTGAGCCAACATCTGAATGGCATTCCTGAATTCAGCATTTGAGACTTCCTGATCTAGAACTGGAGGAGCTGCGTTTGCGTTCCTGGCATTCGCATTCCTACCATAAGCTCTACGAGGAGGCATGATCACTGAAACGTAGAACGTCGAGTTAGAATGGAATTTAGATCATACCTTACGCACGATAAGAGTAACAAGAAAATGAAGATTTCCTAAAACACTTTGTAGCCTCCCTCTCATTAGATGTGGTGCGCACTACACACCCATGAAAAAAACTCTACCTAGTGCGGCTTTTCAGACATCCTGGGACACTTAAACCTAAGGCTCTGATACCAAGTTTGTCACGCCCCGAGCTACCCCCGAGACGCGGACACGGGACCTAGGACCACAAGTGATCCCAAGCTAACCCTGCTGGCATGATCATGAGCATACTAAAGAAAATAAACTGATGCGGAAGCTAATTTATAATTAAATCTGAAAAGATGGGGAATACCCATATACTATAACTGAATATATCAAATTTGAGAGTTTAATACAAAAGAAATATCAAACTCAAAACACTAAGCTGAATCTAACTATGTCTGAAATAAGCCTCTAAACTGACTAGAAATGCTGGGACAGGCCCCAGCTAAGTCTAGCAAAACTGAAACTAAAGGACTAAAATACTGAAAAGAACTCATGACTATTGTCCTCGGAGAATGAGGACTCACCACTGATTCTGCTGAACTGGAGATCAGGAATCGATCTAAGCGTGATCTGGATGCTGAGAACCTGAACCTACATCATGAGAAGATGTAGCGCACGTATGCGTCAGTACTTGAAAGGTACTGAGCATGCAGGATAGAGTAAAGCTGAAAGAACATATAACTGAACAAAGCAATAAAGCAATGAAATAATCTGAACATGATATAGTTACTGAATACTGAGCTAACTGAATGCAATGACCAATTTATAACATGCTGACTGAATACTGAATGAACTGTAAATATGGTCAATGCAATAGAGTCTGACTGAACTGTGGGAGCTACTAATAACCGACATAAAACCACATGAGCTAAATGTGGAGTCCGATGTATACGCCTCATCGAGAGGACCCAATATACCCTGCCAGAGGTATAAAGGCATGCTGGCGTGATCACTAAACTGATGTTGCCCACAGAGGGGACTTACACCTACGTGGCTCGTAGTTCTGGGACTATATGGGTACGCTGAAACCCTAGTCCAACTCGGTATTATGCTACTCCCAATGAATTAAGTAGTTAACTGGTTATGACTGAATTTCTGTAAATACTGGATAGCTCGAAACTGAACATGCAAACTGAGAATGCAATAATTAATCTGATAATGATGCATTCATAAACTGAGGCATGAAAAACTGAATACTGAAATATCTGACCTAGCATGTGTAATTCAAGAACTAAAGAAATACATAGCTAGGGTTCTAAAATTCATGCGATAAACTGAGCAATAACATGATAATCTGATTTGGAACATTTAAATAACTAATTCATGATGATCTGCTATAATTCTAGAAACCCTAGGTCTGTTCATAATCATGGAATCAAGAATCTGACTGAATTCTAGGGACCTAATGGGTGAAAGGAACCCACTAGTGAAATCCCACATACCTGGTGACGAATTCCACGGAGAAATCTTTCAATTTCGGGGCTGGAACTGAAGAAACCTCGTTGCGTTCTTGAACTAGGGTTCTTGACCTTTTTCTCCCTTCTTGCTTCTAATTTTCTAAGTTTTGATTAATGAATTTGACTTAGGTAAGTTCTAGTTATGTTTCTAGGTTTAAACTAATTAAAACCTCATGATTTAGGGTCTAAACGACGTATCTTAGGGGTTAAACGAAATAGGAAAAGACCAAAAGACCCCTGAATTAACTGCTGTCGGAGTGATCTACGGAATGGACCTACGGGCCGTAGGTCAATCTACGGTCCGTAGATTGCGTCCGTAAGTCAAGCCTGTTCGACAGGCCTTCACTAAAACAGGCATAACTTTTTACTCGGAGGTCGGAATTTAGAAAACTTGGTGGAGTTGGAAAGATAATTCAATTATCTATCTAACCATAGGTCATGGGACACATAATTCATTTTGTTCTAAAAGTTATGACCATCTGAAGTTGACCCATCAGAATTTTCAGCTAACTGGCTGCTATCCTTCGATCTACGGTCAGACCTATGGACCGTGGATCGATGGACGGTCCGTGCTGGTCGACCGTAGTTTGTGTCAGAGGCTGTTAAGGGAAGTCTCGATCCACGGACATAGACCACGGACCGTGGTCTGATCTACGGACCGTGGGTCTGTCCGTGAATCGAGACTTAACCAATTTTCTGAGCTGGCTGGGGAGGGGTTGCAGTGGTGAACCACGGTCCACCAGCACGGGCCGTGGTCTGACCTACGGTCCGTGGATGGTGACCGTAAGTTGCACCTGCAACTTCTCAAAATCTGCATTTTCGTCTGTTTCGAATACGGGGTGTTACATTTGAACCCTTACCCGATATCTGGTTCATTGACCTTAAGTTAGATTAGTTAGGTTAGATAGGTGCCCTAACGCACCTTAATTCGTTAGTTGACGACTTTTCAATTCACCCAAAACCTAAATGAGTTGTTGGGTCATGCACAAAAATTCATTTTTGCAAAAAAATGGGGCGCGACTGAATGGCGGCTATGCTGAGGATATTAGGTTCCTACCATTACATGTTTCATGCTTCTGTGGGGTTTACTTTATTTGGTCATTTTATTGTTTGTTTGTTTATTATTGTTAAAAGTACTTTCATGCTTAATCTCATACATATTTCCTTATTTGTTGAATTTCTTACATGTTTATATGTTTTATTCTGTTTATTTATGTATTTATTTATTTATTTACTTACTATTTTCCTTAAAATTGCATATATGTTACTATTTTTCATCTACATGTTAAATGTTTACTGCTTTGATAAACTGGCATTCCGCTCATACTTCCCCCAATTGGGACCCTCTTCCTTTGCAAAAAAAAAATTATCGTGATGTTGTGCCTTTGCACCTCTCACAAATACTCCAATTCTCTTCAAATACACATTATAGAGACAGAACGAATAGTATTACTACCGGGAAACCACGAGCCTTCTCGCATAGAACCTCTTCAAGTCCGTGTCAACCCAACTCTTAGAAATCTTACTTAGGTCATACATGTTGCATAAACCCTAGGTGGTTTGACCCTTGGGGTTAAACCACACAATTAGTAGTCACTCTATCGTCTAAAGGGCCCCAACACCCTTTAGACAAATTGCATATTTATGTGTCAATGTGATCACATAATTAAATTAAGCCAAACATTGCCAAAATGGAGTTTAGAATATATATGTTGTTGTTTTTTTTGCAGAGTCATGACATTTCCCAACCCTCAAATGGTCGTAGAGGTAAACTACAAGCTAAGGAACTGGTGGATTGATATTAAGAGAGACCGCAAAAGAGAGATTCATCAGTTGTTGGGCGGTCTTACCTACCTCATATTTGTCATACCAAACCTTCTCCTGATTAGGGCCTTGCTAGAATTTTGGGACCCTGTGAGGATGGCCTTCAAATTCGTGGATTTCAACTTGGCGCCAACGATTGAGGAGAGAAGTGGTTTCATTGACCTAACATACCATGAGTGTGAAATGATGGTACCATATAAGCCATCATCGAGGGAGTTTCTAAAAAGTCTAGGAATGAAGTCAAATCCAACCTTGCCTTCTTTAGACCTTGGGTGGATTCATTTCGACTTTCTATATTCACGCTTTGGCCGAGAGGATAGTTATTACTCTTTTAGTGATGAGTTTGAGTGCTCCCTCGAGAAATGGGAAACATATCGTCTAAATGCCTTCGCCATTGCCCTATTAGGATTCCTGGTTTTTCCTAAAATAAGGGGAGGATTAACACATGTTTGGGTTATGTGGTCCGAGATTTAGCTCAGAGAGAGGGCGAACCTAGGAAAACTATAGTGCCCATGATCCTGGCGGAAATAATGAGAAGTCTGTCAACATGCGTCAACAGTAGAATGTTTTTCGAGGGATGCAACCTTTTGCTACAATTATGGGCTATTGAACACTTCTACCTACGGTCTGACGCGGTAGACATCTTTCTTGGTTATGGCAACAAGATCGATAAGTATCCAAGGAGAATGGTAGCTTTCACCGCCCATGTAGGATTCGTAGACTCGCAGATATTTTTGATAGAGCTCAAGAGTTGCCGCATCCAATGGAAGCTCCATTGGTTGTCCACCCCTCATGAAATAGTAAGAGGCGATGACTGATATTTCATTGAGCTTATTGGCTTAAAGGACGTTCAACCATACGTTCCTCTTCAAGTACTCTGCCAATTTGGGCAAACTCAAGTAATACCACTCCGGTCTGACATGGAGCAATTTAAGTATGAATTTGGATTAGATAATCCGCAAGTCCACAACATACTTCGAAGATGGGAGCTGGTGTTGACCATTCCTATGGGCGCACGACAGGCCTTATGCACACGTGAGTATTACATATAGATCCTAAAAGAAGTTAAAGACATAGAATTGAGTGGGGAAGGATACTATGGGCTCACTAATGAAAGGGAAAACAAATGGGCACGCAACGTGTTGAAGATCGAGCATGAAGTCACTCCCTAAACAAGAAGTCAATTGGCGCCAAGCTCTTGGAACCGATATCTTCAAGATTTCAGAATTTAGGATGACTTTCCCAGGTTACCCCTTTTCCCTTAGTTTATTTCAGGTTTCATTTTCCAATTATGATGTATTGTTCGAATTTTATAATAAATAAAGTTTGTTTATTTCCTCTAATCTAAACTCCAAATTGGCAAATAAGGCTTGAATTAATTATTGTGCATCACTTATATGTTGTCTTAGGCCTACCTCTGGCTCAACGAGGCTCCTTGCATTTAGGGTGTTTATCTTAAAACAATGTATTTATTATCTCAATTTATGCAACGCTCTAACTTGGGTTTTCTTTTGTTTTTACCCTTATTTTACCCTTCCCTTAATGGTTGCTCTGTAGACCATGGCTCACCACACACAATCAAAGGACGTTCTTCCTTCTCTTCCAAGTGAGAATTGTAAGGGAAAGAGAAAGATGACTAATGATAAGGTTTCGGGTAAAACCATTGAAAATGAGTATCCTCCAATCAAGTTGATCTCACGTTTGGAAAAGAAAATAAGGGAATTAGAAGAAGAAGTGTCTGATATGCGCGGGTGGGCCAAGTTGTTACTCTCTGTCGATCCCACTCTGGAGACAAACATAGATAAGCCGCATGTCACAAGTCAAGCCACTCTCCAAGATAATCCTCTACCCGCTTTACTTCTCATCCTCCACAACTTACCCCACTTCTCAAAATCAACCAAGATCCATTCATATGCCTCCAGAGTATACCCAATTTCCAAATTACCAATATCCTCCCCAATATCATGATTATGCTGCTAGATCTCCATATCTCACTCCGCGCCTACAGAGTCCTGCCATACAAGCTGTTCAATATCAAGCATCGCCGCACCAAGTCCTTTGGTATTGTGCACCACTCATACCATATCAAATTTCTCCATATCAACAACCTACTTATCATGTTCACAATGTCAAAACCCTCACTCAAAAACATATTCACAAAAATTTATTCAATGTCGAGAAGAGGCCCGTCAAAATTTACACTCATTTGATTGAGCCTATAGATCAACTCTATGAAAAGTTGAGGATCGTTGGTCACATTGCTCCTATCAACGAAATAAAGATGAATAAATGTGAAAGGTAGATTGAAACCTCTAAGGTTTGTGCTAATCACTCAGGGATGAAAGGACATACCATAGAAGAATGTCGTGATCTGAGAGACAAAATTCAACAATTGATTGATACCAAGGTCATATGCTTGAAGGACTTCGCACCAAAAAATTCCCAACAGGGAACATGTTCAAAGTCATTTAAAGCATTTTCCAATAAAGGCTTACGACATTTAAGCTTAAGTTCTCTACATTCATGTTCCTTCAAGTTCTGACAAGAAAAGTACCCATGTTAGCATATGGGCAATAAAGTTTGGTCAGAATCTATCTTTTGGTTATTTCTTAAAATGCTCTGTTTAATGTCTTGAATTATGCTCTTTGTATTTGGAACTACGTCAGACCTTATTCTAGTTTAAGAGGAGATACGTAGACGCTCCTATAGAGTTCAGTCTTATCATAATAAAAATTCCATTTTCCCCTTTTGACTGTGTAACTGGGGCAGAATTTTTTAAAAGGTCTCAAAAATTCCATCAGAAGGACATTTTCTTACAAGTGATGATACTAGGGTAGAATTTTTTAGAGGAACTCAAAAATTCCTTCAAAAGCATGTTTTTCTCGCGGATCAGTAACTCGGGAATAATTTTTGAGAGGGTCTAAAAAATTCACATCATTTAAGCTACAATCTACAACAAAAATCGGTATAGCAGAAGTTCTACACTGGGGCAGAAAATTTTGAGGGGACTCAAATTTTTTTAACAACACTTCAAAAAACGTTCAAGTAGACATCAAAGGAGCATACTGTGCCAAATAAGGGATACAGATTAACCTCCCCCTTAAACTAACTATTTTTCTTTGAATGTAGAAAAGACAAGTACATATACAAAGAGCAACTTCAACATCGCTTGAAGGATCAACATACCACCATTTTGAACTCGACAAATCGCTAATCAATGACATCATATCCTTCCAAGAAGGAAAAGATCAAACTACATTACCCTGAGCCCAAATCGCCAGTCAAATGGCACACTGTCCTTCCGGACGAAGGGTCAAACTACAATACTCCGAACTCAAAATTCACCGACAAAAAGCACTCGATCCTTCCAACAAGGCGAAGGTCCAAGATACTTTAAGCCCTCAATCAACTATTACGCATGTGCCCAAAGATTGCATGTGCCCAAAGATTGCATGTGCCCAAGAATTGCATTATTGCATGTGCTCGAATTGCATTATTGCATGTGCTCGAATTGCACTATTCCCGAAGATTACATGTGCCCGATATTACATTGTGCCTGATATTGCATTGTGCCTGAGATTGCATGTGCCCGAGACTACATAGGGCTCGAGAATTGCATTGTGCCCGAGATTACATTGTGCCCGATATTGCATGTGCCCGAGATTACATTGTGCCCGAAATTGCATTATTCCCAAAGATTGCATTGTGCCCAAAATTGCATTTGTGCCCGAAGATTGCATGTGCCCGAATTGCATTGTGCCCGAATA
Source organism: Solanum verrucosum (assembly GCF_900185275.1). Lineage (NCBI taxonomy): Eukaryota > Viridiplantae > Streptophyta > Magnoliopsida > Solanales > Solanaceae > Solanum > Solanum verrucosum. The sequence continues at coordinate 280,054 of NW_026020253.1, forward strand.
TTGCATGTGCCTAATATTGCATTGTGCTCGAAGATTGCATTTGCCCGAAGATTGCATTGTGCCCGAAGATTGCATTGTGTCCGAAGATTGCATTGTGCCCGAGATTGCATTTGTGCCCGAAGATTGCATGTGCTCGAATTGCATTGTGCCCAAAGATTGCATATGTCTGATATTGCATGTGCCCTAATCGCATTGTGCCCGAAGACTGCATGAGCCCGAGATCGCATTGTGCCTGAGAACTGCGTGTGCGTGAATAAATCTGTATAGAGTCACTACTAAATCAAGCCATAAGATGCTCGAATACATCAAAACAGATACACTCTCTTTACTCACTACTTATGTTCCGAAGGTGTCATGGTCTAAAAGCATCTTTCATGGCCTGCGGACATCATATCATGGCCTAAGGATTTAATTTTTATTTATCAAGATCCAAAGGTATCATAGTCTAAAGGCATCATTTTTCATGGTCCGCAGACAAAATTTGCATGACCTGAGGATATAAATTTTGTGTATCATGGCCCTAGACATTATAGCCTAAGACTTCATTTTCATAGTCTTAAGGCAAATTCATGGTGGATATGGGAAATTGCAGCATGTTTACATTTACCATTTATTTGATATATCTGCTCTAATCACTTTATTTAGTCATATTACAAGCTACAAATTTGCAGATTACAGACAAGATCAATCTCCTTCTGAACTACTATTTCCATGCTTACATGTTTATCGCAACAAAGGCCCTATCAAACTCTTTGCTACTCATATCACCATTTTTCATTTAATCCTTGGCTACTCATATTACCTTCTCTTCATCGGATCCTTCGCTGTTAAACTGGAAACCTCTTTGTCATGCCTTTCTCGCTACTCTAATCTTATCCATTCAAGCTGATATTGTTCCCATTAGAATATCATACCAATCTTTCAATCTTTAGGAGCTTTGTTTGCTCCTGAATCTAGAACTACACACGACCTGATTCTCATATAACTAGAGATATGTAGGCGGATTAATACTAAAGTGTCGATCGTACCCTTTTCCAACTTTTTATTATTTCAATTGATCCCACTAACATCTCTCGTCGATCGAACAAAATCGGCTACTAAGTCAACATTGGTTGCCCGACAATTCATCCTTCATTCCCAAGCAACCAAGGGACGGCTGTTGACACCCAATTTTGACTGACCTATAACCCTTTCGAAAGTGCTATTCGGTTTAATACATATTTTTCAAAAAATATTTCGAGTTTAAAATTTTAATTGATTTTGTCTAAAAATTATATATTTTAGTATGCATGCTTTATAAAATTATCGTAAATATTATTAAAATATTTTTAAAATTAGTAGTAAACTCAAATTAATTATTTTATTTCAAATGTTTTAAAGTTTAAGTGATTTTTATTATATAAAATGTTATAATATTTGTAGTATTTTAATTGGATAGCATTTCTTTAATTTTCCTCAAAATCATTTAAATTGTAGCCTATTTTATTCTAATTCATTCCAATTCTAGCCTATTCAATCCCAATTGTATTTCAGTTATAGCCATCCTTTCATTTCAATTCTAGCCAATTTTATTTCAATTTTGGCCACTCTAAATTCAATTCAAGCTGATTTTAATATTTCATCTTTTAATCTCAGTCGTCCATCTTTTATCAAAGCCTTAGATCGAATCCTCACCACCTATGTCATTCAATTCAATGGATGAGATCAAATCCTTCTATCTCTTTCCTAATTTATTGGGGGGAAAAAGACCAAAACCCTATCTTTTTCTTCATTCTCGCTTCTCCTCTCCAAAAAGAAATATGTCACAGCCCCTCCTCTCAATGCTTTCCGGCGAAATCGCCACCACCTGCTGGTGGCAGCCGTCCCTCTCTCCCTCTCTTCGTTGCTCTCCTCTCTTTTCTCTACGAGGTAGAAAACATCAGCAAGAACAACCAGCAGTCGGCGCTGCTAAATCGCCCTTCCTCCTCTCCTTTCTCAGTGAGGACCACCGAAAGTAATAGCGACAGCAGCAAGGCGAGCCAGAAGCTCCGGTGAGAACCGACTCCAGCTCCGACAGCTAGCATCACTCCAATGTCGGCGCCCATTTCGCTTCTTCGGTGGGTTCAAGGCAAACAACAACAACAAAATGATGTTGCTCCGGTTTGGAATTTCGGTCATGCAGTGGATTTCGGTGAAGCTTTTGAAGATTTCCAGTTGGCTTAAAGATGGATCTTAACAGATCCGTCCGAGTAAGTTTTTGACTAATTCTAAAGCCCGCATTTTTTAATTCTTTGGTGGTTTTCATATAAGATGAGCTTGTTGAAGTGTGAGTTTCATATATCCTTTTGTTATGTTGGCTGTTTCAGTGGATATTACACACCGATTTATTTTGTTTTAGGAAAAGCATGCTTAGGTTGTGATTTTTCTGTGCCAAATTCATGATTATTGCTCATATTGTAGTTTTTCCATTTCGAATTGGGAGACTATCATATGTTTTAGTCTTGATTCTTAGAAAATACATCTAAGGTATAATTTTATGACTGTTTGTTCACTGTTCCTGTTGTGAGTCACTTTAGCAGATTGTGAAAATTGATTTAGTTGGTTTGTCATAGCAAATTCAAATTCTTAATATTTTCTTTGTTTATATATATAACAGATTTTAGTTTATGAATCTTCCTTGATTAATCTCCCTATGATAAAAATCATAATTGAAGCCTTAATTAATTGAAAATTATGGGTGTTCTTCCTAGAATAATTATTTGACTTGTCCTTAATTATTAAAATAAATTTCCAGTCAATTTGTTTCCATGCGGAGATTTCATTGTAATTGATATATGTGTTAATTTAGCCTTGCTGCAAATATTGACATAAATCCTATTTTATTTGTTGTTTATAGTAATTGATTTTATATTGATTGATGTCCTTAATTGATGTCTGGGATGTTTATTAAAATATTTTTTATGGAAATAATATTATTTTAAACTAAATAAGGACTCCTTAAATGACTTCCTTCAAATTTGCGTAAATCTGGCATGGTGTAAGATCTGCTATAATTCAGTTCCTTGTGAGCATATTGCTTGTTTATTTTAATTAGCCGCCCTAATTGATTTCCCCATTCCTTAAACTAAATATTTCCTTGTAGATAATTTTGTATAATCTGCCATTAACCTTTTCCTTAATGATAGTAAGTCGATTGCCTCCTTGCTTTATATTTGGTAAAATAATAAATTAGAATAAAGTTGATTTAGCTCTCCTTTGAAATAAGGAAGGTATATTTTAATTGTCCCCATAATTTATTTCTTCCCTTATTACCGTGCCCCTCTCACTTAGTATATAAACAAGGCATCCTCTCATTATTTTTTAGAGATTCTAACATTGCTCACCTTACTCTTGAATACTTTAAAAATATTGATCTTTACTCTTGAAAAGAAAATAAGAACTCTAGTGAAGCTTTGGATCATTTCTTTGTGGTATTGTTGTGTTGTTGTTTCGGCGGATACCTCCTTACAATACTTCATTGCTGATAATTATTTCTGCTTGATTGGTTAGTAATTACTTCATTATTTTACATTTCGTCTTGCATTCGCCTATATTGTATGTTTGTTGTGTGTTCGAAAATGAATCAAAAAGGAAGCATCCGGGTTACTTTTCTTATCCCTTCTTTCTCAATGTGTGATCTTATATGTTCTATGACTTGTTTGAAATCCGAGTGCTTGCTGTGAATAACTTTTTGCGTTTATATTTGTGTAGTTATTATTATTCTGTGATCTTGTCTTTGGTATATTCTGTTTAGCAGGGTTGAACATAGAGTTCAAGAAATGAAGAGTCGACAAGGGAGGGAAATAGACGAATTGATTTTATTTAATTTATGTTTTGTATATTATTTGATTTCTATCATTGTTTTGTAATTTTGTAGTAACTCTAAAACTCTCTATTTATGAAATATATTTGGGGCATCGTCTAAGGGGGAGGGGGAATTACGTGCTAACTGTTCTTTTACTTATTTATTTTATTACGTGTGATTGCTATAAAATCTGCCCTTGTTACTTGAAACACGTGAAGCATGCAAATATGGCTGCATTCCTTAGATAATTTGCCTAAAACCAACCTTTATTAAAATTCCCATTATGTGATAAATCTTGTTTCATAATTTGAACATGTATTTAGAAAATCAATATAGTTGTTTAGATTTGGACCTCTTACCTTAGCATGTTAATAAAATGGGCCCATGAGAATTTGTCAAAGTGTTTTAATGAATTTTATTATGTTAACAATTAACAAGTTAATCTCAATTATTTGATAACATGTTTAGAAACTTAAATCCGCAATCTATCAAGAAATAATATCAATCCAATTTCAGCATGTAAGTTAATTATTTTTTAAAAAATGATTGTAGAATTCATGCCTATTGATTTTCTTGAATATCATAAATTTTCAGCATGTTCGCATTTAGAAAATCATGCCTATAGGTATTTCTGAATATTACCATAATCTTCAATGTATTTGCATTTAGAAATCACGCTCATGAAGATTAGTTTTATTTTATATGTTACTTGGGGTTTAGACAATCATGCCTATAGGTCTCTGGATTAATACATCTTCATATAGTAAGTATGCTTAGGATCAGTAATTAATCTCAGCATTTCGCTTAGAAACCATGCCTAAGACTAAATAAATAATTTTCCAGCATATTAAATAATATGAATAAGTCTGTTGCATATTTCTGCTCATTGTCAAATGATTTCTGCAAAATAATCATTTTCTACCACTTAAAATTAATCAACTATTTCCAGCATGCTAAACTACCTATTAATTTGCTTGATTAGATATTTGCTCAAAAGTTTTTTTCTGCATTTCGAACACTGCCCTAGCAATTAAATTTAATTCATAATAACTATATGCATGCAACTTTAATATCTCCTGCCCTGACTAAGTTATGCCCCCCAAAATAAGTAATTTTCTGCATTGAAATAAGCTCTGGTTGGCTACTTAAATAAATTGATGTCTTTCTTAGCATGTTAATTAGCAATAACCTGATTTGTTTCTGCAACTAATAGATTGTTTTCTGCTATGTATTGTTTTCTTTCCCTTCTTAAAATCAAAATAAATTCTGCAACCTGTCGTAACTTCATGTCTTATTAATATCGACCAGTTACTGTTATAATATCTGTTTGTATGCCACACACTTAGCATGCGACCTTTTCACTCTATTTGTGTTTGCCAGCATGTTTAATTAAAATCTAGAGGCAAATATGAAATTTACATGCTAAATGATCATCCTATTTGTTTGAGTTGGTGTCAAGGGGGCCTATTTAGAAGCATGTATTTTATTTTGGTCTACATCCACCCTAACAGTAGTCCAATGCCTCTTGGACCTTAAGTGGGGACGCTAGGCACCTTTTTTAGACGAAATGCATGTAGAAGATGGGGTAGGGATAGTTTAGGCCCTACAGAGATGATGACATTGCCTCAAGCCATAAACGACAAACATTTGTTTAGTCTGTCCCTGTATAGAAGTCGAGCACTGATCCGTAAAGCTGTCATTTTTAGAGTCTCCCTTTCCTTTTACCCTTTATTTGTTCTAATTGTAATAGTTTACTAAAAAAAATTGATTCGCCTATCTAATTGTGCAATTTATGTCTCCTCGCTCCTCTCTTTATTAACTGTTTAATGTTTGTTTGATGTTTATTTATTGTTTATTATATCACCTAGTTCGCATGCTTAAATAAAGAATAAATGAAGCAACCTTAATTGTTTAATAGTAGTTATCACCTAGCAAGCATGTTTAATTTAAATAACCAATAAATGAAGTGATCTTAATTGTTACTTGTAACTCCCACATAAATTGCATGAGATACGGCTGGGACCCACATTTGTGGACCTCGAGGGATGCCTAACACCTTTCCCTCGAGGTAATTTGAACCCTTACCCGATCTCTGGTTCGTTCACCTTAAGTTAGATTAGTTAGGTTAGATAGGTGCCCTAACGCGCCTTAATTCGTTAAGTGGCGACTCTTCAATTCACCCAAAATCCAAAAGAGTTGTTAGGTCGTGCACGAAAATCTGTTTTTGCGAAAAAATGGGGTGACAATAGTATTAGGTTGCACAATGACCATGGGTACAATGACCTTACATACCATTATGATGATAAGAATTACCTTCACATTTTGAACGCCTATTTGGAGAACCCACAATGTTCTTTCTTTCATAATTATCACAATGATAACTATTATAATTCTTTTCATCCACGCCCTTATTCATACATTCAATCACTAGTCCTCTATCAGACTTATAATTCTCAGTTGCCACATTCCTATGATATAATGGAGCAATAGGGTGGATTTCAAACTTATTATGTACTTCTACCACATTCGTTTCAGGGAATGGATCAAATTCAATGGGATGAATTTCATGGCTTTTCATCAAAGCCTTAGTCATTATTATATCATCATTATGGTGCATTGAGACTCAAACTCAATGTCTTACCCATATAAGATGTGTAAGGTCATAATTCTATGGGACTCAAACTCAATCCTTCTCATCATGGTGCATCAAAACTCAAATTGATGTTTTACCCTCTTGGTGCGGTAGAACATGAATCTACCGTATTACCCTCAAACATTTTTCATTATGGTGCATGTTGACTTTAACCTGATGTTTTACCCTTTTGGTGTGATGGGACTTGAATCCACCGTCTTACCCTCAACCAACGGTATAATAGACCGAAGTACAACATGACTCACCTTTTAAGTCTTTCAAAATAATCAAAATAATATTCTAACTAATGCTACTAAAATTTTATACCTTCTTCCATTTAAGAAATTTTGTAGACGTGTCATATTCAATCAGTAGTAGTATAGACCTTTGGTTCCTGGTTAATGTTAGTGACCGAACACTAATGTATTCTAAATAATAAAAAGATTCTAGAAAATACATACCTGATTTTATGCATATAATACCTTGAGTCCAGTAGTCATTATTTTTCTTCTTGATTCTCATGACGAGATCAACCAAATCATGAGCTAAATAAAAATTGAAACTCAATCTCAATTGGCTAGAATCTCGTGTTGATAACATGTTGTAAAATATAAGCAATATACTACAGATAATATAGACAAGATATATGTGGCATAGAATATAGAGATCAACTTATTCAAATGTTTTTATGTCTCTCATGTGTATGATAATGGTGAATGAACAGCCTTATTTATAAGTTGAGAAATCAATCCAAATGTAATGACCCGTTAGGTCATTTTTAAGTATTAGAACTATTTTGATTCTTTCCATAAATTTTAAAGGGTGATTTTGAACTATCTATTTAATTACGGTGATTTAGTTGATGTGTATTTATTAAATAACTGATTTTTTTAATTGATTATAAATGGGTCAAGTCTTAAATTTATTTAATACTCAATGTCACTTGGCCCATAAGTAGAGAGAAAATTAATAAAAGGGAAAATTCAGCAATTTTGGTTCATAATTAATTTAGGGAAAATAAATTAGATGAGAAGACTTACCTGTGCGACAGATTAGTAGAGAGGACCGACAATGGCTTCAGGTAAATCCGAATCACAATTAATATCCCATGTTGTTGCGGCAATGGTTGTTGGTTCTATGAATTGGGAAGGCATAATTGTTTTATTATTATTTTATTATGTGTTGGAACTTAGAATATAGGAAGTATATGTAATAGCCATACAGAAGCATGTTGAAGGAAACTATTGCTACCAGGTGTGTTTTTGAGACTTTTGAGTAAATTAGTGATAAGTCTAGTTAATGATTAGGCGATGATGAAAATGTTAATTGCCTCAGTTCACATCAAAGTTCTATTTAAAAAGTTTCGACTGTATTGCATAAATATAGATACGATCTGTGTGTTGGGTTGAAATTGCATTGTAAAATCAAATTTGGATATGTTGAGATAAAAAATAAATATTGAGTGTATTGTCTTATATGAATATCATTAAATTCTGGTAATTTGAGGAATTGAGACTTAATCCTAGGTTGAAAATTTATGAAATATGAGACTTGATATATTAGTTGGTATCAAATTTAGGAAATTGATTATAGATTTGAGTAGATTATTGGGTCTAGTCTAGACAAATAGTTATATGAGTGTCTTCTATAGACTTGTTTGCTTGTGAATATTGTATACTTGATTGATTGGAAACGTTTGAAGGCATTGAGGAAAATAAAAACATTGGGGTATTAGTTTTCTTGGTTTCGGTTCTTCGGTTGAGGTAGGTTATAGACTCTTCATAGCAATTGATAATCATCAAGTGATAATATGAATTTTTCTATGTACTTGGTTGGTGTGGTTTGAATAATTCATGTGTTGTTGTGAATGGTCTGTAATCTCAAGACCACAAAATTCATAATCTTGACTTGTTCTATTAAAGTGATGTCTTGAATAAAGAAGACTTAATAAAATATTGTGCCTTGAATAAAGAAGGCTTAGTGAAATATTGTTAAGGAAGTGGAAAGAGATGATAAAGAATGGCAAATGAATTAACTATATGGTTGGATCGGGTGCCACGAGCCGACACGGTATTATTGGATCGGGTGTCACGTTCCGACATGATATTATTGGATCGGGTGTCACGTTTCGACACGGTATTATTGGATCGGGTGTCATGTTCCGACACGGTATTATTGGATTGGATGTCACATTTCGACATGGTATTATTGGATAGGGTGTCACGTTCCGACACAATACTATTGGATCGGATGTCACGTTCTGGCACGGTAACATTAAAGGAAAACATGTTGAATTAACTTAATGTACTCAATATCAAAGAACTCATTTCCCAAATGAGCATGGTGTGGAGGCATGAGTCCTCGTGTGTGTGCTTGGTATTGTGACTGATTACGTAATTGCGTCAGTGTTCTTCTCACTAGTTCAAGTTGGTTGTTGCTTGTCACCTTCTAAGTGCTATAGTTGATTTCATGTTATTACTTTATGTATATTGATTTCTATTTTGAGTAGGCCGATGATATCTACTCAGTATATGTTGCCTACCCCCTACTTGTATTTTCTTTGTTTTCCTATTGTGGAATGCAGCGAGTGTATCAGCGACTTCGACTCGCCCTCAACTCTAGCCAGTCTCCAGCACATCAGGTTCCAGGGTGAGCTATTCATTCTAGCTCGTGTTGGATTCTCTCAGTCATGACATGATGTTTTTAGTTTTCGGACAAAAACTACTTTATTCATTTATTTTGGTGTCTTTGATACTCTTAGGCTTAGTATTTGGAGATTAGATGTCCTTGATATGATGACTTTCGAGTTTGGGAAACAATATTTTATAGGGTTATGTGGATTTATATTTCTTACATTAATAAGATCTGAGCTTCCACATTGTGGTTTGTATTTTGTAAGTTGAACAATTAATATGAGTTGGAGTTAAATTAGTTGCCCACCTAGGAAGTTAAGTGTGGGTGCCACTCATGACTCATTTAGGTCGTGACACCAAAAGCCACCATATAAGTGTCATAATAAATAGATACATTCTTATCCAAAATGGTTCATAGAATCTTGGGGATACACATAGATGATAAGTATAAGTTTATGGATAAACTCAATGAACAATTCACTTAGTTCAATGGATTTATAATAATTAAATAGAAGATAAATATAATAATTTTTTTGAACTTTAAATAATTTACGAAAAATCCTAATATTTAAGTTCATTAGCTTTATAAGTTAAAACTTTGTTATAAAACTTAATGTTATTTTTTTTTATGATTGTTATTTTAATATTACATACATTAAGTATGTATGTATGAATGTGTTATTTGCATTTATATTGAAGCTTCACTTATCTCTTAGCATAATACATTAATATGTCATTTTACTTGGCATCAATTAGCATATATGTACTTCAACCTATGGGTGAACACAACTAAGCATTTAAACTTATATAAAATTAGTGTACTTGACTGCGCTTTGCGCGGTTATGAAAAGAATTAAAATAATGTTTTATACTAAATCATAAAAGATAAGCTATGAAAAATCAATTAAATATATCTATATTTTGTAACAATTGCTATTCCGAGTCATCTATAAGGTACATACTCTTTAATTGAAATTATTAGCTTTTTACATTAATATTTTTTTAATTTGGACTTCTTCCTCTTCTTTGTTATAACTTCATCACTACTTACTTTTTAGTATTTGTTTGTTCACCAACCTAAAGAATTATCATATCAAAATCACTAAGAAAAAATTAATTAAAATTTAAAAACAAAATAAGGTAAGAAAGAAAATACATTTAAAAATACACAAAAAAAAAAAAAAATTTGCTATGCAGAAAAAATTGAAAAAAATGGCATACACAAATTTCTAATTCTTCTAATTTTGCTTCGCTTATATACAAAAATATTAAAGAGTATATTTCATATTTCAAATAAATACTATATTCAATATACGAATTCCTAAGAATGAAGAGTCATTGTAATTAAGAGGATCAAGAATGTATTTGTGCATTATGACACAAAATAATGAATATTAATCATAGAAAATGAAAGGGAAAAAAACTTAAATGTACAATTTAAGAACATAAATAACACGTATATAACAATAGTTTTACTTTACACCAAAATAGCAATAGAATCATTACAAAATAAAACAAAATAAAAAAAATATTAAATGAAAAATAACCCACGCACAATTCTATAGTAAATAAAATTCTAATCCCTTAATTTACTCCATGTTGTTATTTACTTTCCACAAATATCTCAATTGCTATTTAATATTTCTCTTTCATAACCTCAATATAATTCCTTTTTCCATAGTTAATTCTGAAAAATATTTAAGAATTGATTGTTGTTTTTCATTATTTTGAATAAATATTATTTTTCAGAATAGTATTTTAAGCTATAAACGATTGCATAATTATTCAATGTTTAAGCATTTTTCAGAATGGTGTTATTTTTTCAATTGTTAATTTTATTTTTATTAATTCCAACGGTGTTGGTTTTGTTATGGTTTGAAATGAATAATTTCGAACAAAAAAGATGTAAATCAATTAACATAATGTTAATATATTAGAAAATATTTATTTCAATAAATATTAATATATTATATGATTTCACGTTGGGGTGAAATATGGTATAAGTTAGTATATTATATGATATCTAATTGGTAGTATTTATTTCAATAAAAATTGGTATATTAAACGAAATCTTGTTGATATGATATATGGTATAGTTAGTATATTATATAATGACTATATGGTAGCATAGATTTCAAGGAAAGTTGGGGTATATTATATGATACCATATTGGTGTGATATATGGTATAAGTTACTATTTTATATGACAATATGGTAGTATTTATTTCATGAAGGTTAGTATTTTATATGATATAATGTTGGTATGAAATATGGTATAAGTTAGTATATTATAGGCTTAAGTTATCGAGAGCCCCTTGAAGTTGTCCGCATATTTCATTTGGACACCCCAATTTAACCTTATATATATTGTATACTGCAAGAAATTTGTACGTTTATATTGAAGTATATTATTGGATTAAAATATGGTATAATATTCTTGCTAAGTTGATAGCTTGAATACCAACTTTTATACCATAATTTATATCATATAATGCACGTTTGTTAATAATTTTATATAAAAAAAAATCAGCTAATAATTTTATACCACAACGAACACCAACATAATTTCTATCAAATATTACCTTTCAGGTCCAACACTAGAATGAACAATACCACATTTTGAGAAATATTATTTTTCAGAATTTCAAGAAAGACTAAATAGGCACAATGAAATACCAAAAAATCATCAAAAAACAATAAAATTTCATTTAATTGTATGACAAAGTAATTTCTCAAAATAAGATAAAGTGATGGAAGAAATTGTTCTAAGATGAACTTCTATATAAAACTACTATCATACGAGTACACCTTCGAATCAACAGTTGAAACCTCTTTCTCCTTACCTTTCTTTTTTGTCAAATTAGGAGTCATAGATAGACCTTTCACTACCGATAACAAAATTAGGGAGACAAAGTAAATGCATTCAACTCGAAATTTAATCTCAAACACACATCAAGATTGTTAATATTGCAATTCGGCTGTCAATATCCATATTATTTCTACAAATCGAATTCATGAAATTTTCCTATTCATGATCGTATAAATCAAAGAAAATACACAATTTTATCTCAAAATATAGATAATTTTGAAGAAAAAAAACAAGTATGAAGAAGAACCAAAATTTTAATGAGAAAAGATGGAGATTTTATCCAAAAACTAATATGTGAGAGAATAAAAAATTAAATGGTGTGATTTCATGATAAAAATTAAGAGAGAGAGAGAAAAGAAAGAGAAATTAAAAGATGTTTTAAAAAAAAGAAACGTATCACAACATAACTGTGCTTGGAAATTCAAAAGGTAAAATAGTAAATTATCAATTCCATAAAATAAGCACACTACCCCAAAAAGTAGTAAATAAAACCGTATCCCACATAAAAAAAAAGTGCATTTTATTATATTGTTATGTATATATTTGTAATTAAAATGTTAATGTTGTAAATAAAAAGATTAAAATAATATTATGTAAATAATGGTCTTACATGGTATATTCTTGTAATTTTTCCAAAATGAAAAGACAATCCGAAATAAAGTTATTGAGACATTTATTTTTATAATAAGTAGGAAGAAAAAGAAAAAAAAATTACCAAAGTAAAGAGAGAAAATACCACACTATTCTAGTCCAACAATTATTATATAGAAGATAGATAGACTTTTAAGAATCACCATTTTTTTCCCAGAAAAATCAACACATTATTTTAGAAGAAGAAGAAATTAACATTTACCCTGTATAAAAAAGAATTATATATGTAACACTCCAAACTTTATCAAACAATATTGTTCTTGGAGAATACATACCTTATATTTGAAAAATAACTAATTCAAATTGTTAAAAATAAGCAAAAATAAGTGTATCTCTATATATTCTAAACCATTCAAACTTCAATTTTATCAAACTAATCTGATCATCTCTCTTGATGAAACTTCCACCGCCACTAAATTTCTTCTTCATTTTGCCAAACTTGTACAAAACTAATCTGACACAGTCACAAAAAAAAATGTATACACCTTGACCCCGTGTTTGGCTACTATGACACAAAAAGAAATTATGTAAAACATATCTATGATCTTCATGAACATGGTGGCCATGCATATTTCCGCATCATTTTTTTTATATTCTCTCTTTTAGTTATTAAATACATGATCGATGAAGAAAATGAAGAAAAAACAAACAAAATCGAAAAATATATATATTAATAAAAAAAAGAAGGAAAAAATGAAAATGAATATCAAACAACTCCATATATGATTGTTATTTATAGATTGTTTGAGTCATAAGAATTAGATAGAAGGAAGTTGAGAAGGCATGTTATTTAAGTGGAGAATGCAAAAAGATGGAGGTTTTTTTGTAACCCATGAATTATAATCATATTGAATATAATAAATGTGATAGATTTTTAAAATTATTTAAAAGATATGAATACCATTAAATTTCAGCAATATTTATTGTAAAATATTTAATGTATAATATTATTTTTTATTTAGTTACAAAATAAGTAATAAATAAAAAAAATGTCAAAAAAAGATAAATCTGAATCTTGGCTTTAGAAGCATGTCACATCAGCATTCCTGTCATTCAGCTTTATATTATTATATAGATTTGACAAATAAACACAAGCGTCCTACATGTAGCAAATATATATATTATCTACATGGCATAATACAATCAATTTTGAGTGTATCAAACACAAATTGTCATGAAGAATGTATGTATCTACTTATTTAATTTTATAAAAGTTTAAATGTTTATTTGTGCAAACCCAAAGTTGGAGGGTGTAGATGACAATTGAAATCAAGTTAAAAGGACATATTTATGTAACTATGTCTATCACTTATTCTCTATTATCTATGTAGATAAACGGATTATTGTTATTTATAAAATATTTTTTAAATTATAATTTTAAAATTTATTTACAATATTAATAGATGATCTTTTAAGAAATTATTACGAAGTATTTTTATTTTTATTAATTGTTTGTATTACTTGTATCAACATATATTTATAAAGTCATCATATTATAGATTTGATAAAATTAATAACATTACTTTTTATTCTATTCATTACAGAACGATATTAAACTATATATTCAATTAATATTTTTCTCTTTTGGACGAAATGAATATTTTATTATTAAAAATTGTTATATATATATATATATAGTTTTAAAAGAAGTATAAAGTAATAAAGATTGATAATGTAATGATAAAATAGACAATTAAAAAAGGAGGGAGTGATTATTTCTCAAAGTTGAGGAGACAGATTTGATTTTTAAGTAAAGTACTTCAAGGTATAAATGATTTCCAGCCTTTTACATAATGACCGTGCATATATAATAAAGAGTATACAATAAAATATTGTTCGCTTTGTTTTAACTTATGTAGCACATAATTTTTTAATTAATTTAAGAAATAATGACACATTTATTTATTTTTAAAAAAATTTAATTGATACTATCGGTGGATCTCATTTAATTTACAAAAAAAAATCCACAAAAGGTAATTTTTTAATTTAAAATTTTATTTATTTTAAGAACAGCTTAAGATATTATAAAGTTTTCTCATATTTTTAAAATTTCATATCCAATCAAATTATAATTTAATGATACCTAATTTTACAATAATGCAAAACGTGGTTAAATCTCCTAATAATCTCATAAATTATTTCAAAGTATAATTTTATATTCCATCAGCTAATTCACCTCAAATTGTTCTGAAAACAAACATACATTTTGTTACTTTGTGAAAGAAAAATCAACTTAAACTATCTTCAATTTCAGGAAAAATCATGATAAGGATGACACCTATTTAAATTGGACAGTTAGTCGTATTTATTAAAATATAGTAATATTCTATCTATCTCTTTTTACTTCTTAAATTTTGACTTGACAAATCTATTAAGAAAATAACAATTGATATAGTGAGTTTATCATTTTATCTTTATCAAATAATAGGGTTTCAAATATATTTACTCACTACAATTTTTTAAACATATCAACTCAATATTAATAAATTAAAGATATAATAGGAGGAAAAGTTCTTCGTTGATTCGTAAAAAATAACAAATAAAAATTAAATTTGGAAATATTTGACAAGTAAATAAAGAAGAAGAGAATATTAAATAAGGTAATCAAGTTTATTGATAGAAGTTGATCAAAAGGGGATGAATTTTGAGATTCAAAGAAAAGCAAAAAATATAGAATATTTTACTATACTATAAAAAAGCGTTTCATGATCAAGAACCAATGATAAGAGGATTATGCGTAGACGCTAATCCTAACATGTCTATTTTAGTAAAAAGGTAATCAAAAGGAGAAAAGATTAGTGAAAAAAAGGACATAAAGAAGCTGTGGAAAATAGGAAAGTACATAATTGCAACTTGCAAGTGCATATATGATACGAACTACACAATAAAATATTACTTATTCGTTTTCTTCCAATCTTAGTGATTTTTTTTATTTTTTTTTAAAAGAAGTTAATTTCAAAAGTATTGAATACATTCTTTATTTGATAGATATTTAATGAGATTATCAATGTTTATTTATATTGAATTTTCACTTATTTGATAAAATATCCGTAAAAAGCGTATTCTTTACATTTTAAGTAGGGTTTTGGACATTGCAATTCCATCTCATAATTTTAAATTTTCTAAAAAGCTCGATTTGAGAATTTCATATCATAACTTCGTATTTTTAAAAAAATAAAATTTGATCCATAAGTTTATAATATTGTAAAAAAAATCATTTTATATTTATATAATATTTTTACGAGAATATCAAATGAGTGATGAAATATTCAAGGAATATGAACATGATGACATAATTACTAATGATATTGACCAAAAAAATAACTCGATAAATATAATACACTACAACTCATGCTCGATTTTACCTTTTTTATTGAACTAAAGCTTGATCCATTAATTTTGTATTTTTCATAATAACTTTGTAATAGTGTATTATACTTTTATATTGAACTTTTGCATTTTTGTAAGATTGTATTAAGAATTGGAGCAATTTCTATAGCTTTCACTACTTATGGGATTTTTATATATATGAGTAAAAAATACAATTTTAAAATTCAAATTACATATCCAAACAAAACTTCAATTTTATCTAATATAATTTCAAATCATGTTTTCATTTCACATAGTCAAACGGACCTAAAGACTAATTTTAATATATTATAATATTTTTTAAATTTTATGCTCAATTAAATTACATCACATAAATTAAAATGTACACAAATATCATACTAGATTTAATAAAATAATGTAATCAAGATGGTAAGGAAGGCATATGCCAGCTTTTAGAATTTCATTCGTGACTTGGTAGTTGACATATTGACAGAAAGGTAAAACGATGCCAAAATTATTGATTCTGTGGTGCTCATTTTGCCACCTTTATTTGTTACAGGACAAACAAGCATCACAGCCGAAACTTTCCGATGCAAATTTAAATTGGTAAAAGAATCCAATGGACCTTTGTACTTGTATGAGTTTGTATTGTGAATTCTTCTACTTACCCATTTGTCATCTGGACCCCTGAACCCATCTAAACTCAACATTTTAAATACGTTTTCTGACTTGCCTTCCTATGTGGCAGACACAACCAAGGGGCGTGTGATACACACACCTGAGGAGCGTGAAATCTGGTTAAAAGGGGCTAATAGCCACATTAGGATTTTATAAAGTCATCTTCTTCCCCATTTGCATTTAACGCCATTATTAGACAAATTTGAGCTTTTTCTTGCCTCTTTTTCTATCTTCTTTGTCCAAATTTCTTCTCCAGTTTTTTCATCGTTATACTCCTCTTTTATTTCTATGCATTTCCAGTTAATTCTTTGCTTCATTTTGTGGTTGATCCTATTGTAGTTTTGTACATCATTATGAAAGTTGTTTTTCTTAGAATCCTATAATCTAATAGAAATCATGAAACATGTAATTGAAAGCATAACAAATAGAATCCCCAAAAAATTTCAAAAAAATCAATATAATCGACTAAAAACCTAAAAATTAAACAAAGACATAAATAGAAAATGAAATCTAGACTAAACAACATACAAATACGAAAATAAGTTACAAAATTTACATAGATATATTAAAAATCGAACAAAACCAACAAAAATACTCAAACAATTTTGTGGGAATGAAGAAAAAAATGAGAAAGAAAAAATGTGGGTATATATAGCCACACACATATACTGATCTAGGACGACGTTGACACACTGTACACTCAAGCGGTGAACCTCTCTTCTTCGATTTGGATGAAAACAAAGACGGATTGCCTTGATTGATGTTGGTGTTTTTTCTTCAATGAAAAGAGTAGAAGAGGTTGAAAAAAAAAGTGTAAGGAAGATGAAAGAGAAATGAAATGAGATTGTGGGGGAAAGTGGCGGGTTTGGTGGCAAAAGGCAAATAAAAATCAGAAATATATTAATTAAATATAATAAAAATGTCAAGATGACATGAAGTGGTATATATATACACGTGTCATTTTATAATTATTTTTAAAATTAGGTGTCAGGCGTTTGTGGTACACGCACAACTAAAGGGTAAAAAAAGTGTTTAAAATATTGAGTTTAGATGGGTTCAGGGGTCCAGATGACAAATTGCTAAGTAAAAGGGTTCACAATACAAACTCATACAAGTACAAGGGTTCACCAGACCATTTTGCCATTTAAATTTAATCGAACTCTAATATCGAATGAAAAAAAACAACTAACCACAAAATAATTCAGAGTTGACTATATGATTGCTAGTAGGATGGTGGATTAATATGCTTTATTCATTTCATTTATTATAATCAAAGTGGATATTTTTACAAGACAACTTGCAATTGCAGAATGAACAAATATTGGTTAAATTCAGATCAATCCTCAATCCTTTTTACAACCATATTCAGCAACAAAGCAGTGGAAAACCTTCAAGTCACATTTAGGAGAAACCAATTTCACGAAAAGGTTCGAATGTGACATCAGGATTGTTTTGGTGTTGAGATGTGATGTGGATTTGGAGATCGGAAGGGTTACGGAGTTCTTGAAGGAATTGTCGGCAGTGGCCACAGGGGGCGCCGGAGACATCGAACGCAACGAGTTGGGGGCAGCGGTGGAAAGAACAAAATGGTGCAGCTGCATGAACTTGAGGAGTTCAAGCTCCATGCTTATGAGAATTAAAAGTTGTACAAGGAAAATAAAAAGTGTTGGAACGACAAACACATTGTCTCTCACACTTTTGAGCCAAGCCAACAGGTATTACGATTTGATTTCAGGTTGAAGTTACTTCGTGGAAAGCTGAGTTCCAAGTGGTGTGGACTATTTGAGGTGGTAAAGATGAGGCCTCATGGGGCAATTGAGTTGTGGAACAAAGAGAAGAGAGTTCCATTTTTCTGATAAATGGACAACATGTGAGGCACTACTTTGGGAATGATATTGATCGCGATAAGGAAGTACTCACACTTGGTGATAAGTGATCCATGAGATTGGTTGAACCGCGATGATAAATCAGGTGCTACACGGGAAACAACCCGTGATTTATTTGTAATAGATAGGACTAAAGAAGTCATTTTTTTCTTATTTTAGCAACTTTATTTTTCGAGAGAAAATATTTTTTAAGAAATTAAAAACAAACCCTAACATATAAAAAAAAATCATTTAGTATTTTGACTCAAATAGGAATAAACAAAAATTCACGTGCTGTTGGCGAAAAACCTAAATTTGCATACCTAAAGCCCTATGGCCACGACCACCGGCCAGCCTCCGGCAAAGGAGGTTGGCTCAACACCAGTAATAGCAGAAGGAACCTCAACATCGTATGTAGACACTCTCATAGCACCCATAACGCCACATCAAACCATACCCATGAAACCACTAACATATTTACATGGAGAACCAAAGATAGTTTGGGAGGAGGAAGAGATACAACAGATGATCATTAATGAAAAGCTACAATATGCAGCGATGGGAAAGTTCTCATATGGATGGCCAGATATCCAAGAATTGAGGAGATTAATACCAAAACAATGTGATCTTAAGGGGGAAGTAAACATTGGGCTACTAAGTAACAGATATGTATTGATACGTGCCTCCCTGCTGGAAGATTATGTGAATTTGTTATCAAAGCCCCAGTTTTACATTACACATAATTATCGGTCATACCCAATGAGGACACTGAAATGGGATCCATTATTTGATCCAGAGGAGGAAACGACCACAACAATAGCCTGGATCTCTTTCCCATCTCTTCCTCTAAACTTTTTTGGCAAGAAAACTATATTTTCGCTGGCAGCAGCTGTGGAAAGACCTTTACAAGTAGATATGGCTACTCAAAACAGAACGAGGTAAAGTTGTGCTAGAGTGAAAGTTGAGGTGGATTTGCTAGGAGATTTTCCAAAAAGAATTAACATCGGAATGAGGAAAAAGTCAGGAGAAGTTGTGGAAAAATGGGTGGTAATTAACTATGACTATGTTCCGAAATACTACAGATCATGCAAATTGCAGGGACATAATGAGAAAGACTGTTATATCATTCATCCAGAACTATATCCACAAGAAGAAAATGAGGAGGGAGTTGGAAAGAAGCAGGAACAAAAGGGAGAAACAAATCATCAAGGGGAACAGAAAGAAGAAATAACAAACACTGTAAAAGACAATGCCAAAGAAAAGAAAGACAAAGGGAAGAAGTCAGAAGATATAGAATTTAAGGAGCAGAGGGGAAAATCTGGATATAGAAGAGGAAACTACAATCAAAGAAGGAAACCAGAACAAGTCTGGAACCAAAAACCACATCAGGAGAGGAACACAAAGGTGGATACAAAAAACCAATTTAGGGCTTTAGAAGAAGACATGGAGGCTGCACAAAAACATAACAAGGAGCAAGAACATAAAAATCCCAAGGTTGTAGACATACAATTGGAAGTAGGGGGCAAGAACAATAAAGTAGTAGGGAAGGAAGTGGATGCAATCATGGAGATAGCATGACAAATTAGTGAGGCAGGATCATTTAAGACAATGCAAAGAAGAATGACTAGCACAAGTTTGAAACAAATTTCTGCAACTGATAGCTCAGAGATCCCTGCAACAAATAATTATGGCAACTTTGATTTATGGAGGCAAGAATGTGAGGAAGTAACACTACTAAAAAACTGCTAAAAAACGACGGAAGAAAAAGCGACGGACGGCGTCGCTCCAAAAAAGCGACGGACTAAGAGATGCCGTCCGTCGCTTTTTAATTAAAATAATTACTTTTAAAATTATTTTACAAAAAGCGACGGACTGCATTTCTTAGTCCGTCGCTTTTTATTAAAAATAATTATTTATAAATTAAACAATAACCACGCTGTCCGTCGATTTAATTTATTTTATTTTATTAATTAGTTTTTACAAAAAGCGACGGACGGCATCTCTTAGTCCGTCGCTTTTTGGTCAAAATATCAAGTCAAACATTTTAAAAAAGCGACGGATAGCGTCTCTTAGTCCGTCGCTTTTTAATTAAAATATTTTTAAATTTTTTTTAAAAAAAAGCGACGGACGACATCGCTTAGTCCGTCGCTTTTTCTCGCATTTTTTTGCTAATTAATTATTTTATATAGATAGTGACGCAGTCCGTCGCTTTTTATTAAAAATAATTATTTATTAATTTTAAAAAAGTCACGACGTCCGTCGCTTTTTATTAATTTTAATTGTTTAATTATTTTTTAAATTAGCGACGGACAACATCTTTATGTTCGTCGCTTCTTGGTCAAACTATCTGGTCAAATATTTTAAGAAAGCGACGGACAATGTCTCTTAGTCTATCGCTTTTTGGTCAAAATGTTGGTCAAACATTTTTTTTAAAAAGCGACGGACATAGAGACGTTGTCCGTCGCTTTTTTAAAAATATCGGCACTAGCAGACACAATTTTCCCCATTTCTCCATATAAAAAACAAAATTGAGAAATATTTTGATTTAATTTTATTTAAATCTTCTTTCGGAAAATGGTTTTGTGTAAAATTAAAAACAAAAAAAATTATAATACCGACTTTCAGATGTCGATAAAATTAAATAGTATGTAATAAATTAATATTTTCAATTAACTTTAAATAAATCGTCCTCTGAATGACGGTTTTATATAAGTTAAAAAATAATTTAATATAAAATACCGACCTCCCGATGTCAATATTATTTAATTAACATGATTACTTTTTATTTATCTTAAAATTTAATGTGATACTGACCTCATGAGGTCGATATTTTTTATTATATCTAATTACTTTTAATTAAAGCGACATCCGGAGGTCGGTATGTTTAAAATATTCCTATTAATCATAATTTTGCTATTGTGCATAATATTAAAATTTCATTTTACACCTACGATTAATTATTCAAAAAGTGTAACAATTTTGTATACTTTTACAAATAAAATGTTAGAATTCGTGAAATAAATAAAAAAATATCTATAATCCATATTTAGAGTATGAAACTACGTTGATATGAATTATGAGATAATTATACTTATATTTATAGAGTAATGTACAAATCCTATCAGTCCGTCGTCTAATCATAAACTTAATATCTCATGTCATGATGTAGTAGAGGTGAAGAGCTAGCATATAATCCATTGCAGTATGAAATGCGAGATAGTATTATTATATACGTTCGATCTTGAATGGATGTCAAGTATATGGATCACCTCCTAATTATGATGACATGTAAAGGATACTTCATCGGAGTATGAAATACGTTGATTAATTATATATATATTCCTCGAGTAGTTTAACAAATCAAGTCTTATATACTAGTGGTTCAGATATGAAATACATTATCAATTAAAGAAATACCGATGATCAATTCAAGGAGATTTATATATTAAATTTGATATTGATAAACTTTTGTTGATCAATAAAATTAAATTTATATAATTAGAAGGTATATAATTTAAATTTATAAAATTAACTTGATCGATAAATTAAATTTATTAAATTAAACTTTTGTTGATGTGTAGTTAAATTATACATATATATACATATATACATATATATATATATATATATATATATATATATATATATATATATATATGGCCAAACACATATACAACCCCTCTAACTTGTCCACATTTTTCATTTTGGCACTTTATCTTAGCCTTGTTCCATTTTAACCCTTGAACTCCATTTTTTATGTTCCATTTTAACACGAAATACTATTTTTATGATTTATTTATTTTTATATTTATTCTTCAATTGCAACTTCTTATTTTAAATCGACATGTGTCATTTAATTTTAGTTAAAAAATTAAAAATTAACAAAAAATAATTCTTTTTAAAAAATAATAATTTCTTTTTAAGTGTGTTATGTATTTTTGTGTGAAAAATAACCGACGAAATTGTGTTGGTTTTCTTTCTTTAAAATCACTGACAACCTAACAAAGTCAATCGAGTTTTAACATTGTTTAGTAGTGTTATTAGCAATGAACAAGAGTCTTTTTTTAGTAGTGTTATTAACTAAGTCAGTCGAGTCTTTTTGAAGATGAATTTTTTTATTCGTATTGATTTATATTAAAAATTAAAAGTGAGTATTTGCGTTAAATTTAGATAGCCTAGATGATAAGAAAAAATAAATAAGTAGTGTTATTTAATTTGATTGAATGTTTAAGAAAGAAAATCAATGAACTTTCGTCAATTTATTTTCATGCAAAAATACAGAGAAATATCAAAAAATCATATTATTGTTTGAAAATTTTTATGTTCGTTCGCGAATGTTAAATTTTTTTAATTAACAGGCACACGTCTATTTTTTTAAAATAAGAAATTGCAATTGAAGAACATAAATAAAAAAAAATCATAAAAATTAAGGTTGTCTAAAAAATTATATATTTTAGTATGCATGATTTATAAAAATATTATTATTTTTAAATTATTATATTTATCGATAGTTAAACTCAAAATAATTACTTTACTTATATTTTAAATTATTAGATGTTTTTAATAATGTGTGAAAATATTTTAATATGTAGTATTTATTAATCGGATAGCATTTCCTTATTCTTCCTCTAAATTATTTAAATTATAGTCCATTCTATTCCAATTTATTTCAATTCTAGCCCTCTTTCTATGCAATTTTCTTTCGATTTTAGCCTCTAATTTCAATTTAGTCACAAGTGATTATTTCAATTTAGGCCCATTCTTATTTCAATTTCAGATTCCAAGTGATTTAATCCCGTCCGTCCATCTCTAAATTAAATCCTAGATCAAATCTCAGCCCTACATCTTATATTATTCAAGGGTCCAGATTAAATTCCATCTCCTTCCTTCTAATATATCAAAACTAATACCCTAAATTAATGATCTCCTCTCTCCCTCTCCAGCCGCCGTCGCCGCCTCCTCCATCTCTCTTCTCCATCGACACCAGCGAAACAGAGAGACACCATCGCCCTCTCCGGCGAAACCTCCGTTCCCCCTCTCCTCTCCTCGCTGCCTTCTCTTCCCTTTCCTCTCCTCCTCTCGGCGAGAACAACTCCTCCAGCGAGCTCCGTCACAGCAACAACAGCAGTCGGCGGCGAACAAGCAGTGACCAGGCCACCCCCGATCAGCAAACTCCAGCAAACAAGCAATGTTGTGACAACGAAAACGAAACATTTTGATAGGGATGGATCTTTACAGATCTGCCCCAGATATGAATATTTATTTTAAGCCTTAAATCTTTATACAGGTGGGTTGTTTTGTTCATTGGTGTTCTTCCTTACCTAGAATTCTTGTATAAATAAGGTATTGCAATTCTTTAGAATGCTTTAGTGTCATTCCGATTTCATTCATTTTTGTGTTGGAAGTAATGTGTTAACTTTGTGGTAGAACTAGTGCGTGAATTTCTGTGTTGAAATCAACTTGTTTAAGTCTTGATTGACCATAAGTTAATGTGGCATGTGTATATTAACAATTGATTTTGCCCTCTCCTTAATTGACAATTGCCCTTAATTAGTAGTATTTGTTGATTTGATAGCAATTTCGTAGGTAAATTGGTAAATCGGATTGATGTTCGTTTCTTCCAATTCTCAATAATCTCTAAATCAATTTGAACTTATTTAGTCAACATTCTCTCTTATTAGTAAACCTTGATTTCATCTTGTCACTAAATTATATATATTGAACTTGAACTTGAAATTAGAATTTGAACTTGAACTTAGATTTTGACTTGAACTTAGAACTTAAACTTAAACTTAGAACTTGAACTTAGAATTAGAACTTTAACTTGAACTTAGAATTAGAATTTGAAATTGAACTTAGAAATTGAACTTGAACTTAGAACTTGAAATTTGAGTATTGAATTTGTTAATTAGTGTATTGAATTAGAACTTGAACTTGAACTTAGAACTTAGAACTTGAACTTAAACTTAGTTATAAGTTGAACTTAGAATTTGAACATGAACTTGAAATTAGAACTTGAAATAAGAATTAAAACTTGAACTTGAAATTATAAATTGAACTTGAAATTAGAATTTGAACTTAGAACTTGAACATGAACTAGAACTTGAACTTGAACTTAAACTTAGTTATTGAAGTTGAACTTAGAATTTGAACATGAACTTGAAATTATAACTTGAACTTAGAATTAAAACTTGAACTTGAAATTATAAATTGAACTTGAACTTAGAACTTGAACTTGAAATTAGAACTTGAACTTGAACTTAGAACTTGAACTTGAAATTAGAACTTGAACTTGAACTTAGAATTTGAAGTTAAACTTAGAACTTGATGTTGAAATTTGAACTTGAACTTGAACTTAGAATTAGAACTTTAACTTGAACTTAGAATTAGAATTTGAAATTGAACTTGAACTTAGAACTTGAAATTTGAGTATTGAATGTGTTAATTAGTGTATTGAATTAGAACTTGAACTTGAACTTAGAATTTGAAACTTAGAACTTGAACATGAACTAGAACTTGAACTTAAACTTAGTTATTGAAGTTGAACTTAGAATTTGAACATGAACTTGAAATTAGAACTTGAACTTAGAATTAAAACTTGAACTTGAAATTATAAATTGAACTTGAACTTAGAACTTGAACTTGAAATTAGAATTTGAACTTGAACTTAGAATTTGACTTGAACTTAGAACTTGAACTTGAAATTAGAACTTGAACTTAGAACTTGAACTTGAACTTAGAATTTGAACTTGAAATTAGAACTTGATCTTGAACTAGAACTTGAACTTGGAACTTGAACTTAAACTTAGAACTTGAACTTAGAATTTGAAGTTGAACTTGAAATTAGAACTTAAACTTAGTTATTGAAGTTGAAATTAGAATTTGAACTTGAACTTAGAACTTGAAATTTGAGTATTGAATTTGTTAATTAGTGTATTGAATTAGAACTTTAACTTTAACTTGAACTTAGAACTTAGAACTTGAACTTAAACTTAGTTATTGAAGTTGAACTTAGAATTTGAACATGAACTTGAAATTAGAACTTGAAATAAGAATTAGAACTTGAACTTGAAATTATAAATTGAACTTCAACTTAGAACTTGAACTTGAAATTATAAATTGAACTTCAACTTAGAACTTGAACTTGAAATTAGAATTTGAACTTGAACTTAGAACTTGAACTTGAACTTAGAATTTGACTTGAACTTAGAACTTGAAATTGAAATTAGAACTTGAAC
The DNA here is from genome assembly GCF_900185275.1 of Solanum verrucosum. NCBI lineage: Eukaryota > Viridiplantae > Streptophyta > Magnoliopsida > Solanales > Solanaceae > Solanum > Solanum verrucosum. Next base: position 305,773 of record NW_026020253.1, read on the forward strand.
TTGAACTTGAACTTAGAATTTGAAGTTAAACTTAGAACTTGATGTTGAAATTTGAACTTGAATTTGAACTTAGAATTAGAACTTTAACTTGAACTTAGAATTAGAATTTGAAATTGAACTTAGAAATTGAACTTGAACTTAGAACTTGAAATTTGAGTATTGAATTTGTTAAGTAGTGTATTGAATTAGAACTTGAACTTGAACTTGAACTTAGAATTTGAAACTTAGAACTTGAACATGAACTAGAACTTGAACTTAAACTTAGTTATTGAAGTTGAACTTAGAAATTGAACATGAACTTGAAATTAGAACTTGAACTTAGAATTAAAACTTGAACTTGAAATTATAAATTGAACTTGAACTTAGAACTTGAACTTGAAATTAGAATTTGAACTTGAACTTAGAATTTGACTTGAACTTAGAACTTGAACTTGAAATTAGAACTTGAACTTAGAATTAGAACTTGAACTTGAAATTTAACTAATTTTAGAACTTTTCGTGCTAGGCAACTGAGGAAGCTCAACATCTAAAACAGTTGATACAAGACTATATTGCTTCTTTCATCAAAGTAGGAGATAAGGTTGGTGCTTCTAAATTTCTAAAGTTCAAGTACAATTGTTTTCAATAATGTGTTTGTGTCCATCTAGTATTGATATTTACCTTTAATTTTATGATAATATTTTTGTGTCCATCGATTGTTTGTTAAGCATAAGTACCAACACTAGTTGATCTTATTGATGACAAAATTGATTTTCTTGAAAGATCGATTTATGTCCATCTAGTGTTGACACTTAGCTTTAAATTTAGAAATAATATATTTGTTAAGCATGAGTACCAACACTAGTTGATCCTATTGATGACAAAATTGATTTTCTTGCAAGATCGATTTGTGTCCATCTAGTGTTGACACTTAGCTTTAAATTTAAAAATAATATATTTGTTAAGCATGAGTACCAACACTAGTTGATCCTATTGATGACAAAATTGATTTTCTTGCAAGATCGATTTGTGTCCATCTAGTGTTGACACTTAGCTTTAAATTTAAAAATAATATATTTGTTAAGCATGAGTACCAACACTAGTTGATCCTATTGATGACAAAATTGATTTTCTTGCAAGATCGATTTGTGTCCATCTAGTGTTGACACTTAGCTTTAAATTTAAAAATAATATATTTGTTAAGCATGAGTACCAACACTAGTTGATCCTATTGATGACAAAATTGATTTTCTTGCAAGATCGATTTGTGTCCATCTAGTGTTGACACTTAGCTTTAAATTTAAAAATAATATATTTGTTAAGCATGAGTATCAACACTAGTTGATCCTACTGATGACAAAATTGATTTTCTTGCAAGATCGATTTGTGTCCATCTAGTGTTGACACTTAGCTTTAAATTTAGAAATAAGTTGAATTAAAAAATGTGGTTTTGTTGATGGATTTAGTTGTTAGAATTAAGTCAAAACTAAACTAGTTAAAGTTGTTAAGTTGTTTAAATAAGTTAAATTAAATAATGTGGTTTTGTTGATGGATTTAGTTGTTGGAATTAAGTCAAAAGTAAACTAGTTCAAGTTATAAAGTTGTTAAGTTGTTTAAATAAGTAAAATTAATTAATGTGGTTTAGTTGGTGGATTTAGTGTTGTATTAAGTCAAAACTAAACTAGTTAAAGAGTTAAAGTTGTTTAAATAAGTTAAATTAATTAATGTGATTTAGTTGGTGGATTTAGTGTTGTAATAAGTCAAAACTAAACTAGTTAAAGTTGTTAAGTTGTTTAAATAAATTAAATTAATTAATGTGATTTAGTTGGTGGATTTAATGTTGTATTAAGTCAAAACTAAACTAGTTAAAGAGTTAAAGTTGTTTAAATAAGTTAAATTAATTAATGTGGTTTAGTTGGTGGATTTAGTGTTGTATTAAGTCAAAACTAAACTAGTTCAAGAGTTAAACTTGTTTAAATAAGTTAAATTAATTAATGTGATTTAGTTGGTGGATTTAATGTTATATTAAGTCAAAACTAAACTAGTTCAAGAGTTAAAGTTGTTTAAATAAGTTAAATTAATTAATGTGGTTTAGTTGGTAGATTTAGTGTTGTATTAAGTCAAAACTAAACTAGTTAAAGAGTTAAAGTTGTGTAAATAAGTTAAATTAATTAATGTGATTTAGTTGGTGGATTTAATGTTATATTAAGTCAAAACTAAACTACTTCAAGAGTTAAAGTTGTTTAAATAAGTTAAATTAATTAATGTGGTTTAGTTGGTGGATTTAGTGTTGTATTAAGTCAAAACTAAACTAGTTAAATAGTTAAAGTTGTTTAAATAAGTTAAATTAATTAATGTGATTTAGTTGGTGGATTTAATGTTGTATTAAGTCAAAACTAAACTAGTTAAAGTTGTTAAGTTGTTTAAATAAATTAAATTAATTAATGTGATTTAGTTGGTGGATTTAATGTTGTATTAAGTCAAAACTAAACTAGTTAAAGAGCTAAAGTTGTTTAAATAAGTTAAATTAATTAATGTGGTTTAGTTGGTGGATTTAGTGTTGTATTAAGTCAAAACTAAACTAGTTCAAGAGTTAAAGTTGTTTAAATAAGTTAAATTAATTAATGTGATTTAGTTGGTGGATTTAATGTTATATTAAGTCAAAACTAAACTAGTTCAAGAGTTAAAGTTGTTTAAATAAGTTAAATTAATTAATGTGGTTTAGTTGGTGGATTTAGTGTTGTATTAAGTCAAAACTAAACTAGTTAAATAGTTAAAGTTATTTAAATAAGTTAAATTAATTAATGTGATTTAGTTGGTGGATTAAATGTTGTATTAAGTCAAAACTAAACTAGTTAAAGAGTTAAAGTTGTTTAAATAAGTTAAATTAATTAATGTGATTTAGTTGGTGGATTTAATGTTGTATTAAGTCAAAACTAAACTAGTTCAAAAGTCAAAGTTATTTAAATAAGTAAAATTAATTAATGTGGTTTAGTTGGTGGATTTAGTGTTGTATTAAGTCAAAACTAAACTAGTGAAAGAGTTAAAGTTGTTTAAATAAGTTAAATTAATTAATGTGGTTTAGTTGGTGGATTTTGATGTTCTATTAAGTCAAAACTAAACTAGTTAAAGAGTTAAAGTTGTTTAAATAAGTTAAATTAATTAATGTGATTTAGTTGGTGGATTTAATGTTGTATTAAGTTAAAACTAAACTAGTTCAAGAGTTAAAGTTGTTTAAATAAGTAAAATTAATTAATGTGGTTTAGTTCGTGGATTTAGTGTTGTATTAAGTCAAAACTAAACTAGTTAAAGTTGTTAAGTTGTTTAAATAAGTTAAATTAATTAATGTGATTTAGTCAATACTAAACTAGTTTTAGTACTACTACTAGTAAAATTATTATTAAATTTTATTTATAATATAATTGAATATCTATATTTTTGTAGATAGATCATCGTTTGTGGATGTATAATATGCATTATGAAACTGTTGCTAGTTTGAAACCTGAGTTTATTGACGGTGTTAGAAATTTTATTGAACAGACAATGACACTTGACATTTTCAAGATTAATGGATTGGTTAGGTGTCCTTGTAGTGTATGTAAGTGCTTAAAAATTTTCAAACCAGATAGAGTTATGGTTCATTTGTACCGTAATGGATTTAAGCCTAGATATTTTGTATGGAGTGATCATGGAGAAAGTGATGGATTGGATGGTATCTTTTATAATTCGATGTCTGTTGATGTTTATAATATGGTTGCACCACATGGCCAAATTAGGGTTGAACAAGTTAGAGTTGAACATGATAGGGTTGAACATAATAGAGTTCATGAAATGATCAATGATGCTTTCGGGGTTCAAGGTGGGATGGAACCGGAACAATATTTTGATGAAGCTTCTAATGAAGAAGCAAGACACTTTTATGATCAATTAGAAGAGTCTAGTCGTCCACTATGTGAAGGGAGTCCGCATTCTGCCTTGTCAGTTGCGGTTAGATTAATGAATATTAAATCAGATTGGAATGTTCCTAATGCTGCTATGGACTCAATGGTTGATCTTTTGGGTGAACTAGTTAATCCGGAGTTTAACATACCAAAGAACTTCTATCAGGCAAAGCGTTTGGTGTCCAAGTTAGGATTGACGTATGATAGAATTCATTGTTGTGTTAATGGATGCATGTTGTTTTACAAGACTGATAGTGAATTAGAAAATTGTAAGTTTTGTGGACATGCTCGTTATAAGAGGACTCCGGCTGGAAAAATGGTCCCAGTTCAGGCGATGCATTATCTACCTCTCATTCCTAGATTAAAGAGGTTGTATGCATCGATGAGGTCTGCCCCACATATGAGATGTCATCGTGAATATAGAAGGCCGCCGGGTGTCTTGTCTCATCCATCTGATGGTGAAGCATGGAAGCATTTTGATAATGTATATCCTGATTTTGCTAGTGAACCAAGAAATGTTAGATTGGGGTTGTGTTCAGATGGCTTCACACCATTCTCTAATAATGCTTCGCCTTATTCATGTTGGCCGGTATTTCTTACTCCGTATAATCTTCCTCCTGAAATGTGCATGACCAGTCCCTACATCTTTCTAAGTTGTGTTATTCCAGGTCCCCGGAATCCAAAAAGTTTGATTGATATCTATATACAACCATTGATAGATGAGCTCAAACAATTGTGGTTTGAAGGCGTTTTGACTTATGATATATCAACTAAGCAGAATTTTATCATGCGTGCTGCTTTAATGTGGACTATTAATGATTTTCCTGTATACGGGATGTTGTCTGGTTGGATGACAGCTGGAAAGCTAGCATGTCCGTATTGCATGGAAAATAGTAAGGCATTCACTTTAAAGCATGGTAGAAAAAATACATATTTGATTGTCATCGCCAGTTCTTGCCAATGGACCACGAGTTTAGAAAGATGAAAAATGCATTTAGGAAAAATAAGGTTGAAAGTGACCCCCCACCTCCATTACTCACAGGGCATCAAATTTGGGAGAGAATTTCTCAATTACCTAAAGTTACAGAAGCTTCACCTTCTAGACTTCCTGGATATGGTGTTGAACATAATTGGACCAAACAAAGCATAGTTTGGGAGTTGCCGTATTGGAAGGACAATCTGCTACGACATAATCTAGATGTGATGCACATTGAAAAAAGTTACTTTGACAATTTGTTTAACACAGTGATGGATGTTAAGGGTAAGACAAAAGACAATCCAAAAGCTATAATGGACATAAAGGAGTATTGTAGGAGAAAAGAGTTATGGCTGCAGGAATTACAATAGTTAAGCCCAAAGCCAGCTTTTCATTCACATTGGATGAGAAACGTGAAATTATTGAGTGGGTTAAAAATTTGAGGATGCCAGAGGGCTATGCTTCGAATTTAGGAAAGCGGGCAGATATGAATGAAGGAAAATTGATATGTATGAAAAGTCATGATTGTCATGTGTTCATGGAAACTTTAATTCCTATCGCTTTTAGCCATCTACCCGAAAGGATATGGAAACCAATCACAGAGATAAGTCTTTTTTTTAAAGATTTGTGTTCTGGAAAGTTGTTGGAGAGTAGTTTAGATAGGATGGAGGAAAATATTCTTGTCACTACTACTAAGTTGGAGAAGATATTTCCATGTGGTTTTTTTTATGTGATGGAGCATCTTCCAATTCACCTTGTGCAAGAGGCCCGCCTCGGAGGTCCGGTTCAAACAAGATGGATGTATCCATTTGAGAGGTATCCATTTGAAATATTCACTAAGTTATATATATTCGCCAAGTCTTTTATATATTAACATATATATACATATATGCATGCAGAAAAATTGGTAGTTCGAAGCAAACGATTAAGCAAAGGGGAAGGATCGAAGGATCATTTGTTCAAGGTCATATTGGGAGAGAAACATATGATTTTTATTCTTATTACTTTGGTCATGATGTGTCATGTAGGAGAAACAGGCCCAATCGCAATGATGAAGGCGATATTGATCTTTTAATTCCACCAATATCAATTTTTAATCAAAATGGTCAAGGATCTAAAAGCATAGAAAGCGAGGCTTCACTGATATGGAAATGCAATCAGCTGTGACACATATTTTGCTTAATTGTCCAGAGATTCAATCATATGTCAAGTAAGTGTTAAAAATATGTTATTAAATTACATACTAATAAGTGATCATTAACTAACTAAATACTTGAATGTAAAATGATCAGCTTGTTCATAAACACATGGGGTAATGAAGCCATCTATACAAAATTTTTCAAATGGCTGAGGAACTATGTAAGTGTGCAATCACTAAGTATTTAATAATATATTCATGTTATACTAAATTATATTACTTGAAATAACAATCGCGTAGATTTACGATGAATACTCAAGTGTCCAACATTTGCAATTAGTGAAAGAAGTAGCCCTTGGACCTCAATCTGAAGTACTGGCAATGAATAAGTATTGTGTCAATGGTTTTAAGTTTCAAACTGAAGAAGTATCTAGGAACAAGAAAACAAATAATAGCGGTGTCTATATACAAGGTGATGTTCATGGTACTGGTCAAACTATTGAATATTATGATGTCATTCAAGAGATTATTGAAGTGAGGTATTCAGGTTGGCCTAATAAGAAGATTGTATTGTTTCGGTGTGAGTGGTTTGACTCATCACATAGAGGCACAAAGGTCGACCATCAACATAATATAATTGAAGTTAAGCACACCAGGAAATACAGAAGTTATGATCCTTTTATTATTGCACAACATGCTAAACAAATGTATTACTCTTCATATCCATTGCGTAGAGACAAAGCTGATTGGTGGGTTGTTATAAAAAGTAAGCCTGTGGGAAGAATTGAAATTGACAATGTCTTAGATGTGGCGTATCAAAATGATGTTGCAATTGTTCAACAACAAGTTAATGTTGAATTGGAAACCACACTACAACATCCTCAACACATATTAGAAGAAGTATCTGATGATGAGATATTGAATGTTGAGGAAGAAATATCCGAGAATGTGGAAAATGAATCATTTGATGACGAAGAATGGGACGATAATGAAAATGAAACAACTGAGGAGGAAGAATGGGAGAATGATGGAATTGAAACAAGCGAGGAGGAATAGTGTAGAATGAAAGCTAGCTAGTACATATGTAAGTGTATTTTACTAATTTTATTTAATTTATGATTTTAATATATATTATACATGTAAATTTGCATACAGATGTCATCAGGCGGTGACAGTGATAGATATCGTGAGCATCTTGGAGTTGGCCAGACTAAACAGGCTAAAAAGAAGAAGTCTAGGAGACCGATAGATCCTGAGGATATTGCAGGATCTATTTCTTCTGCGCCAGAGTGCATCAGCCATAATACTCATTTATTTGCTGTTCCGTTTGGTACGGCGGATCCTCGGCAATATTATCCTAATTATCGTCGACCAGTCGGTGCTTCATCTACTTCACAGGCATTGCCTTCACGACGCTACGAGGACCTACCTTTACAGGCTATTCGTCGAGCACGACCCTTATCGGCAGGTACTCCATCTCCCACAGGTACATCTCCTCAGTTATCTGCCATGAGGCTTGGAGATTCTAGTAGCGAGCAGTCAGATGCTATGGCCAGTACGCCTCCATTGACTCAGCGTTTTGTGCATCCTGATGTATCACCCTCGTCTACAGCTTCACCTAGTGCTACACCACATGATACGATGTATGCTCTAGCTCCTGGCCAGAAGAACAGACTTGGTAGAGTCATGATTGAACCGGATGGATCATCGTAAGTTTGTTTTGTTATCTATTTGTTACTTTATTTTATTTATTTCTTATACTTTAATATATTATTCATGAACTAACATATTTATTATGTGTTTTGCAGGTGGCATCCTGCAAAGGATGCTTCCCGGGCTTTAAAAGAGTGTGTTAGAAAACTCTATACACAAGCTTATCACTCTTGGAGCGAGATTCCAAACAGTATACGCCAGGCGATGTTTAATAACTTTAAGGTATATATTTTTTAGTTAAGTTTAGTATACTTTACTTTTTTTTACTATCGATTTAATTAACGTTATTCAATTTTTTTTCAGACTATGTGTACTTGGGAGTCGAGGTACAATTTGGTCATTGGGACCACATTTGAGAGGAAGGCATCCACCAGACTGTCTAACTGGCTAAAGAGCGTTCGAGATAGTGGTGAACGTCCCGGTTGGATGTTGCCTCATGTATTTGCTGAATTGGGTCAGTATTGGAAAACAGACAAGTTTAAGGCAATATCAGATCAAGCCAAAATGGCTAGAGGCAGTCTTAAAGGTGGCTCGTTGCACACCAGAGGTGCAAAGACGGTTGGAACAATTGCACGAGAGATGGTAAGTTCTAATTCAAACTTTTAAATAAATAATTAGTTGATACATATATATCGTTATAAATTTTAGTTTTTATTTATAGGAAAAAGAATTGGGACGCACTCCCATTGAACCAGAGGTTTTCAAAAAGACTCATGTCAGGAAGAAAGAAAATGAGTCAGATCCGGATGTGTGGGTGGAGGAAAGGGCCGAACGAACTTTTGTAAGTTATTTAATATGAAAAATATATATCAATAGTGAATATATTTATGATATGTATATATATTGATGTCAATATTTGTATTTAATATGCAGAATGACTTTAATAAGTACGTCGCTGAGATCTAGATAGTTCGGTTCAATTGACACCTGAATTGTCCACTCAGATTTGGAAAGAAAAAGTGGTAGGGGGGACACACAAGGGTAGATGCTATGGTCTAGGCTCTCGCAACGATGTTAGACGCCTTCAGCCAGACTTAGAAGGTATTGGATAGTCACGTCAAGCTGAGGCACTTGACGGTGTTCAGATTGCTGCTATGTCGGATCAAATAACTAAACTTACAGCGGCACTAGCAGAGTCGAAGCGAAAAAGAGTAGCTGAACAACAAAGCATGAGTGAGACCGTTCAGCAAATCAAAGAACAAGTGATGAACCTCGCTCGTCGACCTACTACTTCGGCTCCCGATGACACCAACGACGAGAGTCATGGATGATTATGTAGATCTCACTCCCTAGTTTAGATCTCTGGACATTTATGAACTTTTTGTAACTTTAAAACGAATTTTAAAAGACTTTATAAGTCTTTAATTTATAATTTAAATACTTTTGAATGTTATTTTAAGTTTGTTATTTTATGTTTTGTTTAGATTGTTTATAATTGTGTGTTTGATTGGGCTGAATAATGTAGAATTGAATTGAATTGAATTTGCAGGTGGGCAGCAGAAGCTGAGATCTGCTACTATAAAAAATATTGCAGAAAAAGCGACGGACAGCGTGGTTTAGTCCGTCGCTTTTTTGAGTTTTAATTTTTTTAAAAACCCAGAAAAGCGACGGACAGCGTGGTTTTGTCCGTCGCTTTTTTGGATTTTTAAAAAATAAATTTTCCAGAAAAGCGACGGATAGTGTCCTTTTATCCGTCGCTTTTCTGGGATTTTCAAAAAATAAATTTCCAGAAAAGCGACGGACTCCGTCGCTTTTTTAAAAAAATTCAAAAAAAAATAGTCGAAAAGCGACTCAGTCCGTCGCTAAAAGAGACGCAATCCGTCTCTAAAAGCGACGCAGTCCGTCGCTTTTTGAAAAACGACGTTGTCCGTCGCTTTTTGAAAAACGACTAACTAAAAAGCGACGGAAGTGACTGCGTCGCTTTTCCGTCAATTTTGACCAAAAAAGCGACGCAGTCCGTCGCTTTTGGCCGTCGTTTTTTGACAATTTTTTAGTAGTGTAATTAGTGAAACACAACATAAGGAAACCAACACAGGAGCAACAAAAAAAGACACAGTCGGAGGGGTGATTAAAGCAACAACACCAACAAAGGAAAAAGTAGAGAATCCAAATTTAGATAAGTTGTCACCACAAGAGTTGCAGGAGAAACAAGATACAGAAGAGGAAGAAACATTTGAGGCCAACATGAACCAGATCAGCAGGGAAGGAGATTTGTCACCTAGACAAATACAGATGTTAAAAGACAAACTTGGGATGAATAGATATAGCAAGCCATATCTGTCTTATGTCAATACAAAGTGTAGAAAAAGTAAGCCTGCAAATTTTGATCAATGATAGGTAAAGCTCTATTTTGGAATATTAGTTCAGTAAAATCAAAAAATTATTTTGAGAGATTACTGAACCTAAATAGACAACATCACTACTCATATATTGCTCTTTTAGAGCCTTTTCAAAGTCCAGCAGAGTTAGATAACTATAGGAGGAAACTTGGTAAGCAGTATGCCAAAGTTAATTAGTCTTCAAAGATTTGGGTGTTTTGGGTTAAGGAATGGGAAGAACAAGAATACACAGACACCATGCAACAACTTACCTCTTCCTTCAAGCATAAAGACACTTATAGTCTCTTCAAGATAACTGCAGTGTATGCTAGATGTAGTGCTCTAGATAGATTGGAGTTGTGGGAGGACTTAGAGCTAATAGCAAATAATACAGATTGCCCTTGATTGGTAGGGGGATATTTCAACACTATAATGGATGAATCAGAGAAGTTAGGAGGGTTGTCAGTTACTCAAAGTGAGGTAGAAGACTTTGTACAGTGCATGAATGTATGTGCATTACATGAGATTAAGTTCTCTGGTAGCTACTATACATAGTGGAATGGTAGAATAGAGCAGGATTGCATATTCGAAAGACTTGATAGAGTCTTTGGGAATAATGAATTCATGAATATTTTACAAGAAAGTGAAGTGCATCATTTGGGTCATATCATGCTCCACTTCATGTTACATGCAACATAACTCAAGAGCAGGTACTAAAGCCTTTTAGATTCCTATATTTCTGGACCAAGCACAAAATATTTCAGAAGATAGTGGAGGAGGTTTGGAAAGAGGAGGCTGCAGGATCACCTTTTACAATTGTCCACACCAAGCTGAAAAGGGTTAAACTAGCACTGATCCAGTGGAGCAGAACAACTTTTGGAAACTTTTTCCAGCAGGTAGCTACTTTAGAGGACATTGTAAAGGCAAAAGAAATGCAACTGGAAATCAACCCAACAGAAGAAAATAGGAGCTCACTAAGGAAAGCTGAAGCATAACTGAAAAGATATTTGCACATTGAGGAAGATTATTGGAAGCAAAATGCGGGGATGAGATGGTTCCAAGAGGGGGATAAAAACACCAAGTTTTCCATGCATATGTCAAGGGTAGGAGAAGAAATCTACAGATCTCAAAAATAAAATCTAGACATAGAGATCTTATTACTTCAACTCAGAATATTGGAGAAGAGATAGTACATGTTTTTAAGGAGCAATTTATGGAAAATAATAACCCCACTGATTTCTCAATATTAGATATCATACCTAAATTGGTCTTAGATGAACAAAATGAAGAAATGGAAAGATTACCAACAGAGGAGGAGGTCAAAGAGGTAGTTTTTGCCATGAATGGGGATAGTGCAAGTGGTCCAAATGGCTTCTCTGGGCAATTTTTCCAATGTTGCTGGAACATTGTAAAGGTGGATATCAGTAACATGGTAAGAGCTTTTTTCTGTGGACAAGAACTTCCAAGATTTATTACTCATACCAATCTAATATTAATCCCCAAAAAAGAAGTGGTTGATAACTTTGGGGACCTGAGACCTATCAGCTTAAGCACATTCACTAATAAGATTATATCAAGGATGCTACATGAGAGATTGGTGGCAGTGCTCCCCGGAATAATCTCACAAAATCAAGCAGGGTTTATGAATGGGAGAAGTATTATTGAAAATGTCCTTTTGGCTCAGGAGATAGTCAAAGACATCAATAGAAGAAATAAGCTTACTAATGTGTGGTGAAGTTAGACATGGCGAAGGCGTATGATAGAGTATCGTGGATCTTCCTCTCTAAGGTGCTTAGAAGTTTTGGCTTCTCAGAAAGAATAATAGACATAGTGGTAAGGCTGGTGTCTAACAATTAGTACTCAGTTATCATGAATGGGCAATCCTTTGGTTTTTTTCAGTCAACTAGAGGATTGAAGCAAGGGGACCCTCTCTCACCAACCCTCTTTATCATAGCAGCTGAAGTTCTGGCTAGAAATCTAAATCAGCTTTATAAGGATCAAAATTTTAAGGCATTTGAATTACCAAAGTGGAGCCCAGAGATTAACCATTTATCTTATGCAGTTAATATTATTTTATTTTATTCAGGACATCCTAATTCAATGAAAAAGATGATGAAGGTATTAAGGGGCTATGAAATAGTGTCTGGAAAAATGATAAATATTGACAAAAGTCTCTTCTATTTGCATGAGAAGGTACCAGTAGGAACTTGCAGACAAATAAAAAAGATTACAAGTATTAAGCAAGGGTTCTTTTCCTTTTACTTATCTGGGGTGCCCCATTTTTTATGGGAGGAGGAATAGATCCCATTTTGAGGCTTTGATTAAGAAGGTGATGAAGAGAATTAGTCTTTGGCAAAAACAAACTACTCTCTTTTGGGTGCAGATATGTGTTGATAACCCATGTGTTGCAGTCTATGCCAATTTATGTTCTATCAGCTATGAACCCTCCAGCTTGTGTCATTAACCATATGCATAGAATTTTGCAAAATTCTTTTGGGCAAATACAACAGGGTCTAAGAATAAACACTGGGTGGCATGGGATAAAATGTGCTATCCAAAACTGAAGGGAGCTTGGGGTGGAAATCACTACATGATGTATCAAAGGCCCTTTTTGCTAAGCTCTGGTGGAACTTTAGAACTTCTACAAATTCATTATGGGCTGCATATGTGGAACAAATACTGCAACAAGCACCACCCTATTTTTGCTCAGGGATTTAGCACATCATATGTGTGGAGGAAAATGACAGCAATTAGGGATGAAGTAAAACATGAAATCTGGTGGCAGGTTAAGGCTGGAAACTCTAGCTTCTGGTTTGACAATTAGACTAAACAAGGAGCATTGTATCACATAGAGTAGAATGCAAGGGAAGAAGAGTTGGAGGTTAAAGATTTTAGCACAACAGAGGGGTGGAATAGAGACAAGCTACTACAAAATTTGTCAACAGAATTGACAGTTTACATCATGGAGAATATTTCACCACCAAATATCCAGTCTACCAATGATGTAGCATGATGGATGACAAATTCACAGGGTAGGTTCACAGTGAAATCAGCTTGGGAATTGATGAGAGCCAAACATGATCAAAGAAGGGACTATGAACTCATCTGGAATAAATGGTTACCTTTTAAGATCAATTTCTTCCTATGGAGAGTGTGGAAGAGAAGATTAGCCACTGATAACAATCTTAAGAGGATGAAAATCAATATAGTTTCCAGATGTTGGTGTTGTGATAGAAAAGAGGAGGAAACAATTACTCATTTATTCCTAACAACCCCCATAGTTACTAAACTATGGAGGTTTTTCGCCAATCATGCAGGAATTAACATAGAAGGGATGCACCTACAACAACTCATCAATGCTTGGTGGAAGCAGGAGGCAACATCTAAACTAAATAGCAGTTATAATGCCATGCCAGCTATCATAATGTGGAGTTTATGGAAAAGAAGGAATGCCCTCAAATATGGGAGTTGCTTTAGCTATGAAAACATGGTGACCATGACATTGGAAGTAGTGAGACAGATGGTGAAGTTTCAATTCCCATGGATAAAGAACTTAAAATGGTCCTGGCAGGAAGTCATCATTAGATTACACAATTACAGACCTAAGTTGCATTACTTAAGAGTTACATGGAGACCCCCAGAAGAAAACCAAGTAAAATGTAATACAAATGGTGCATGCCAAGGAAATCCAGGTTAGAGCTCCTTTGGTTTTTGTATTAGAGACAGTAGGGGTGATCTAATCTATGCTAAAGCTAAAGGAATATGAATTGTAACAAACACGAAAGCAGAAATAGTTGCAATTCTTTCAGCTCTTAGAGAGTGTCTGAGGAGAAGGTTATGGAATGCTATAATTGAAACGGATTCATTAAGTCTCAAGAAGATCATTCTGAAGACTTGGAGGATTCCTTGGGAAATAATAGAAAGGGTGGAGGAAATACGGGAGCTACTTCAGAAGACCAAAGCAACAATTACTCATGTCTTCAGAGAGGGTAACTGTTTGGCTGACGCCTTGGCTAATATAGCCATTGAATCACAAACAGATCATGAATATCAGGCTTGGCAAGAGCTCCCTTCGGTGTTAAGGAAGATCCTAAATTCAGATAAAGCACAAATTCCTAACTATATGATCAAGACTCGCAGAATCACTCATAATGATACATAAAACAAAGCAGAAGGTGCAGCCACAAATCACAAGATACAAAAAGCGAAATAGGAGACACAACAGTACCAGAAGAAGTAAATACAACAAAACGGCTAATACAATTGATTACAATATATATCAAGGAAATGCAGTTATGTTGCACAGAGTTAAATACTAACCTAGCAAACAAATACTCATCAAGAGGCGAAGGGGAGAAGGGCTTTGGTACAGATCTAGAGGATGGGTACTTAACTAAGGGATAATGAAGATTTTCACCTACACGAAAGCTCCAACAGCTACACTTCCTGCATCAGTCATCACCTAAAGAAACAAAAAGCTTCAGCACAGAAAACAAGAAAAAAGAAGAGGTAATAAGGAAGATGATATTGAGACCTGAAGCGGTCGATCTTGAAGAAATAGACATGCTTTCCGCGAGTTCTTCAGGCAGCAGAGAAGAAGGGATTTGGTCAGCTCACTTTCCTAAAAGTAGTGGGGACCTTAGAGAACATTTTTTCATATTTTGGGCTAGTTCTTTTAGACTAGGCCTAATTTTAATTTTAATTTTATTTTGGTCTGATGATATGGGCCATGGCTTTGTATTTATCTCCTTATTGAATGAATAAAATGGCCATTGGCCAAAAAAAAATTAATTAAAAAAAAAAAACCTAACATATCAATATTAGATTCATATTTATTTTTAGGGAAAATTGTATATAATAGCAAACTATTAATTCAAATTAAATGTTATAATCACAATTTGATTTAATTGTAACTCGTAGCAAATTGTTGCCATTCGCCTCTCTCCCTGAAATTATCTCTCGCCATTCTTTATCTCTTGCTCGCCAGTCTCTCCCTTGCCTCTCTCACTTTATACAAACACAAATGTATAAATTGCGGTGTTGTTTGTATAAAGTGAGAGAAAATTGTATATACACATGCAAATACATATATCTTCGTCCTATACACTTATAATTATACAATACAAATCTTTCCCTACCCAGTTCTCTTTTGCCTTTCTCTCTTTCTCGCTTTATACAAACACAGATTATACAAACTACAATGTATAAATTGTGTTTCTATAAAGCGAGAGAGAGAGAGAGATTTGATATACAAACGTTTTATCTCAGTTCAATTGTATACAAATTCAAATTTTATGCAGATATACAAACACATAAAATTGAATTGAGAGGCTACCAACGATTTATACAAACGAGAGGTTGCCAACGATTTTATACAAATATGATCCCCCAGCGATTTATACAATCTGATGCTCCATAGCAAACATATGTAAAAATTCTAATTCACTCAATCCTCCATTGATGAATCTATGAAGAAGAAAGAATTAGGAAGAAGAAGAAGATATTATTTATGTTTTCTCAAACCACACTTTACACGTGATTGTCCCTTATATACATACGTCACTTATTCTAGAATATTCTCACAACTAACTAATTCTCATTATTGACACCTAATCGTTTTTACTAACTAATTACAGCTGAAAACAGTTATAACTAACTGCTACAGTGAATAACAGAAAAGTGGACAATGGACTAAAATGTAAAATGTGCACATCTCAACACTCCCCCTCAAGCTGAAGGGTGGAGAATGTTTAACACTCCCAGCTTGCTTAATAAGTGCAGATGTTGAGCATGACCCAATCCTTTAGTCAATAGATCAGCAAGTTGTTGTTGGGTGTGTATGTATTCAGTTTGAACTAAGCCAGCCTTCACTTTATCCCTAATGAAGTGGCAATCGATCTCAATGTGTTTAGTCCTTTCATGAAATATGGGGTTGGCTGCTAGTTGAATAGCAGATTTACTATCACTCAATACTGTGACAGGCATCTGAATAGGTATACCAAGTTCTTTGAATAATCCCACAAGCCAAGTCACCTCTGCCACAGCTGAAGCCATACTTCTATATTCAGCTTCAGCTGAACTTCTAGAAACAGTTTGTTGTTTTTTTGATTTCCATGATATTAAAGACTCTCCAAACTTCACTATATAACCTGTAACAGACCTTCTTGTATTAGGGCATGCAGCCCAATCTGAGTCACACCAACATGTTAATGTTGTGGCAGGTTGAGCTTGTAACCAAATGCCTTGACCAACTGTTCCTTTTAGATATCTCACAATTCTGATAGCTGCTTCCCAATGTGACTTCTTGGGATGTTGCATGAATTGGCTAATTGTCTGGACTGCATAGCTAATATCAGGTCTTGTGATAGTGGCATACATCAATTTACCCACTAATCTCTGATAAGCTGAAATGTCTGTTAAAACATCATCTCCCTGTAGTCCAGTAGCTTGATCAAACTCTATTGAAGTCAATCTAAGATTGGACTCCAATGGAGTAGTTACAGACTTTGCATCACTAAGCCCTGTATCAGATATAAGCTCCAAAATATACTTCCTTTGGTTCAGAATTATCCCAGCCTTGGATCTCAAAATTTCAATCCCCAAAAAATATCTGAGTTGTCCCAAATCCTTAAGTTTAAACTGCTGATGTAACACTTGTTTTGTCTCTTTGATCAATACCTCACTGTCCCCAGTAATAAGTAAGTCATCAACATAGATCAAAACAATTACCATCCCCTCGGGCTTCTTTAAAGTGAATAAGGAGTAGTCATGAGCACTTTGAATGAAGCCGGCAGCTAATAAGGAAGAAGTGAGCTTAATGTTCCACTGCCTAGAGGCCTGTTTAAGCCCATACAATGACTTAATGAGTTTGCAGACTTTGGTTGGACCTGGACTTCGGAACCCTTCAGGCATCTCCATGTAGACCTCTTCCTCTAAATCCCCTTGTAGAAAAGCATTATGCACATCCATTTGGTATAAACACCAATGCTTAGAAGCAGCTAAGACAATGACACATCTAACAGTGACCATCTTTGCAACAGGAGAAAAAGTGTCATGGTAGTCCAGGCCCTCTTGTTGGCTATACCCCTTAGCCACTAGTCGTGCCTTGAATCTTTCCATTTCACCATTGGCCTGGTATTTTATTTTGTACACCCATTTTGATCCTACAGTATTCTTGCCTTGTGGTAAGTCAACTACTTGCCAAGTTTTATTTTCCTCAAGAGCTTGTATTTCTAGCTTCATGGCTTGAATCCATCTATCATCTTTAATAGCTTGTCTGAAAGTCTGAGGTTCAACTAAGGTAGAAAATTTTGCCAAATAGCTATGATAATGGGGAGAAACGGTATTGTATGAGAGATGATTGGCAAGAGGATACTTACTGCATGTACCCTTTCCAGGAGCTGTATAGTCTTTCATCCAAATGGGCTGTCTAGTGAGTCTGCTGGTTTTCCTGAGAGGAACAATAGGTACAGGGGAGTCATGGGGTTCTTCAACCAAAGGAACAACATGTGATGCAGAACTGGGCAAGTCCTGAGAGTATGTAGCTTGCGGAAGAACTTCCCCGGTAGAAATATCACCAACATGAATAGAAGTAGCGGGAGTAGAGAGCTCATTAGGTAACAACTCATCATAACAAGTATGAGGTGATACACTTGTCTTATCTGCAAGAGAATGGGATGAAGCAAAAGGAAATGTGTTTTCTTGAAAATTGACATCTCTATGAACAAACAACTTCTGTGTATGTAGATTTAGCAATAAGTAGCCTTTCTGTGTGTCTGAGTACCCCATCAAGACAGCAGGGGTGGCTCTTTCGGAAAACTTGTCACCTTTGGGAATTACTGAAGCATAACCAAGACAACCAATCACTCGCAAATGACTCAGGTTAGGAGGTTTGGAAAATAGCATTTCATAGGGACTCTTGCCATTGATAGCAGAAGAGGGTAGTCTGTTCATTAAATATACAGCAGCCTTAATACAGAGACCCCAATATCTCAATGGCATAGAGGATTGAAATCTGATGGCCCTGGCAATATTCAAGATCTGTCTATGCTTTCTTTCAACAACACCATTCTGTTGTGGTGTATAAGGACAACTGCTCTGATGTGTAACTCCTAAGGTCATGAATAATTCCCTGCACTGAGAGTTAAAAAACTCTGTGCCATTGTCTGTCCTAACTGCTTTGATAGTGAGACCAAACTGAGTCTTAATCATATGAAAAAAACTTTTAATGGCTACAATAGTTTCAGATTTAAGCTGAAGTAAATGAATCCAAGAGTATCTACTATGATCATCAACGATTGTTAGAAAATAGTATTTCTTGTCAAAGGTGGGAACCTTATAGGGTCCCCAAAGATCCATGTGCACAATGTCAAAAAACATAGATGATCTAGACTCACTAATAGGAAATGGTAGTCTAGTCTGTTTAGCTAATGGGCAGACTGAACAATTATTGAGAGATTCTGCATCCTTATTATTATGAAGTAAATCTAAACACTTCAAGGTATGGGATGAAGGATGACCAAGTCTTCTATGCCATAAGCCACAATCCTGCTTTGATACTCCTGCTGCTATCCTCGGATGCTTTTGAACTCCACTGTGTTTTGTTTCTCCACATGCACCTTTGAAAAAAATATAAACTTCCTTCCTCCCTACCAATCCCCTTCACCCTGCCACTGTAAAGATCCTGAAACACACAGAAGTCAGGGTAAAAGGAAACAAAGCAGGAGAGTTCCTTGGTTATTTTGGACACTGACAGTAAGTTGAACTTGAAGTCAGGAACAACCAGTACATCCTTCACAGTTTCAGAATTAAACATACATGCCTCTCCAATATGTGATATTTCAGCCTTATCTCCTGTGGGCAAATTTACTCTTTCTCCTTGAGACTTATCTAAACATCTACTGGTGGTTAACAACTTTCTATCGGCTGTAATATGATGAGAACAACCAGAGCCTACTATCCAAGTATGTGAAGAAACATTGGATGAGAAACAAGTAGCCTTACCTGTCATATTGGCCTGCTTCACCTCCTTGTTGTCTTTATGCAGCATGTCCATAATTTGTCGATATTCTCCATCAGTGAATCCATGTGCCTTAGCCATAAAAGCATTGTTCACCTCTTGGCTGTTGGTATTAGTGTGATCCACCTGATCTCTAGAGCCAGCAGTCACATTTGCTGAGAGTTGCCCAGTGTTGCCTCTATTACCACCAAAATTTGGACTATTACCACCAAAATTTCCAAATCCTTGATTATTTTGTCCTCCAGAGTCATGCACAGATTGTCCCCTTGAGTTACTATTGTTATAACCAGATTTTCTTCTCTGTTTCCAATCAGCAGGATATCCAATTAGTTTGTAACAATTCTCCTTAGTGTGACCAGTAAAATGACAATACTCACACTTCCTTCCTTTATAATTCTGATTTCCAGTATTGAACACATGACCTCTGTTAACTTGCATTGCAAGAGGTGTTGCATCAGGTTTCTCACACGCAGCAGCTACACAAGTTGAATGTTGAATTTCATCCTCTATAATCATGGCATATGCCTGATTGATAGAAGGAGTTACACCTTTCAGCAGAATTTGTCTACGAGCCTGATCATAGGACTCATTCAAACCACTCAAAAACTGAATTAGGCGCATCTGATACATGTGATCTGCATATTCCTTTGATTTTGGGCAAGCACAACTTGGTGAAGGAACCAGTGCATCAAACTCTCCCCATAAATTCTTCAATTTAGTAAAGTAAGTAGAAACAGAATCAGTACCTTGTGAAAGTGTGTGGATCTCTCTATGCAGTTGATAAATTCTCATTCGATTGACCTTGTCGAATCGCTCTTTCAAGTCTTCCCAGACAGTGTAAGCAGTTGTGGCGTACACAATACCACTTAGAAGTTCTTCACTGACCGTACTCATTAACCATGAAAGGACTATCGCATTACAAGTCTCCCATTGCTCGTGTAATGCATCTGGATACAGAGTTCGACTACAAGCTCCCGTAACAAAACCATACTTTCTTTTTCCCAATAACGCAATACGCATCGATCGACTCCAGATTCCGTAATTCTCAGATCCAGTCAATTTGATAGGAATCAACACCACACCTGAAGCATCTGATGGACCTATGTACAAAGGATCATTCTGATCTATTTTGATAGGAGCCATTGTCGTCTTCTACACAACTTGTCGTCTTCTACACAACCAGTATCGACTGCTCTGATACCATGTAAAAATTCTAATTCACTCAATCCTCCATTGATGAATCTATGAAGAAGAAAGAATTAGGAAGAAGAAGAAGATATTATTTATGTTTTCTCAAACCACACTTTACACGTGATTGTCCCTTATATACATACGTCACTTATTCTAGAATATTCTCACAACTAACTAATTCTCATTATTGACACCTAATCGTTTTTACTAACTAATTACAGCTGAAAACAGTTATAACTAACTGCTACAGTGAATAACAGAAAAGTGGACAATGGACTAAAATGTAAAATGTGCACATCTCAACAACATAAAGTTTGCTATGGAGCGCAATTATGCAAACTACAACTATAACATACAAATATGATTTTTATGTATGCTAAATGTGAAAGTTGCTCTTAGTTTTATAATATCTTCGTGCAAAAAAATTAAAAAATGAGAAGTCGAAGTAGTCTTGTTGCATATGCCTATCATTTTCAATTTTTCATTTTGCATTGCTCTTTTTCCTCTTTTTATTTAAGAGAAAAAAGCAACCTTTGAACTTAAAAAGGTAAAGTTTGATTTCTCTAGTACTAATATTTGACTTGCATAATTAGAGATAAGCATCATATTATGAACTATTATTAGTGTAATAAAGCTGAATTTGGAGGGATATTTATGAAATTATTTCTTAATTGATTTATATATTTACTCTATTAAATCACGTAACTATAATAAATTTTAGTTAATTTGATATAAACTGAGAGTAAATTAATATTCAATTTAATGTTTTATGAAATCACGTAATCATCATAAATTGAGTTAATTTGACATAAAAATGATGGAGAATAAATATTAAATTTATATTGCAATATTAAATCCAACTCAAATTACATACTAAAATTACAAACGGACTTTCCTAGAAAAAACATTTTCATTTTCCGTTGCCTCTTTGCAAATTCTTGATTTCATCATTCAAAATTTACAAAGAGAGCAAAAAGGGGGGAAATCGCAAACATGGATGGCGGAATCGCACTTAGTTGTCTTTCTGTGGAGCACAGATCATGGCGGATGGATCACCCACATGTATTCTATGCCCTTTTTTATTTTTTTCTGCTCAGTACTCTTTGTGTAACTTTTTTTTTACTCTATTGATGCACAATAATGGGTTTTTAGGATCTGTGGATTTGATGGCTCAGTTAACTTATGGGTCTCTTCTCCTTTTTCCTTAGGGTTTTGTGGCTAGGCCAGAAACTATTTTTGACGGGGCTGTCAATTTGATGGTGTGGCATTGTTTTATCCCTGGGAAACCTACGGTGAGTAAACCTTCTTGCTTTCTTCACTACCCATTTCAAGTTTTCTCCTTTTGTAGTTTTTGTATGGATGGTTTATTACTAGTGAAAATGGGAAAGTTAGAATTTTTTGATACTCTTCCAGAAAAATGGTTTAGATACATACAAATTAATCTTGACAAACAATAAAAGAGTGTCCACATGTGTGAGCTCGCTCACATTTTCTGTTTCAAGTCCAAATAAAGGATGACGGTTGAACTAAGCTTATAGTCATTGTGAAATGTATCAATTCTTGATGGATTCTCATAATTGATAAAAGAGTGTAAAACATGTATATATTCAATGGTTTGGTTTAAATTCCTCGTCTGTGATTGAAAATTTTGGGCTAGAATTGGTGTACTTCTTTTAGCAGCTTATTGTTTATCATTGTTCCCTTCTTTGTTGTTGAAAACCAGTAATTTTGTGCTATAATTACCCATACTTCATAGTTTTATGAGGAAGTTTATCGATTCTATGTTATGGGAACTGTGAAGATAAGATAGTACAATCTAATTAATAGTTAGACGCATTTATTTTGATATTCTCGCAATAATTATAGAAAGTACTCTATTATATTGGTTGTGAATTGCAAAATTATCTTATTGTTTCTAGGATTTTTATACTCCTTTAGTTTTATCTTTTGATTTAGTTTGCCGAATAATTCATTGAAGTAGAGAATTACTTAAAAGTGAATAGAATTTGGTAATAGGAGTAGGAACAAAATTTAACAAGATCTAACTTATGTCTAATTGGATGAGAATAGTTGTAGCATGTTTCCTTTCATGATTTTGGGTTAAGCTTGATTTCGTCTATATGTGGAAAATATGGAACTCCATTCTATTTTGTAAATAGTTATAGCTTGACAATCAATCTAACACACATTACCTTATCAAAAGAAAAGGTGTTCAGCTTAATATGTAAATACATAATTGATTTATAGGGATCTGATTTGCAATTAGAAACATATATTGATTAATAGGGATCTGTTTTGTAGCTTAGAGTATCCTCATGTATGCTCGGCTTGTATTGACCTTGCATTTTGTTCTCCCTCTACAAATTTCTTGATAAAAGAAAAACCAAAGGTTTTAGCTTGGTCATTGCAACCGCTTGGAGCAACTTCCAATCGCCTTCTTGGTTCCTAATCCACAATTCAGGAAAATCCTTTTTTTTCTTTTTTCTATGGTTAAAGATTTTCCATGGAGAAAAAGGGGAGTAGATATTGTATTGCAAAGGAAAGATACTTGTGGAAGAGGAGCTTTAGTTATGAAGTGTCGTATGTAACTTATGAATCTTAATGAACCTTTTGAGTTTATGAAAGAGAGAGAAATTTCACTACATGTTTGAAATAACAATATACACAATGTTACCCCATAAATAGGGTTTAGATATGGTAGGGTAGAATGTATGCGGACTTTACCCCTACCTTATGTGAGATAGAAAGGTTGTTTTCGATAGATGAGACTCAATTCATGTTGTTGAAAATTGAAGAAAATAATATTGAGTCTAATGGGTACATTTACAAATTAGGAAACAACCACATATATGAGTCTCTCTTTGATACAAAAATACATAAGAAAAATCATTGAGGGTGTTCACAAAATTCATCTTACTGAATTATTTTCAAAGGTTGTTGTAGAATTCTCAACAATGATTGGGAGAAATCAAGAATTGTATTGATGGTTAAACTACTGAGTACATGCTCCATTATATATGAGTTGATATAGAGTTATAGAGTCCTAGCTAGCTACACTTAGAGTTATACTATATTACAAATACAATTACAAGAGTAGAGGTTAACTACTACTACTACACTTACATAGCCTAGTCCTAGTCCGACTCTAAATCTTTAACAACTAAAAAGACTTCTAACATTTGTACCATTTTGATCAACTCTATCCTTATCTTCTGCTTATCCTTATCTTCAACACTTCCCCTCAAGCAAGTGAGTGGTGGACAGTTACTCGTAGCTTGGTTCTATGCCCAACAATTACTTGCTTTGTCAATGCTTTTGTATGACTGTCAGTTGATCCTTAGACCTCATGAACTGTAAGAAGCTGACCTCGAGCCACTTTTTCTCGAACAAAATGATAGTCCATTTCTAGATGTTTGGTAATAGAATGCATAATTGGATTTACTTTCATGTACAAAGCACTCAAATTATCACAATACAATATAGACATTGTCTTGAGGTACTAAGATCATGAAGTAGGTAGATGATCCATGTCATCTCTGTTGCAGTAAAGGCTAGTGATCTATACTCAACTTCAACACTTGATCTTGCTACTATGGGTTGTTTCTTGGAGATCCAAGAAAAATAATTTGCACCTAGGAAGATGCTATAGCCTGTAGTGGGTCTCAGAGTGGTAGTGCATCCTCCCAGCCAAATGAGTATCTGAATATCCATACGACCTACAAGGTGATTATGAGATAAATATGTTTGAGTTCTAACTGTTGAGTATATTTGATGCACCTGAGAATCATTCTAACTCCTTGAAAGTGTTCATTGTTAGGACATTGCATAAATTGACTGGCTAGATTCTCTGCATGAGTGATATCAGGCCTTCTGAGTGTCAAATACTAAAGGCTACCTATTATCCTTCTATACAAAGAGGCATCTACAAGACTTCCAACCACTTCATTTTGATCATGTCTTTGTGCCAAAGGAGTAGCTACAACTTTTGACAATTTCATATCAGTCTTGTCAAGTAGTTTAGCAGTAGCAACATACTTACTCTGACTCAAGTGAATTCCTCCCATAAAATATTTGACCTCCACTCCAAGAAAAAAGTGTATAGGACCAAGATCTTTCATAACAAATTTTCTTCCAAGTTGTAAAACCAACTCTGAGACATGTGATTGGTTACTTCCTATTACAATAATGTCATTTACGTATAGCAAGAGGAATATTGTACCTTTGTGAGTTTGCAATGTGAACAATGAGGGGTATGCCTTACTATAAGTAAAGCCAAGGTGTAGGAGATGCATGATAACTTTATCAAATCAAGATCTTGATGCATGTTTAAGGTCATACAGTGCCTTCTTTAACAGACAAACATGGTGAGGATATTTAGAGTCAATAAATCAAAGAGGCTAACTCATGTATACCTTTTCTTGCAAGATACCATGTAGGAATGCATTTTTTACATCAAGTTGCCCTATTTCCAACTTAGAGCTAATAGCAACTGATAAAACCACCCTAATAGTTATGGCCTTAAACACATGGCTAAATGTTTCTTCAAAGTCTATCCCTTCAAGTTGTATAAAAACCCCTAGCAACAAGTCTTGTTTTATATCTATCTACTATTCCATTTGCCTTCAACTTGGTCCTCAACACCCATTTTGAACTAACTAGGTTCATACCAGCCGATTTAGGCACTAATGTCCATGTCTTGGTGCTATGTAAAGCATTGATTTTCTCCTGCATAGCTGCAAGCCAATGTGGTGACTCTAGTGCCTCATTAGTATTTTTTAGTTCTCTCACAATCTCTTCTTTATTTTTAGGAACAAGAGATAAGTGATGCACCTTTTCTTTGTGTCTCGTAATCATGTTATGCCTTGTGGTACATGAGGTGTATCAAGTGAGGCAGCTAGTTATAGTGTAATTTCTCCAGATTGTTGGTTCTCAGTCATATATCACCCTAAGATATCAACTTCTTAATGTATCTCTTGTGGACTAGACATAAAAGAAGTATGATTCGATGGATCACAACCTGCATCTTTAACTTGATCCTTACCACCGCTATCTGAACCTGCATCTAAGAGTTCAACATCACTATCATCATTATGTTCAGTAGCATATATACCAGTAGTTTGTGTATCACCAACAACATGTGTTTGAATATATATGCAAGATGCTCGCTAGGTGTTGACACAGTAGTCAACACATCTCCTGAATTAGTATCATCATATGCTGGCAATTTTGAGAAAAACTAAAAAAAAAATAGCTAGATGAGGTGAGACACCAATATTAGTCTAAGTTTTATTTGGAGGAATAAAAGGTAGTGTGCTTTCATAAAAACAACATGTTTGGACACATACACCCTCCTTGTTAACGGATGATAACATTTGTAACCCTGTGCAATCTGTTGTATCCTATGAACACACAAGGGTAGGTCTTCAAATTAAACTTGGTACTACCCTTGATATACGTGAAACACCTACAACCAAACACCTTTAAGATGTTTTAATCATGTTGCTCACCATATAACCTAAAAAATGGAGTAATCATATTTAAGACTGAGGACGACAGTCTATTAATGAGAAATAGTGCAGTGAGAAAGGCAGATTAGCATGTAATACAAGAGTTAATACAATCTCATCAATATGCGTATGTCCGAGCCTATGGGATCTCCTGTAACCCCCCATGATGTGGAAAAGGGAGGATATTAGGGGAAGCAGTGAGTGGAGATCCCCCTGCAAAGAGCCGAATGAGGGGAGACCCTTTCTTTCTGAGACTCTATTTTTTTCAGGTGTGTTAGGACATGAAATGTGCCTAACAATACCACAATCTTCTAGATGTTTAATGAAGTCTATTTTGATTAATTCACCATCTCCATCACACTAGAGCATATTAATCTCTTAGAGAACTATTTTTACACAATTTTTTGAAATTTAACAAATACTTCAAAAAATTCAGACTTCTTTTTCATTGGATAAAGCTACATATACCTTGTGTAATCATCTACAAACGCTACATGATTATATTTCATATGCTGAGAATATTCAACAGGAGAAGGACCCCGCAAATCAGAATGTGTTTTCGATAAAGATTCCTTCTCAATTTTATTCCTCAACTCAAGTAGAAGTTTACAAGTTTTGTCCAACTGAACTAGAACAGAAAATATGCATTTTATTCCAACTATTAACATTAATGCAACTACAAGTACTCAAAAATTTTAACATCTTGAAACTAGGATGTCCTAATATATTATGCCATATGATGCTTGATGTCTTCCAATCTTGTGTAGGAGTCAAAGCATAGAGTTCACTTCTCTTAGATCCCTAGGTTAGTAGTGTCCTTGTCTTCTTGTCCTTTACAACAATGTTAGTTTCATAAAATTCAAGAGTGCAACAATTATCCTTAGCAATTTTACAAATTGAGAATAGATTCTCAGCAATCTTAGGAACTACACAGACCTCTTTTTATTTTAGAGATGATATAGTTGTA
This sequence comes from Solanum verrucosum, assembly GCF_900185275.1. NCBI lineage: Eukaryota > Viridiplantae > Streptophyta > Magnoliopsida > Solanales > Solanaceae > Solanum > Solanum verrucosum. The sequence goes on from NW_026020253.1 coordinate 332,522, forward strand.
TTCCCAGCATGTGTTATGTCTAATTGTGATCCATTCCAACCAAAAAATTATAAAATCCACTGTAGTGTTTAAATTAGATAGAATACATGAGTTATATTTCATATGACTAATGGCTCTTGAGTCTATATACAAAGTATCATATGTAGATGATATATTATGAAGATTGATAGCAGCCAATGCATGTGGTAGTTCATCTACATATTGACAAGAGTAGTCCCATCTGTAAAAGCACTTAAGAGTAGTATGATTATTCCTACCACAAATTTTAAATGACTCGGTAGTATTCCTATCCTTATTTCTACTTTGGAAGCTTTGATTATTCTCAGTATTTGATCCTTGTCCAACAGGTTTGAGACCCCTTCCTTTGGAGTTTAAGTTGTTGTTTCCACTTCTCTAAGCCTAGTTTCCTCTTCCCGTTCACCTTTGGGAAAAGAATGCCATGTTAAGGTTCTGTAGTAGCAATTCTTCTTCATCCTCTTTCATATCAAGAACCCTAAGAGAATTAACAAATTGCTTAAGAATGGAATATGGTGCATTACCTAGCATGAAAGTCCTGAAGGTCTTGTATTTGAGACCTAAACCTCTAGAAAAAATGATTACTTTTCTATCTTAATCCACAGGATTGTGATACCTTTTAATTTCTTAATGTAGTCATCAATTTTCATGGTTCCTAGCCTAACACTTTGCAGTTATTGTTTAAGCTAAAACACCTTATCTTTTGGTGCTTGAAGATAGGCTTTTTTAAGCATTCTCACATCTCCTTGGCAGTTGAGAAACCCACAATAAAGTACATGCCTTCTTCTATCAAGGTTCATGAGATCCACTTCCTTAGCAGTACATTTTTACCCTCCGGTCATCAACACTATGACTATATTATGCATCATCCTCAACACTTATAGCCACGACTTTCTCAACAGCCTTTCTAGTAGAATAACCACTCACAATTGGTACATTCTCCTTGATGATATAAGTTAATCTTATAACATGAATCAACTACATCATTTGTGTCGTCCATATGAGATAGTTTGTTAGCTCAAGTTTAATGGAACAAGAGACAATTAGGTGGTGAAGGGAAGAACTGGACAGAGTATTGGTAGAGGGATCCATTTCAGTTAGACGTGTGATTATTTTGAATTCAATACTTAGACAGCGGAAGATCTTAATCCTCTTATACCATGTAGAATTCTCAACAATAATTGAGAGAAATCAAGATATGTATTAATGGTTAATCATTTAAGTAGAGGTTGATATAGAGTTGTAGATTTGTAGAGTCCTAGGCTAGCATTAGAGTTATAGTATATTAAAAATACAATTACAATAGTAGAGGTTAACTACTACTACACCTACATAGCCTAGTCCAAGTCCGAGTTTAATTCTTTAACAGCTAACAAGACTTCTAATAGTTGAACCATGTTGATCAATTGAATCTTTATCTTCAGCTTAATCCTTATCTTCAACAGTTGTAGTCAGTGATTTGATGAAAAATATTGTCATCTATGAACCTAAAATCAATTTTTGTTACATTTTGAGAGTCACTCAAGTCCTTTGAGTTATTTCACAATTTTCTAAACAAAAGAAAGTTATAACCTTATAGCCTTGTAAGGTATGTATGTGTGCGTGATTCCCTGGATTTAATATGTAGAGTAGGAAAAATATGATCTTTGTGATGATGCAAAAGTCCATTTTGTAAAAGTACCATAAGATTTGAATTTTAATCGTTTTTGTTATGTATTAATTGAATATAAATGAAAGGATGTCTTCTTGAAGTGCTTTCAGTATCATAAGTCAGTTGTGTAAACGATCATGGGACATTCCTTTCACATTTCAAGTGAGAAAAACTCCTTCTCTCTAACTATTTTTGAGTTTTTGAATGATGCTCTAACAAGTGTTGTAAACTTTTTGTAAGCTTATGAATTTTATTATTTGTAGTCCAAAAGTACCATAAGGTTTGAACTTTAATCGATTTTTATGTATTAATTGCATATAAATGAGAGGATGTCTTTTTGAAGTGCTTTTAGTATCATAAGTCATTTATGTAAACGATCATGGGACATTCCTTTCACATTTCATGTGCGAAAAACTCCTCTCTTGACTATTTTTGAGTTCCTGAATGATGCTCTAATAAATGTTGTAAACTTTCTGTAAGCTTATGAATTTTATTATTTGTAGTACATTAGAATTTAATGTGAAACTAATCATGGATTTTGCAAGATTTTATGGTGTTGATACTATACGTTCTTCTTCTCCTAGTTTTTTCTTCTAATATTTGTCAGCAATAGTGATATGATATATTTGACTGATATGGTACAGACTGACTGGGAAGTGGCTTCTATCCAATAACAATGCACTTTCGTGAAATCCATCCTTACAAGCCACCCAAGTGCAAGTTTCCTCAAGGTTTCTTTCATCCTAATGTTTATCCATCAGGAAAAGTATGTCTGACGTCTATCCTTAATGATGACATTGTAAGTTCTTGTCATTGTTGTTTTGTTACTTTGTTAGTTTTGTAAATGTGTATATCGGCTTCAAGATGACTCTTATGGTTATTGTGTTTTTATAACATTGTTTAGGAGTGGAGTCCTGCCATGACAGTTAAACAAATTTTGGTGGGTATTCAATATTTGCTTGATCAGCCAAACCTTAATAATCCAGCACAAATAGAAGGTTATAATATATATATACAGGTAAATACTCAAGCTTGATGTGTACTTCATTGAGGATTTTTTTAAAGAAAAATCTTTAAAACTCAAGTTGCCATTTTGATTTTATCTATTAGAACTATTCACAATAGCTTGTTTATCTGGAATTTTATGATGATTTCAGTTGAGAAATGTTTACATGGATGCTTAGGCAAAAAATTAAAATTTACTATGTATTAAATGCATTAAAACTATTTTAGAGATACTATTGGATTGTAGGAGGGATTCCAAATGTCAAATGATTCATTACAAATTTTGGTTAAATTGGTAATGAGAAAATTAAGTTTTCGTTTCCATTCATAGAATATGGTGCATTTGAAATGTGATTATTGAGAAAATCATGTTAATTCCTATTTTTTGGATTTTCATTACAATATGTGACCTTGATTTTGCAGGATAATGTTGAGTATAAGAGACGAGTGAGACAACAGGCTGAGCAATATCCAGCTCTTTTCTGACATTACTTTGTTATGAATTAAGAATAATTATGTGACATTGTTAGTCCTAATCGACATGGTGGTCATGTGTCTAATTGGTTCTTAACTTCTTTATAATTGAACAATTAATATAGTATGTGTGCAACATGCATGCTATTGCTATCTGTTATTTTGACAATGTGGTTGGTGTTTTGTTTCTCTTTCTACTTCATCAAAGGCTTTGTTTTTCTATGCTAACAATCTGGTAGTTGTTGACTGTGTGAAACCAGAGAAGCGATCTACTAGTCGTTATTGGTTTATAGGACCGATGGTCAAAAGATGATAAAATTCTTCCTCGAGTAACTTAGTTTTCTTCATCGCTTATCACATACTTCGCCTCTCAAATATGCAACAAATAGCGATTTTCGAAGGTTAGAATGAACAACAACTATATACCCTACTCAAAAGCAACTCACTTTTGTCAATATCTATATTCGAGACATTGTGAATTATTGCTTAAAACTCTAGATTTGTTATTTATAATATTTTGCTTGAAACATAACATGTTATTTCGTTCTCTGTTTTATTCTATCTTGTGGTGTAACATACAAACAAGGTCAACATCTTTGATGCTTATTGTATGAAATATTAGGAGAGCTTAGTGCCTTCAATTTTAAATTACTCTTTTAAGGTAGAAAAAGATGCTAGTTGAGATCCTTTATTAATGTCATTAGATGATTATAAAAAAGCTTCCTTTCTCCACTTCCCTCATAATCATTGCTTCGAGGTCTTTTGCTCTGCTTTTTATCATTTCACTTTCCCTCGAAGTGTTCATCAATATTTTTACACTCTCCTCTATCTTCTCCTTCTTGATCATTGTGTTTGTTATGTCAAAAGTATTGTGATACACATCTTCCCTAACCCCACATCAAATAACCTGTTATGTCAAAAGTACTGTGATACACCTCTTCCCTAACCCCACATCAAATAACCTACTCCATCTTTTCATGGTAAGACTTCTCCACAAACAAGGGTCATATCAACATTGGCATTCGAGCTGTAAGAGATTCCAAGGTAGCGTTCACAATGAGTTAGGAATGCTTCATTTGCTCTGGATTGGCCAAAATCTTCAGGTGTGGTACCTATGCTCTAACTAAGAAACATTTGTTGTTTGTCAACATTTTTTCCTTGAAGCTAGGAAGCATCGAGCTTTCTCGCTCATTTTCTTGGGGTTTGTCACCCTTCCTTACTACCCAAAGAATAATGAATTTGAGGTCTCAAGAACAAAGGCTATTTCATAGAGCTCGGCATCAAAAACCACCCTATACATCAAGAACAAATGTACAAGATCAAGTTTGGTTCCTGAGAACCAATATAACTTAGGTTGTTGTATCGCTCTTGTACTGTAGTGTTTCTCGAATTTCTCAACTCTTCTCTCTTTAAAAGTGAAACAAATAATCAATCAACCATGATTTTTCACCATTGTTTCCTTCTAAAGCTTCGTGTAAGTAGTCTTCGGTTCATAGATAGTGTTATGAATCAGAACATATACATCTCCAAGGGTATAATTCTTTAATTCTCTTCATCATCTCCGAGTATGGACCTTCAAAATTGGTTTTAATATCATACAAAAATTGAGATCTTTTAATTTTAATTTGATATGGTAAATTCAGAATCAATAAACTTTATGAATCTAAAATTACTTTCTCATGAGGTGTATACACGTTCAAACAATGTCCAACATAGCAGAACATAAGATTATGTGGATAAAACATAAGTATAGGTATCTTCAGTTGCTCGGCTAAGTCCATAGTCCAGGTATGGCACACATCTGAAACTATGCAATAAGGACGAATCTCAACAATAAGATATTCGATAGGTTTCTGAAGCAACAAAATTTCTATAAATACCATCACTACACCATAATAGGGTTTTAATGGCATGTATTTAGGTGCAATAAACTAATTGCCACTAATTTTTCTTCCAACTTCATATAATACCAGAAAATAAACTTTAACTACAAATAATCAATTTTTAGTGGCAACTTAAATAAATGGCCATTAAATTCCAAACTCATTATACTCACATTCTTTTATACTCTAAAATTTAGTGAAAATTAACGCACTTCGTATAACTATAAGAAAATTTTATTTATTTTTACTTCTCATACATACTTATATATAAAATGTCACCCATAGAATGGGGCCTGTACCCAACCAAGTACAAAATACTTCCCCAATCATTTGAATACCAAAATTACAATTATTTTGATTACCAAAATACATGTATGAATGTCTTCACTTTTCAAAATAACACTAGCAAACAATTCATGCTTCCTCCTTTGGGGAAATCAGTTAGTCTCTAAATTTTCTCAATGATTTTTGCATCAATGGTGGCTTGTCTATTGTCACAGCCTATCCTCTCTTGATCCATCTGCATTCAAAATAGTTGAAACGAATGCATCAAATATTGGTTATGGTGGTATTTTGAAACAAAGAAAAAATGATAAAGATCATATCATTGTATTTGCATCCAAACATTGGAGTATATCCCAATAAAGTTATCCTACTATAAAGAAGGAAATTTTGGCAATTGTTTTGTGCGATTCAAAATTTCAACCAGATTTACTAAATTAAAAGTTTTTACTATGCATTGATTGTAAAGCTGCAAAATCTATTTTGAAAAAAGATATACAAAATCACTGAGGTATGGTATCTGTGTAACATATGTTTGTGTTTGCTTGTCTTTATGAGTTTTGAACAAGCAAGATCAGGTATCTGTGAGTATCCATTCATAAATTTTTTGTGTATATACGGGTGTTTTTAAGATGAAATTTATTGCAGGGCTAAGTATTTTATAAGCTACTTCCTGGGGGTTGGAATATTTGTCATCAAAGAAGATGGCTTAGTTTTATCCAAGACTAAGTATAGCCTCTTCCAAATTAATATTCAATTTCTAAGATAATATCCAAGAAGGTACTATTATCCCTATCCCTATACAAAGAATCGCTATAAAACAATTTTTATGATAGCAGTATGAATGGAATGTTATGCCCTTTGTACTAAAAATTACTCCTTCAAAATTTTAAAAAATATTGAATGATATTTTTAATCTTTTTTCAAAATTTCTTATAATTTACATTCATGATGTCCTAGTATTTTCTACTAGTATTTGAAACATTTAAAAGTTTTCTTCAATGTCATCAAAGAGAATGGCTTAGTTCTATCCAAGAATAAGTATAGTTTCTTTTAAATTAATATTCGATTTTTTGGACATAATATCCAACAAGGTACTATTATCCCTATCCAACGATCCATTCAATTTGCTTATAAATTTCCTGATCAAATTCTTGACAAAACTCAGCTCCAAAGATTTTGGAATGTGTCAATTACATAGAAGATTTTATTCCAAGACTTAGTAATTTACTAAAACCTCTTCATGATAGATTGAATAAATCCCCTCCTCCATGGGCCAACATCCACTCCAATGTCGTTAAAGAAATAAAGTTTAAAGCTAAAGACCTTCCATGACTATCCCTTCTTGATCCCTGTGCATTCAAAATAGTTAAAAATGATGCATCAGATATTGGTTATAGTGGTATTTTGAAGCAAGGAAAAAATGACAAAGAGCATATCATTACATTGGCATCCAAACATTGGAATAAAGCCCAACAAAATTATCCTACTATAAAGAAGGAAACTTTAGCAATTATTTTGTGCATTTTATAATTTCAAGAAGATTTACTAAATAAAAGTTTCTACTACACATTGATTGTAAAGTTGCAAAATCTGTTTTATAAAAAAATGTACAAAACCTTGATTCTAAATTAAATATATATTTGCTAGATGGTAAGCTATTTTGTCTATTTTATTTTGATATTGAACTTATCAAAGAGAGCTTAAACTATATTTCAGGTTCTCTTACTCGAGAATTCTTGTAGAGTAGGTAATTATTGGTAAATAAATTTTATTGGAACTAAGTACACAAAATGAGAATGAAACAATTGTTGGACATCAGCCAACCAAAAACCTAGTACAAGTTGTTTCCCAGTAACAAACAATTTCAGTTGGTACCAAGCAATGCTCAACAAATTTTATTAATTATTTTTATTACTTGCATCAACATATATTTATAAGGTTATCATATTATAGATTTGATAAAATTAATAACATTATTTTTTATTCTATTTATTATAGAACAATACTAAATTATATATTCAATTAATATTTTTCTCTTTTTTGGACGAAATTAAAAAAAAATATATTCAAAAATTGTTATATAGAGTAAAAAAAATGATTTTAAAAGAAGTATAAAAAAGTTAAAGGTTGGTAATGTAATATATAATAAAATAGACAATTAAAAAAAGTCAATTAAAAAAAAGGAAGAGAATGATTATTTCTCAAAACTGAAGAGAAAGATTTGATTTTTAAGTAAAGTTAAAGGTATAAATGATTTCCACCCTTCTACATAATAATAGTGCATATATAATACAAAGTACACAATAAAATATTGCTCGCTTTGTTCTAACCTATGTAGCACACAATTTTTTTAAATTAATTTAAGAAATAATGACGCGTTAATTTATTTTAAAAATATTTAATTGATACTACGGTGGATCTCATTTATTTTGTATAAAAAAAAATCCACAAAAGGTATTTCTTTAATTTAAAATTTTATTTATTTTAGGAATAGTTTTAAGATATTATAAACTTTTCTCTTATTTTTAAAATTTCCTATCCAATCAAACTATATTATATAAATTAAGATTTTATAAAAATAAAATATTATTTTATCAATTTAATGATATCTAATTTTACAATAATGCAAAACGTGGATAAATTTCCTAATAATCTCATAAATTATTTCAAAATTATAATTTTATATTCCACCAGCTAATTCACCTCAAATTGTACTGAAAACAAACATAAATTTTGTTACTTTGTGATAGAAAAATCATCTTAAACTATCTTCAATTTCATGAGAAATCATGATAAGGATGACACCTATTAAAATTGGACTGTCAGCCGTATTTATTAAAATATATTCCCTCCATCTCTTATTACTTGTCAAATTTTGACCCAACACCTATTAAAAAAATAATGATTGATATATGAGTTTATCATTTTATTCTTATTAAATAATAGAATCTCAAATATATTTACTCACTATATTTTTCAAAGAATTAACTCCATATTAATAAATTAAGAATATAATAGGGCACAAGTTCTTCCTTGATTTGTCAAAAATGACAAGTAAAAATAGAAATCAAATTAGGAAATATTTGACAAATAAATAAAGACGAAGAGAGAATTAAATAAGGCAATCAAGTTTATTGATAGAATTTGATCAAAAGGGGATGAATCTTGAGATTCAAAGAAAAGCAAAAAAAAGATGGAATTTTAGTATACTATAAAAAAAGAGTTTCATGATCAAGAACCAATTATAAGAGGATTATGCGTAGACGCTAATCCTAACATGTCTATTTTAGTAAAAAGGTAATCAAAAGGAGAAAAGATGAGTGATAAAAAGGACATAAAGAAGCTGTGGAAAATAGGAAAGTACAATTTGACCTTCACTTTTACATAATGCAAGTGCATATATGATACGGACTACACAATAAAATATTATTCGTTTTCTTCCCATTTTAGTGATTTTTTTTTAAAAAAAAAGTTAATTTCAAAAGTATTGAACACATTCTTTATTTGATAGATATTTAATGAGATTATCAATGTTTTATTTATATTGAATTTTCACTTATTTGATAAAATATCCGTAAAAAGTGTATTCTTTACATTTTAAGTAGGGTTTTGGGTATTGCAATTCCATCTCATAATTTTAAATTTTCTAAAAAGCTTGATTTGAGAATTTCATATCATGATTTTGTATTTTTAAAATATAAAATTTGACCCATAAATTTATATTATCGTAAAAAAATTATTTTATATTTATGTAATATTTTTACGAGAATATCAAATGAGTGATGAAATATTCAAGAAATATGAACATGATGACATAATTACTAATGATATTGATCAATAAATGTCTCGATAAATATAATACACTACAACTCATGTTCAATTTTACCTTTTTTATTGAACTAAAGCTCGATCAATTTTTGATTTTGTATTTTTCATAATAGCTTTGTAATAGTGTATTATATTTTTATTTTGAACTTTTGCATTTTTGGTAAGATTGTATAAAGAATTGAAGCAATTTCGATAGCTTTCACTACTTATGAGATTTTTATATTTATGAGTAAAAAATACAACTTTAAAATACAAATTGCATGTCCAAACAAAACTTCAATTTTATCTAATATAATTCCAAATCATGTTTTCATTTCACATAGTCAAACGGACCTAAAGACTAGTTTTAATATATTATAACATTTTCTTAAATTTTATGCTCAATTAAATTACATTACATAAATTTAAATGAACACAAATATCATACTATATTTAATAAAAGGGAAAAGGGTCAAATATGCCCCTAAACTATTCGAAAAGGTCTAGATATACCCCCGTTTAAAGTTTGGCTCACTAATGCCCTTGCCGTCCAACTTTTCGTCTAGATATGTCCTTATGGGCGTTAAATGCCAAATGGAATTGTCACATCATTTTTACATTACCACGTGATATTTATATTAAAGGGAAAAGGGTCAAATATACCCCTAAACTAATCGAAAAGGTCTAGATATACCTCCCCCCCCCCCCTTTTAAATAAACTACCCGACCCGTTTTCAACAAAAAATTTAAAATTTTTATCTTTTTCGGTAAATTTCGAAAATGAGTAATTGACTAATAAAAAATAGGAAAAATATGAAAATATATATATATATATAATTAACGCTAAAAATTCGCAAATAAATATAGTAACCTTAAATTCAACAATTTTTTAAAAAAATATTTTTTTCGATAAATCACGAAAATGAGTAATTGATTAATAAAAGAAATATGAAAATGACTTTATGCTGAATTTTTAGGTTATATTTTTCATATTTTTTTATTAATCAATTACTCATTTTAGGGATTTATCGAAAAAAATATAAATTTTAAAAAATTGTTGAAATTGTTGAATTTAAGGTTACTATATTTATTTGTGAATTTTTGGCGTTAATTTTATATATTTTTTTTCATATTTTTCCTATTTTTTATTAGTCAATTACTCATTTTTGGGATTTACCGAAAATTTTTTGTTGAAAACGGATCGGATAGTTTATTTAAAAGGGGGTATATCTAGACCTTTTCGAATAGTTTAGAGGTATATTTGACCTTTTTTTCCCTTTAATATAAATGTCACGTGGTAATGTAAAAATGACGTGACAATTTTATTTGGCATTTAACGCTCATAAGGGCATATCTAGACGAAAAGTTGGACATCGAGGACACGAGTGAGCCAAACTTTAAATGAAGGTATATCTAGACCTTTTCGAATAGTTTAGTAGCATATTTGACTCTTTTTCCTTAATAAAATAATGTTAATCAAGATGGTAAGGAAGGCACATGCCAGCTTTTCGAATCTCATTCGTGACTTGGTAGTTGACATACTGACAAAGGTAAAAGGATGCCAAAATTATTGATTATGCGGTGCTCATTTTGCCACCTTTATTTGTTACAGGACAAACAAGCATCACTCTCATGAACTACCATTAGCTTAAGCCTAGGAGGAAAGGCTTAAAATAGTCCATTATCTTTGAGTTTAGACTCAAAATAGTCCTATTTCTTTTTAGTGGAGCATTAATAATCCTGATTTTTTAATAAAATGGTGTATTTTTAGTCTTCATCCTAATCACAGTTAGTTTTTTTAACTGATCAGTGGGTTATGCACGTGCTTCTCATATGATTCCCTCCAAACTTAAAAGCCTCTTGCTATTGCAAATTTGTTTGGGCTTTCTCCTTTTGAAACATTAGCCTTCTTTCTTAGTTTTTCCCCTCTTTTTTCTTCTCAGAATCAAAACATTATGGCTGTCACCACCTTCACTGAGGAGAAGACTTCTCCACTTCCACCCAAAAGAATATTCAAGGCCTCCATTGTTGATTCTCATAACTTGATCCCAAAGTTGATGCCACAAGCTATTAAAAGCATTGAAGTTCAAGGTGATGGAGCTGCTGGAAGCATCAAGACCATCAATTTCCCTGACGGTACAATCATCATATCACTCTTCTATTTTTGTGCAATTGCTTAGTAGACAATATTTTTGAAGACAATGACAACTCTTATTTTTGGGTGTGTAGGTAGAAATTTTAAGTCCATAAAGTATCGCGTTGATGAGCTTAACGAGGAGGCATACATATATAAGTACACATTGATCGAAGGTGATGGATTGGTAGACAACCTTGAGAAGATAACTTATGACGTGAAGTTTGAGCAGTCAGCAGATGGTGGTTCTATCTCTAAAATACCAAAAAATAAAGAGCAATAGCTGCAACACAACACTAATAAGTGCAGCATAGTAGCAACATCAGAATAAAACAGAACTATAACATCATTTTAAAGTTCAAAACACTTGAAAATGCATAAAAATAACTCCAAAAGTACAGTATATTGGCAACACCTACAGATTTAGAACAATACAACACTTGAAAATGAAACAGAGGAACACCACATGAGAATGCAATATAGCTGCAGCATCATATCCACCAACAATCTGATAGCAATATAGTAGCACCAAAAAGGAGATATCAACACCTGAAAAATGCATAGATAAGCACTTGGATAAGGCTAAACTACCATTAACATTGAACACATATTAGCACTCAAATAAGCTAAATTACCAGTGATTCATTTTAACTTTGTGTTTGTTGAGAGTATATCCAATCAGAATCTATATCAACTACTTCTTCTCGTCCAACTGTTTTTTCTTGTCCAGCTCCTTCTTGTCTAGTTTTTTCTTGTCCCGCTTCTTCATGTCCTCTTCTAACCTGAATCATAAATTCACATATAAATTGTGTTAGTTTAAGATTATCCAATAAGAAACCAATTATGATATAGTTAAGATATAGTAGTACAGGTAGTTTTTGACGAACTGAAGTAGTCTCTTGTGACACAACATTATATTTGCAAGTTTTTTTGTTATGACCAGGCTTGTTGCATGTACTGCAGTCTAGAGATTGTTGCTTTCTTTTCATCTTTGTTCGACTTGCTCCAACTTCATCGGCTTCCTTTCTTCTCGCCTTTTGTTTTCTTCCTCTCTTTTTATTTCCTACGATTGTTGGAGGCAATGGAGGAATTTTAGTTGATTTAGCCCATATTTGTGGCCCATTTATCGGAAGAATTGCATGCTCATAGATTCTTCTATATGTTTCGACCTTGTAACAATCATCCACATAGTCAAGAATGTTATCCTTCTTCGCCCGAATTGCTGCAATAACATGCTTGCAAGGTATTCCCATGATACTCCATTTTCTACAACTACATATTCTGTTCTCCAAATCAACAGCCCAACTATCATGAATAGTAGCTCCTATAATCTCATAATTCCATTGATTAGATTTTCTAGGAATATACTCACCCGTTGCAGTCTGATTTTTGTGCAAAATATCCTTAATCTTTGGGCAAACATCATTCGAACTCCATTTATGCGCTTTCTCCCTATTAGCTAACATTCTAGCCATGAGAAGATATCGCAATTTCTCCAAAAGTGTCACAATAGGCTTGTCTCTAGCATCAAGGATCATGCTATTAAACACTTCACAAATGTTATTTAATAAAATATCACACTTGGCATCTGAAGAGAAATGAGACCTTGACCATTGGCTAGGTTCTTTGTCATTGAGCCAATCGGCAGCATTTGGATCTAACTCTCTTATACGTACCATGCAAGCATCAAATTCTTTTACAGTGGTAGCCTTTGCAGCAGCCCAAAATGTTTTTTTTAATGTGAACCCACCAAAACCAGCTCTCTTAAAATTGTTATGAAGATGTCTCGCACAAAATCTATGACTGACATATGGCAAAACCTCATTAAAAGCTTCAATAAGACCTTTTTGTTTGTCGGACATAAAGGTCCAACCAGTCTCATCTACATCTAAATCAACTGTCAAATAGTTCAAAAACCAAGCCCACGACTCTTTACTTTCTTTCTCAACAATTGCATAGGCAATGAGAAATATATTATTATTACCATCAATTCCAACAGCAGTTAACAGTTGAGTCCCATACATTGGACCCTTCAACCAACAACCATCTACGCCTATTATTTTTCTGCATCCTACCTTGAAAGCTAGCTTACAAGCAGCAAAACAGATGTATATCCTTTGAAATCTGTATGGCTTGTTTGTTATCTCATTCTCAGTGAACTTCATATGAATTGTACTACCTGGATTTGTCCTATCAATTTCAATACAATAATCCCACATCACTTTGTATTGATCCTTGATATCACCATCAATCAATGCAATAGCTAACATCTTAGCTCTTTTGGCTTGAGATAAAGTTACATGAGCTCGTAGATCTACACTTACTCTATCTCTAAAATCAACTAAGCTCCAAGCCCTGTTTGATTTAATTTCTGTGAGGTATTTTCTTGCAATGAATGATGATGTTATTTTTCTATTATCATAATGCCACTCCTTGCAATTATGTGTAGGAATGTACTTCCTAATCTGGAAAGATGTATCCCTTTGCATTTTACATGCTGTGATTTCCCATTTGCACTCTGAATGTATACAAACGGCCTTCATTCTTTCTTTGTCATTTTTGAGCCACTGGATATACTTTCCATTCTTAATCTCATGAGTAACTACTGCACTTTTAAAATCTTTCTTGCTTTCAAAAACACATTCTAGTACTAAGATTGGATTGTCTCCGTCTATTTGTGGATTGAATGTAGGAAAGTTCAAGATCTCATTTTCAGAATCACTATGCAAACTTTTTGTGTCCGTAGAATCAACACAATCAGACTCTCCTTCTAGAGCTGTCATCTTTCTCTGTGCTTCGATACTAAGGATCTCCCATTCATCCACTATGTATTGTGTAGTCTTTTCATGTTTATCAATAAGTAAACCATCGGTTAACTCAACTTCCGAGTCGCTAAAATCATTTACCAATGGATTTTCTTGAACAAGTTGTTGTCTGTTATAATCTGCAGCATTTGAGCTATGTATAGAAGTCATATCTTCTATATTGAAATATGAATCCAAGTGTTCGAAGTAAATTTCGATCATGTTGTCATTTGGAATGTTTTTGCGAATAACATGGGCTTCATTATCTGTAGACACCAACCTCCATCTATTACCAGATCTTCCACATCTATGCCAAAAAGTTATTGAATTCTTTAAGTATCCACAAATCTCTGCCATCTTCTTAAACTCATCAAGGTCCAATTTGTTTGCATTAACATAATCAATATAGTCTATGTTTCCCTCAACATAATGCTTTTCTGGAGTACGTTTCATAACTCCTCCGTGGTGTATTTTGATACTGAAAAATGATGTATCTGCCATCGATTCTAAAATAGCAAAAAATATATTCTAATCAACACAAATAATACATACATATACAACATGATATTAATATAAAAGCAAATAACAAAAAGTATAAATTTCAGGGGCATTGATTAAGTCATAAAACTTATAAAATATTAACAAAGTTACAAAACGACATCTTTATATATATATATATATATATATATATATATATATATATATATATATATATATATTCATAAACGTGCTTCTTTTGTTAAATTATTTTTTGCGATAGTGGGATTTGATTAAAAGAATTAAAAATAAAATCGTACTTACCATAAATTAGAGGTGATTCTCCATCATCCTTGCTCCTTAAAAGCATTATAACTTCCAACTTTGATTATATTATTGAAGAAAGTATAATGCAGGTTTCAGATTTTAGGGTTATTTGGAGATTAGAGATAAAGAGGGGAAAAACTAAGAAAGAAGACTAATGTTTCAAAAGGAGAAAGCCCAAACAACATTGCAATAGCAAGAGGCTTTTAAGTTTGGAGGGAAACATATGAGAAGCACGTGCATAACCCACTGGTCAGTTAAAAAACTAACTGTGGTTAGGATGAAGACTAAAAATACACCACTTTATTAAAAAATCAGGACTATTAATGCACCACTAAAAAGAAATAGGACTATTTTGAGTCTAAACTCAAAGATAATGGACTATTTTAAGTCTTTCCTCTTAAGCCTAGCAACCAATAGAATTGCACTAGAGTGGTAAAATATTTATTTATTTATAATTAAAGATTTTGAGTTTGAGTTTTTGTAGTAAAGAATCGTCTCCTTTATTAGGAACGGCTTTACTTCTAATGTAAAATTTTCTGATGTAAATTTAAATTTAATCGAATTTCAATATAAATATTGAATATCAAATGAGAAAAAAAAACCTTACCCACAAAATAATTCGGAGTTGACTATATGATTTCTAATAGGATGGTGGATTAATATGTTTTATTCATTTCATTGATTATAATCAAAGTGGATATTTTTACAAGACAACTTGCAATTGCAGAATGAACAAATATTGGTTAAATTCAGATCAATCTTCAATCCTTTTTACATCCATTTTCAGCAACACAGCAGTGGAAAACCTTCAAGTCACATTTAGGAGAAACCAATTTCAGAAAGATCCTAGCAGTGTCCTCTTGCCTTACCTTTGCGCCTTCCTTCTCCACCAAAGCCGCCGCCACAATTCGTTCATACCCACCACCTCCTTCAGCCACAAAAGCCACCAATGCCGCCTGCACCGGCCCTAAACTTGGATTATAAGCAGCAGATTCCACATAAGAACCTCTATAAATCTTCCCTTCATAATCCATAATTGCTACCCCTGATGGACACCCACTGTAAGGTGCGTGTGAATCGTTAGCACCTTCCAAAGCTGCAATCCTTAAAAGGGTACTCTCTGTTTCTGTCAATTTATAAAACCCATTACTCAGATTTCCCGATTTCAAATCGTCATCTGAAAACCCATTGCATAGATCTCCATCGTGATTAATCTCATACGACAGGATTAAACCGTTGTTATGTCGCTCGAGGAGTAAAGGAGTTTCGTCATCAAGGAGATCGAATGGACCAAATGGGTTTGGGAGAATTTCACGCAAAGGTTCGAATGTGACATCGGGATTGTTTTGGTGTTGAGATGTGATGTGGATTTGGAGATCGGAAGGGTTTCGGAGTTCTTGAAGAAACTGTCGGCAGTGGCCACAGGGGGCGGCGGAGACAGCGAATGCAACGAGGCGGGGGCAGCGGTGGACAGCAAGGTTAGTGATGAGAAACTGCTCGGCGTGAACAGAGTGATGAAGGGGTAGGCCAGGAAATTCAAGGTTAACACCGAGGAATACACGGCCATCGGAGCCGAGGCCAACAGCGGCGACGTGGTAGTTGGAGATGGGTGGGCGGGCAAGGGTCTGTGCGGGTTGAACCAAGACAGGGAGGAGGTGGTGGACAGAAGGTAGGCCAAGTTTGTGGGTAATGGACTCAGCCTCAGAGGCTTCCACCACAAATTTTAGTTGATCCATGATTATCCCTTTCTCTAATGTAAATCCTTTTCTTTTTCTCTATTTTTCCTTCTTTCTTTTTTTTGGGTGAGAAGGATCTAAAAGTTTAGCACACTTCCTTGAAATGAGGAGGGGAGGCGAGGGGGGGGAGTAATGGGAGGGGAGAGGGTCATTTATAGAACAAGTTTTGGTCATTGGCTCATTTCTAAACAATACTCTCCTTCTACTTAATTATTTGTTCATTTTTTCTTTTATAGTTATTTCTAATTACTTGTTTATTTTGACAAATCAAGAAAAAATATAATTTCTTTTACCTATTATATTCTCAATTAAATGACTAATTATTTTGAAAAATATAAAAAAAATTATCCACTTCATAATTAATAGGGGTAAAATAGTAAACTCACTATGTCATTAATTGTTTTCTTAATATATGTGTCAATTCAAAAGTGAACAAGTAATTAAGAACGGAAAGTATATTTCATGGCAATTCCTTCTTTTCACATCCTATTTTGTCCAATTCAATTATATGGATTTTGCCAATGAGTTAAGGTAAAAAAAATAAATATGTACAAAATTATTTATGTATTGTCAGTTTAATGCTCCTTCCGTTTTATTTTATGTGGCATTTTTTTATTTCGAGATTCAAACAATTATATCTTTGACTGTAAATTTTAAATAGATCTTTAAAACATTTTGAATTATCAATTATTCTGATTTATAATACTTTTATGTAGTTTACAAATATATAAAATTCATTTAAATTTTTTTTGAAGATTTCATGCACAAATTTCCAATTAAACTTAAATTTGACTCTCGAAAAATAAAAAAGTGTCTCATAAATTGGGACAAAGTGAGTACTTAGATTATAGAGTATTAATATTACTACTTTAAATCACAATATTTCCTAATATAAAATCTCCTTTGGCGTTAAGTGGTACAGAAGTGGCATTTATATATATATATATAGTTCTAGGGTTTGTGAATTAATATAGTTTGATAGTTTGAAACTATAAAAGACCTTAGATTTTTAGAAAAGTTTCTAGAATGTTAATTGTAGTATTTAGATACTTATCTTAAGATATGTCTAGAAGTGTTTTAGATCCTTATCAGATGGTTGGAATATAAAATAGATGTATTGAGAATAATTACTAAAAGCATCTCTACACACTAGTATAAATAAGAGTGACACTAGGCATATGTAATCAAGTTCTTTCTTTACAAAATATTTTCATCCTTTCTAGCTTCATCTTTTTTATTTGAATCTTTGGACCCTAGTTAACGAGCTTGAGCTAGTAAAAAGATTTTCAATTATATCTTTCTTTTACTATTCTCTACATGGTAAAATAGAATATGACGATTGGTGTGTTAAAGCCACACTTAATATTTAGGGGGCTATGAAACATTATAGTAATTTGTCTCAATTTTTCACTTTTTTTCGTGTGGTATGTCGCTTGTGGTATGTGTTGAGTTCAATTGGTATCTCTGAATTCAATTGATATCTTAACGAAGTAATCTCGATGTCATTATGACAGCAAAGGTACACAAACAAGGAAAGATTGAAACTTGAAGGTTCCAATTGGTATCTGACTCTATAGTCATGTGAATGTATATATGATCAGTTAGTAGTCATCCATAATGTGAATAAAATCTTATGAACTTGATTAAAGTGATGATAAATGCTTAACGATTGTTATTATGTGTATTGCATTTCTTGAATAACTACCTATGTGAAGTATACTTGTCTAAATGATTGAAATTGTTATGTGATTTACTAAGTGTGCCTTGTGTAGTTAAGTCCTGAAATTTTATGGCCATGATGAAAATTTTGTATTATACATGTCTGGTATCGATCTTGGAGATATTTAAAAAAAAAACTGGCAAGGGATTACCATTGGTAAAGATGGTAAGGGGAAAAAGATAAATTGTGATTGTGGGGAAACTCTTAATTAAGGACAGGCGGAATGGTTAGAAACTATGGGAAGAGATAATCTTGTGTGATAGCGGTATGTGATGATATGAACTGTGTTCCCATGTTATTTGATATTCATTCAATGATAATGTGGTGTATGTGCATAATTTTGTGTTGATGGGTAAGACCCTAGAGTCGGGAATAAGTTTATGGTTCGAATGACTGTGACATTTGTGTCTGCGGACAGTCTTGGGATTGTATTGCTAATTGTATGGTGTTTAAAGAGTTGGTGCAGATATGAGAGTAAGGAAACATTGCTGAATTTTAAAATTTATGGCAAACACTCGTTGGGGCCGCCATAGCGGAGCTAGCTAGGCCGCTAAAGTGCTCCCGCTATGATGAAAGTTTTCTCGCCATAGCGGAAGTCGCTATAACGATGGCGGTCGTCGCGATAGCGAAGAGAATCAGAGACTAAACTCTGGCCCCTATTTTACCTTTCATTTCTAATCGAGCTTCAATGAAGATATCGGACACCAAATGAGTAAAAAAAAACTTAAGCCTAGCAATAAAATGTATAGCATTATTAACCACAAATAATTCAGAGTTGACTATATGATTACTAATAGGATGGTGGATTAATTAATATGTTTTATTCATTTCATTGATTATCATCAAAGTGGATATCTTACAATATTTCCTATGTAAAATCACCATTGGTGTCAAGTGGTATAGAAGTGACCCCACTCTTTTTATAGTCCTAGGGGTTGTGAAATAATAAAGTTGATTTTTTTAAACTATAGAAAATCTTAAATTTTTAGAAAAGTTTTTAGAATGTCCTATCATAGTATTTTGGATACTTACCTTAAGATGTGTCTAGAAGTATTTTAGATCTTTATTAGATAGTTGAAAGATCAAATAGATGTATTTAGAATAATTACTAAAAACATCTCTAGACTAGTTTTATTAGGGGTGATATTAGGCATCTGTAATCAATCTAAATCAAGAAGTCTTATTCCTTAACCAAGTTCTTTTGTTTGCAAAATATTTCTCCTCCTTTCTAGCTTCCTCTTTTTTATTTGAGTCTTCGTATCCTAGGTACGGAGCTTGAGCTAGTAGAAAGATTTCCTGATTATACATTTATTTTACGATACTCTACATGGTAAAATAGAGTCTTGACGATTGGTGTTGACGTTCACACTTAATCTTTAGGGGGGGTATGAAACATGCTAGGAATCTGTCTCTCTTTTTCACTCTTTTCATGTGGTGTATCGCTTGTGGTATGCATTGAGTCCAATTGATATATCTGAATTCAATTGATATCTTAATGAAGTAACCTCGATGTTGTTATGGAAGCTGAAGGTACAAAAGCAAGGAAAGATAGGAACCGAGAAGGTTCCAATTGGTATCTGGCCCTAAGGATCATGTGAATGCATGAATGATCAGTTAGTGGTCATCCATAATACGAATAAATTATCATGAACTTAATTAAAGTGGTGACGAATGCTTAACAGTTGTTATTATGTGTATTGCATGGCTTGAATAATTATCTATGTGAAGTATACTTGCTTAATGACTGAAATTGTTATGTGGTCTACTGATTATGCTTTGTGTAGTCAAGTCCTGAAATTTTATGGCCATGATGTAAAATTTGTATTATACATGTTTGGGATTGATCTTGGGGTTATTTTTCTTTAAAAAATGGCATTGGATTACCATTTGTAAAGATGGTAAGAGGAAAAATATAAATTGTGATTGTGGGGAAACTCCAATTTTGGGACAGTCAGAATAGTTGTGAACCATGGGAAGAGATAATCTTCTGTGATAGTGGTATATATATGATGATATGAATTGTGTTTCCATGTTATTTGATTTTCAGTGATAATGTGGTATAAGTGCATAATTTTGTGTTGTTGGGTAAGATCCTGAAGTCGGGAATAAATTTATGGTTCAAATGACTGTGACATTTATTGCTGCGAATGGTTTTGGGGTTGCGGTGTTTATGGTATGGTGTTTAAAGAGTTGGTACATATATGAGAGTACGAAAACATTGCTGAATTTTGAAATTTCTAGCAAACACTCGTCGGGGCCACCATAGCGGAGCTAGGCAACTATAGCGCTCCGCTATGGTGAAAGTTTTCTCGCCATACCAGAAGGTTCTATAGCGCTGCTAAGGTACTATAGCAGTTGTCGCAATAGCGAAGAGAATCAAAGACTAAACGCCGACCCCTATTTTATCACATGTTCAATTTTTATCAATGTAGAAAAATAACCATTCCAACATTCTAGAGTAAATACCGGAATTATAGCACCCCAAAAACCAACATCTATGTGCTCTCAAAACAAGAAAAGCAATATAAGATGTATATTCCCAAATAGGGCAAACCAAAACAATATCAAATATCCAAACGGGGGGGGAGGGGAAATACTACTGGCTTCAACTGGGAAGCTCCTACTCGGGGGTGATACAACTGAACATGACTTTCATGGTCTTCCACATGCGCTTCATAGATGATCCCGAGAGCTCCCTCTCCTCCTCGCAACATCAAACTCACTGTAGAGCGCAATTATGTCCTTGGAAGGAGAAGGTGGTGCTGAGACAAAATCAGTCTCCACGAACCTCGTGACTGCAGCCAGGTCCGTCTCTAGGCGGATTCAGGATAGCGGGGGATGTGACTAAATGGTGGCAGGGTCCGTATTTGCATCAACATCCTCCTCTCGATCCGTTACGACTCGACTACTTCCCACCTCGCCTATCATATTTTTTTAGGTGCTCCAAAGGGATCCTTCTTCACCATAAGGGGTTGAACGGGCCATCATTTTCCACCTCGTAGCTCATGTCATCCAATAACACCCCTTCCTATCTGCAAAGCACAAATACCATCCCAGGAAGAAAAGACTTCTTGCTGCCACAATAGAAATCTTTCCACTCCGACACGATATGCTCCCCCATATTTACCAAAATCCCAACTATGGCACATGATACCACCATGGCCCGGGGATAGGTCACATCAGTGAAGTATATGATGAATGAATCATCCGATTAACCACCTCCGAGCGTCAAACGAATAGTAGTGACTATAATACCCTCTGTAGTGAACAAACTAACCTATTTTAAGTATCTCTTCCATTAGTGTGTTCTGTAGTTAGGTTAGGTCCACCTCCCTCAGCTTGGCCTCATAGGAATCAGGTAGAACCTCCAACACTCCCAATGCCTAATTCAAGGACTAATCATCCATCCACTCCCCGAATGCAAATGATAGGGTTTGGAGAATCTCATAAAATCATAGGAAGATGAACATAGAAGTCCATAACCCTCCCACACTGTAAGAAGAGAGGAGATGTCACCTAAGGATCCCAACCAAACTCTTGAATCCATCTATATGATGTGTTATTGATTTTTCTAAGTGGTGGCTATTAGGTCATATGGATGACCGGAGGGTCTGGTGCATGGTTTAAGTCTTGGAATTGGTTATGGTTGTCCAGTATTTTAGAACTTATACGATTATGGGATGTGAGTCAATATGGATGGGTTGGTTTAAGATACCAATTTTAGGTATTGTTTCAATGGACTAGGATGTTGGCATAAAAATTTGAGAGAGAGAGAGAGTAGGAGGTTGTTGATAGGGTTAGTGGTGGCTTGGTATTCAGGAATATCTATGTGATAGAAGGATTAAGTTATCATTTGATATTATGGTTGTGTAACAGTGAGGCTTGGAAAGGTTTAAGGTGACATAACAAGTAGGCTTGGGAAGCCCTAGAGTGGTGAGAGGTTCAAATGTTTAATGACAGAGTTGGCAGTGGAAGGAGGTAGGAAATTGGGATCAAAGTGTATTATTTTATGGACATTATATCTGGGAGGGTAAAATCAAAAGGATAGAGACAGGGGGGTGTATCCTTCTTATTGTATGTCTCCTTCTGAATGTTTATTTTATATTATGTGGTAGGTTCGGGTCGAATGATGATTCCTATCAGTATGTGTTGTTTGTATTGATACTACTCTTGCTATGTCACTTAGCATAGTCTGATTGTAGGATTCAATGATGTTTCATAGGAGAAGACGATGATGATCTCCAATACAACTTCTACTCCACTTTCCTTATGGTGGAAGTTGTATTTAATTTCCTTTAATCATTGTATCATCTTAGTAGCTCTTGTACCTATTTATACTAGCTAGTTCCTTGGGGAGTATTAGTGTGTGTCTTCCAAATAAAATTGGTTTTAAATCAAGTGAAGAGTTTTCCTATATATTTATAGGGTGTTAGATCTCAATTTGATTATTTTCTGCATATCTTAACCGGGTTGGGGGTTGAGGATTCTCCTATCTAGGTGTTAGAGTATATGTGCATGTGCGGCTTAGTGGGTTGGATCGTGACACTTGATCGTACATTTAGGATATTATACAATCTATCATGTGAAGAAGAAAGATATTGATGTCATCAACAAGAAGCAAAAAATACCGAAGACGTTCATACTAGTGACGTACAACTACTGAGAAATCAAAAAAGAAAATTTTGAGATGGACAATAAAAGCATGAATGTGAATATTGATGTATCCCAAATAAGAACCTGTATATACCAGTTGTGAGCTTTACAAAGAAAGAATTAAGGGAGATGTAGTGAAAGTGAAAGTCTGTAGTCAATCATCTGTCATATCGAGGTCAATCACAAATTTAAAGAAAACATTGAAAATAAATGAAGAGGATGAGGAAGTTGATCTTGAAGACCAAATTTGAGGTGAAGGCACAAAAGATATAATTTTTGGAAGCTTTGAATTTTCCAAATAATTTGTTGAGGAGTTGGAAAGGAAAGTTGGTGAATTCTACGTTGGTTCTAAGGGTTTTAAGGAAATTAATGATTAGATCGTTATTAATTCAAATGAAGAGGCTAATTCTAATGAAATATCATTGTGTTATCGAGTTGCATAGGAAGAGGCATGTTCTAAAATTTTAAACACCGAAGTTTTAACCGTATTCATCACAAATATTTTTTCAGATAGTACAACTATCAAAAAATTAAGAAAAAGTGTGTCTGAAAACTCAGCAAGAAAATAATTCACATGGTTTGAAAAGGCCACCAAGACAAATTATCAAGTCAACTCACTATCAAGATAAAAGTTTTATTAGTAATATTCATGTTTCGTTGCATGTCTATACTACTAGAAAACTGTAAATTATCTGGAATTTTACTTGAGGATTATTTTCGTCGAATTTTCATGCAAAAATATGAAATTTCTAAATTTAAAATTTTTTTACATGCGAAAAATATTTTTCCATAAATATTAGTAGGTAAATTTGGCGTCATTTCCGTAAAATAGTTAGATGGAGAATTATTTGGGGAAAATAATTTGCAAGTACCATTTTCATAGAAAAATTTGCAAGCAACGAAAAAAAAATATTTTCTTATTTGTTTCAAGAAAATTCCTTGAGAAACTTTTTTTTCGATTCAGCTAGAAATAATTACCTAAAAGTTTATTTAGAAACAATATTATAGGTGGTATTACCTGGTGATTCATGTTCTACGAACTTTGTTGGGATTGTTTTACTTGTAGAATTACTTGGAGATTTTATTGTTGTGAATTTGGTTGGAGATTTTTTGAGGAATGCACACTTGAAATTTTATGTATATATAATTTAACTGCAAGTTTCTTTTTATCTAAGCACTTTTTTTATTTGAAATCTTCGAGGAATATTTTCTTTAAAATATATTTAACCAAATTAAAAATTATAATAATATAAAAAATAACAATGACTTTAAAATGAATTTTATTGATAAATATTTACTCTACTTTTAGATTAAATAATATTTTATACAATAATATCAATCTAATATGGTATTGAAACATTGCTACAAATGTCACGATCAATATTTTTAACTTATGTATAATTAATATTTAGTCTCACTAAAAATCAATGATGCTATTTTTTATTTAAAAGATACAAAACATTAAAATTACATGGCTAGTTATTTATCCAATAGAAAAATAACTATCATAAATGTAATTAATTTTGATTTAATATTATTTATACTGAATTGTGTATTATTGAATAAGTCAAGCATTATATTTAAGTATAGAAAAATTCGATTATATACCTTATTAATGTGAAGTTTGATTACCCCCTCATTGATAAAATTATATTAAATGAAAAATATATAAATTTTACTTGTATATTCAATTGATTTTTTTATAGCATTAAAAATGATGTAATTTCTCTATATATAGTAAGTTATTAATTGATATTTATTTGTAAATATATAATTAAGTATGTTAATTATTAAAAGACAAATTAAAATTATAAATACCACAAATACCTAATAAGATATACTATCAAATATTGATTATAACTTTCTTGCACTCTAAACTTATAAATTTATTTATATTTTCAATTATTTATTTATAAAAACTTTGTACGTATAATTTCAATTTTGTCTAGGCCTAATATTCAACTTTGTATGTATAATCTCATAGGTAGTGCATGCAAGCATAAAATTTTCATAATATGTTTGGTGGTAGTGATTTATTATATATATATATATATATATATATATATAATTTTCATTTTTCACTTTTAAGAGTCAAATTACATGAACTTTAGCCGATATTTAAGATATATTTTATTACCATGACAGTAGATGAATTTAGAGTACTTTTGTGTAATTTATGAATATCTAATTAGTATTTTAAATATTCAATTAAATTTAGCTTTAAGAATTAATCAAATTGGAGAAAGATACCAAAAATTATTGTAATGTCGTAGTATCTTTTGTAACACATTAAAAGAAGACACCAAAAATTTAACATTTATAATGGTATGACTAGAAATATTGATAGAATGGAATTTCAAGAAGCAACTATAAATGAATGGACATGAAATCTTATTGGGACTTGGCATTAGGGGGCGTAATTAAATTGCATCTCATGGGAATTAGGCACTTATTAAATTGTGCAATGGTTGGGTAGTGATGTGAGAAATGTGGATAGGTAGGTACATGTGTGTCCTATGGGGTTCAATGAACAAAATAAATAATTAGGAGATGATAATTAATAATTCCTCCGTTTCAAATTAATTGAATTGTTGAGATATTTTTCATTTTCAAATTAACTTAATTGGTCAGTTTTCAAGACTACTTTTAGAGTGTTCTTCCAATTTTCCCCTTCATTAGTTAGTATTGGAATTAGTGATTAATTAATATTTAGTTAATTTAAGTTAATTTAATCATAAATTTAATACTCCCTCCATTCCATATTAATTGAATTTTTGAGGTGTTTCACACCCTTTAAGAAAAGTAGATTAAGACATAAATTGAACATAGCGTTTCATTTTTACCCTTATTAATTATTGTCAAATTTATGATTAAAATAACTAAATATTAATTAATCACTAATTCCAATACTAACTAATGAAGGGTAAAATTGGAAGAACACTCTAAATGTAGTCTTGAAAACTGAACAATTAAGTTAATTTGAAAAAATGAAAAATGTCTCAACAATTCAATTAATATGGAATGGAGGGAGTAATAATTAATAAGGGTAAAAATGAAAAGTTTGCCTAATTTATGTCTTAATCTTCTTTTCTTAAAGAGTGTGAAACACCTCAACAATTCAATTAATTTGAAATGGAAAGAGTATTGTTTAAAGAAATTTATTTGAATATCATCATGCGGCTTTACTTGCGAATAAATTCGTAAGAAAATTCCCTTTTTGTTAATTTTTACCAAAATTTCTAGGATATTTTTTTTATGAAAATTCGCAAGTAATTTACATGCGAAATTTAAATCCCTAGATAAATTAGTTGGGAATTTTGAAATTTGCAGGAAATAATTACCTACGAAGATTTTATCTTCAAATTTTATTTTATAGGAAAATCCGTAGAAAAATTATGTTCCTACAAATTTTCATATATAATCCCTAAAAAAATCACCATGTAATTCACATGATAGAAAACCTTCATCATTTGAAGAAGAAAGAAGAGTAGAAAAATATATTGTTGAGCTCTTCATTGAGGAAGGTTTCAAAACTCTATTTGAGCTTTTCTTCTACAAGTTTAAGCTAGTTTTAAAAAAATTACTTTTAGGAGAGCGTGAAATAACAAAATTGATTTTTTAGAACTACAAGATATCCTAGACTCTTTAGGAAAACTTTTAGAATGACCTATTATAGCATCTCTGGTACTTATCTTAAAATATGTCTAGAAGTTCTAAATTCTTGTTAGATGGAGTAATTGAAATATAAAGTTATCTAATTTTTGTTTTGTAGATGTAGTTTTCAAAAAATTACTTTTTGGGGAGTGTGATAATAAAGTTAAAAATTTAGAACTACAAAATATCTTATGTTTTTTAAAGAAATATTCTAGAATGACATGTTATAACATCTTTAATACTTATATATTAAAAAATATGTGTAGAAGTTCTAAATTCTTGTTAGATAATTGAAATATAAAGTCTATAATATTCTTTTTATTTTAAAATAAATTAATTTTTTTTAATTAAAAGGTATTTAAGTTAAAAAGGTAAAAATGTTCAAAAAGATAAAACAACATAGTGTAAAATATGTTATTTTACCATTCTGGCCAAAATGATTTTTCCCTCTAAAGTAGTATAAATAGAGGTGACATCGATCATTTGTAAACAATCCAAATTAATCCAATTCAAGAAGTCTTCTTCCATAATCAATTTCACTTTTCCAAAATATTTCTTGTCCTTCCTAGCTTCATATTTTTAAATTTTGATCCCAATTGAAGATTTTGGGTTAGTAGAAGAACTCTCTAATTATACCTTTTTTTATGTTATTCTTTACAAGGGTTATAGAAAATAAATAAAAACATATATATGTGTGTGGGGCCGTGGCTACACCTTAATTTTCACAAATGAAAATCAAAATAGGAAGAAGAAAATCTATAAAAAAATGTTAATGGACTTTACATGTATTATATACAGATAAAAAATATTACCTATATATAAAATATAAGTTTTTGTTAAAAAAGTTTGAATGAACTCCTTGCATTCCGGTGACTCTCCCTTAGGGCTGGGCATAATATGGTTAAAACCAAAAAAACCGATCGTATCGGTTTTTTTTAAATCTTGGTTTCAATTTTTCGGTTATTTCGGCCGGTTTCGGTTTTGATTTTCAATATTTCAGTTTTTCGGTTCGGTTTTCTGTTTTTTAGCTTAAATAATCGGTTAACCGAAAAAACCAAAATTAGATATATATATTCTTTAGTCTTTACCCCTTCATTAAATCTCAGCCCATTCCTTTAATAAAAATACAACTGTTAGCCCAATAGCCCATGCCCAGGCACCCATCCCAAATTCCAATCTGAATTAGAAATCCCTAATCTGAGACCACCGTAGTCCATAAGTTTCAACTCGCGTCTCAGACTCTCAGTTACGCCGCGGCTCCGAGCTCGTCTCTCAACTCTCATCTCTCATCTCTCAGCTCATCGTCTCAAGCCTGCCGCTGCTCCTAGCTTTTCACTGACGTTGAGTGCTTGCAGCCCGCAATGTTGTTTGCTCAGTGCTCGCGACTCAATAGTCGAAAGTCAGTGCTCACTGCTCATTTGCCACTGCTCATCACGGCTTAAGTCTTAACTTCATCTAGAAATCTTTATTATGTTATATTCAATTTCAAATACAAGATGAGTACTTGAGTAGTTAGTATTGAGGGATGTACAGTGTACTTGAAACTTGTAACTGTAACAGTTCTTTTTGCATTTTGCCCATGAAAAGCACTGATATTTTGTTCATCTTTTGCTCTTAAATGAATAAGACCTCAATTGCTAATGGAATATGTTATGGACTTCCGTGGCTGGGTAGATAGTAGGAGAACAAGAGAAACAAATTGAATGTCATCTAAAATCAGTGTGAAGAATAGAACTTTTGGTATTCAAGCTTCACAGTCACCATGGATGTCTATTAGATCTTCAATCTTTTCTTTTTAACAAGAATCAATTTCTAAAGAGTTCTATTTTCTCGTAGGCACATCAATGTTTTGTTATTTTCTTGGTTGCTATCTGTTGGAACTTGAAACTTGGAACTTGGGAGTTGTTGCACTGGAGGTTGCACAATAATGTTTTGTTGGTTTTCTATTTTTTTTTTTTTTTTTTTTTTTACCGTGGTTTCCGGGCGTCGCTTTGCGAACCCGACTAGCTGTACCCACCGGGTCCCGCTGTTTCAAGGCGGGTCCACCACGGTTAGTTCCACGGGGCCCTGGAGACGCGGCCGGTTTGTAATGCCTCCAGTGGCCCTGCTGGGGCTCGAACCGGCGACCTGAAGGACTTTGTCCCAGGGTTGGTTTTCTAAATCTTTTGGTTGCTGCAAATTGCAATGCTACCTACTGGCAACTGGACTTTAGTTTGTAACTAACTATATTTTAGGGCTGGGCACAAGTTTGTTGAATTTTCTAGTGTTGTTGTCTTGACTCTTGATAGTCTTTTTGTTCTTATTCTCGACTAGTTTGTTAATGTTGCTGCCTGCTGGACTGCTTGGACAAGAATTATCAGTTTTGTTTGAATATTTTAGTCAATGATATTGTAAGTTGCAAGTTAAATGTTTGTTGAAATTTGTCTGCTCCTTGGCAACAAATGCTTGCAGGCTGCAACAACATTGGTCAAACTGCTTTCCATTTCTTCTTTTCTGTGAGTTGTGAAAGTAAAAGGCTTGTGAGTTGTGACTTGTGACCTGCTTGTAAAGAGATGAGAATATGCTCACAAAAGTTGTGAGTTGTGACTTGTGACCTGCTTGTAAAGAGATGAGAATATGCTCACAAAAGTTGTGAGTTGTGACAGACTTGTGAGTTGTGTCCTGCACTTGTTGAGTTGTGCTCACAAGAGATGAGAATATGCACTTGTTGAGTTCCTGCAGAGATGAGAATATGCAAAATAATATGACAATGTTAAATACTTGCACTTCTGAAGTTTGCACTTGTTCTGAAGCCTTTTTTTTTTTTCAATTCCTGCATTTCTGAAGCTTTTTTTTTTTTTCAATTTACTAAAATTATCCATATGCCACAGGCCACTGTTAATTAAATTTGGTTAAACCGAAAACTAAACCGAAATAAATCGAATCGAAATTATAATAACCGAATCAAACCGAATTTATTTCAATTTGATTTGGTTTCACATTTGGCCAAATCGAAAATCGAAAAACCGAACCGAACCGACTGAACGCCCAACCCTACTCTCCCTCTATACGTGACAATTTACATTCATATGTTTTTTTTGATAGACAGTTAAAAATTAAAAACTTATAATGCTCAGAACATTTTATTTTAAATATGTTATAATATTCAAACTTTCCAATTGTGTTTGTTGTGATTGACTAAATTTTATTCTAATTTAAAATTAAGATTGTTACTGTAATCTTTTTTGTAAAAAAAATACTGTTTTTTGAAATATGAGTTTCAAATAAATTTATCGTTATTAATGAAAAGTTGTTGGAATTTTTTTTAAAAGAAAAAGATTTTTTTTTTAGATAAGGCAAGAAGAAAGAATAAGTAAGATTTTAAAAAAATTTACGCTTTAATATACAATCTTAGCTTTCTTTTTTGTTAATTTCATAGTATGATTATTATTTTTCGAATTATCTTTTTAAATAAGTTTACTATTACGATAAAATTCAAATAACTTTTAAATTAGATTTATTTTATTTTTCGTATATTTTGTTACTATTATTTTAAGGTTATGAGTTTCAAGTAAAGTTCTGTAATTAGAAAAATTATGTAGATAGTTGAAGAAGATAAACGATAAATAAGAAAAGAGGAAAAGATAATTAATCATGGAATAAACACAGTTATTTGTTAAAAATAATATAAAATGTCATTTGAGCGCTCTTTTCGACATATATAGTTTCTAGTTTTCAGACATTAGAGAATTATTTTCTCTGCTTCGACTAAACAAGTTATTTCTTTTTTATTTTTGAAAATTTCCGTAGAGAAAATATTTTTTGACTTCTATGGCAAATAAACATTAATTAATTGCAAAAATAGTTTTCTCCGTACCAAACACACCGTTAATAACATCATTTAGCATGTCATATATCTATACTTTAAAAAGAATTTATCTTTTTAAATTTCATGAATCAAACACCTTCACATAAATAATATTGAAATAAATTTTTTTTGTTCATTTTTATTTGTCCACTATTGATTTGACACATCTTCTAAGACGCAAGAAATAAAATGAAAATTTAACCATATCACCCTTTAAATATACTATAAGGGCCCATTTGACCATGCGATATGATATCATGATATGGAATTATGATATGGTATCATGATATGGAATCATGAGATGAAATTGAAGTTTTGTTTAGACATGCGATATGGAATTTTTGTGTTGTATATTTTCTCATAAACATAAAAATCCTTCAATCTTATCAAATAAACAAAAAATTATAAAATCACATAATAAATTATTACAAAGCTATTTGTTCTCCACTTAAGTAATTGTTTCATTTAACTTTAATTTAATAAAATAAAATTGAACATAAATTGTAGTGTACTAGTCTTTAATATAATCCTCCCACATAGTAAGGACAATTTCCTCACGTTGAACTTGCATTTCTCTATCATGTGACCAAGAAGACGAATCAACATTGTTACTTTGAGCCATCTGTTGGTCAATATCATCTACAACTATATTTTCATGCTCATAGACCATAAATATTGTATCACTTTAACAATCGGTTGATGTGAGTTAAAGTGACTATATGTTGGTGAGAATAATAAATTTTATGTCGGTGAGAATAATAAATTTTAAAAAGTAATGATGTGATTATAAATTTTATTTACATATGAAATAAATGGTTAGTAGATATAAATGTGGGGTTGTTTTAACAAAATATAAACTCGTGGATCAATTTTTGTATTAAAATATTTCAAATCATGATATGGAATTACCATGTAGGCGTTTGGCCATGCGATACCATATCATGATATGGTATCGTGAGATGGAATCAGTGTTTGGATATGCGATTTTACACTGATTCCATCTCATAATTCCATATCATGAGAGGTGATACCATATTCTCCAAAAACCATGATATGGAATTATATGGTGATTCCATATCATGATTTGAGATATTTTAAAACAATAATTGATTCATGAGTTTATATTTTGTTAAAACAAACCCACATTTATACCTACTAACCATTTGTTTCATATGTAAATAAAATTTATAATCACATCATTACTTTTTAAAATTTATTATTCTCAGCGACATAAAATTTATTATTCTCACCAACATATAGTCACTTTAACTCGCACCTCACAATTGTGAAACTTTTCAACATTCACTTGAAACAATTAACTGGCATTTTAAAATAGTTGCCGAGGCAATTAGCAAGATGACACCAACATTTATACAACCAAAAAATATGACTGGTGTACATTCCAAAATTCGACATAATACTCGATTTGGCCTTGGTTTAAGGTAAAATTTCAATCACATTAATAAATTTATTTTATGGCCTTAATAAGTGCACATTCATATTTTATGTGTAAGTTATTAGTATTTAGTTACATATTTCCTATTAACTTTGTTTAAAGAGATAATATTTATTTTATGACTTTGCATTGTCTTGGAAGCACTATTTTTATTACTCTTACAAACATTATTTTTATGAAGTGCATTCTATAATGCTTCCAATTTATTTTATGTTCACTAAACTAATATTGATGCATTTTTTATTTGGTAGGATTGTGTTGCGATTGATGGAACATATATAGAAGGGGAGGTTCCTAAAGCGGTGCAACAAGCATATCATAATCGCAAATGAAGAACATCACAAAATGTCTTGTGTTTGTGATTTTGATATGCGATTTACCTTTGTTGCTGCTGGTTGGGAAGGTACTGCACATAATAGTAAAGTACTTGAGAATGCACTTGTTGAACCAACGCCACAATTTCCATTTCCGCCACATGGTAACTTTAAATTACATCCTTAGAATAAATATTATTTATTTACACAAAGTTGTCTCATTTACGTCACATATGCTTTTAGTAATTCTTTATAAAATGTTTTTTGGTAGATAAATATTATGTTGTTGATGTTGGTTTCCGAAACACAAAGGGATTTTTAGCTCCATACAAAGGACTACGCTATCCTTTGCAAGATTACCGAGGAAGTGAAGAGAGCCTCAAAATGCCAAAGAACTATTTAATTATAGGCATTCATCTCTGCGCAATGTGATTGAATGGACTTTTGGAGCTTGGAAAAATAGATTTAGAATACTGAAACACGGCATGAACCATTATGATATTGATACACAAGTGAAAATTGTTATAGCTTGTGCAGTGTTACATAATTATTTGCGAGAATACCAAAGTAGTGATGAAATATTTATGGTCTATGAACATGAAGATATAGTTGCGGAGGATATTGACCAACAAATGACTCAAAGTAACAATGTTGGTTCGTCTTCTCGGTCACATGATCGAGAAATGCAAGTTCAATGTGACGAAATTGTCCATACTATGTGGGAGGATTATATTAAAAATTAGTACACTACAATTTATGTTCAATTTTTTTTTATTAAATTAAAGTTAGATGAAACAATTACTTAAGTGGAGAACAAATAACTTTGTAATAATTTATTATGCGATTTTATATTTTTTGTTTATTTGATAAGATTGAATAAACAATTGGGACTATTTTAATAGTTTTACAACTTATGAGATTTTTATGTTTATGAGAAAATATACAACACAAAAATTCTATATCGCATATCCAAACAAACCTTCAATTTCATCTCATGATTTCATATCATGATACCATATCATGATTCCATATCATGATACCATATCACGATTCCATATCATGATTTCAAATCGCATGGCCAAACGGGCCCCATATAATTTCATATCATGGTTTTTGGAGAATATGGAATCACATCTCATTATATGGAATCATGAGATGGAATCAACGTAAAATTACATGTCCAAACGCTGATTCCATCTCACGATATCACATCGTGATATGGTATCGCATGGCGAAACGCCTACTAAAGATTATTTTGGAAAATTCATTAGGAAAATAAAGATATAGTAGGAACTAAGTGACAATCTATGAAAGGTAAAAGTAGACATTTATTTTTAATAAAATAGAGATGTAGAAGTGGACGGAGGGAGTACTAAATGGTTAAAAGGATCTTTTTCACAAGTAGCAACAGTACTATACCAAATAAAGGATTTTGCAGCAATAATATAACACCAATATAAATATAGGTATTTATAACCAATACTTTATATGCTGCTAAATAATTTATCAATTCTGAAAATAATGACATTAAGTCAATTACCATTTGATATTTTTATAACATTAAAAATTTACTGCCTCTAAATGTCTTTTTTTGTTACCGTGGAAGTAGGAAGTTTTAGGTAAAACTTTTGTTATTTAGAGTCTGTGGCATTGTTAATAATAAAAAAATACTTATTTTTAGAAGAACTTTTATTAAAATGACTTTCAGAAAAGTGATTTTGAAAAAAAGTAATTTGTATTTGGCTAATTTATTTAAAAAGTGCTTCTGATAATGCGATTGTGTTTGGTTAATCTTCATAACAATTGCTTTTGAGAGTCAAATTACGAAAAATGACAAATATCAATGCATCTTTTTTAATTATTATTATTATTATTATTATTATTATTATTATCTTATAGTGAAAAATTATTCTATTATAAAATTTTTACTTAAATTTTTATTTTTGTTAAATTAAAATGTATATATTCAAATTTTCAATCATTATTATACATACATAAAAAAATTAATATTTATATAATATTAATATGATGATTTAAATATAATTAACTATCAAGCAAAATAATTTAAAAACCAATCCACTAATTAAATCACCACATACGAAAATTGTCAACAAAAATAAATAAATATAAGTGATATATTGATAAATATGTATTTATGAAAGGGCCATTTTGATCTTGATAAAACTATTTTTTGCTTATGCTTCTTTTCAACAACAACAAAAAATTACTTTTGCTTCAATTTAATATCATTTTTACTGATTTATCAATCATCTTATTTTATTAAAAAATATTAGTTTTAAAAATAAATATTTTTGACCTTGCAACCATAATACTGACCTTATTAATCTGACTGTAGGATCATGAACATCAACCACTCTATCAAACAAAAGCCAATTGATGTGAGGAAAAATCCTTTTGGCCAGAAAATTTGGCCAAAATGATATTTTACCTATGTTATTTTACCTTTTTAATCATTTTATCCTTTTAACTTTAATACATTTTAATTAAAAAATGGAAAAAAGATGAGTTTATTTTAAAATAAAAAAGATATTATAATTTTTTTAAAATTCTGACCAAATTTTGACCAAATTTTCTGGCCATTTAGCATTACCCTTGTTATAATTGCCCTTTCATTTTCACCTTGTCAACAAAAGGGATGAAAGTTCATTAAATATTCCCTTACCACCCCTCCTAAATTAATTATATTTATAGGCTTTGCCCCCACACATTAAAAATATCATAAAACACATGGTAATTTTGGTGGATGATGGCCATGTTTGGTTTGACTTTTGAGATAGACAGAGACAAAGAGATCTAGCTGGAACCATACACAAAGTTAAATAATTTGTTTCTAAAAGTGCCACAAGTACAATTTTGGATCAATCTTACTATTGTTTTTGAAAGTGCACAATTTATTTCTTAAAATGAGAAACTGTAACGATCTGCTTCCTTCGTTATAGAAAAGCCAATGGGGAAAAATATTGGGCCGAAGAACTTTTTGGTTGTAACTTGAGAATTCCTAGCCTAGTCCAGAAATTAGATGAAATCGGAGTCAGGGAGGTCTAGGGAAATCTAGTAATGAGTGAGAGATCTAATTATGAATTTGATCACACGAGTAAATAGCTAAGACGTTAAGGAACCCGTACGACTTTACGGAATTTAATTCGGGTGAGTAGAACTCCTGAAACTGACATTAGCGTGAACGGGTAGTTTTTGAATGTCATGAGTTGAAGGTGTGTTGTGAAATGGGGATTTGAGACTCAAATTCCGACGTTCTTTCTCTGCGCAAGCCGCCAGGGCGAGATTTATTCCGCCAGGGCAGGGCCGCTATGGCGGGATGAGTGTAGTCATAGCGGGCCAGTCGCGACTTAAGTCGAAAATAAACCCCAAAAACGTTATTATTCTGCAATTTTCGTTCTTGAGAGCTTAGAGACGAACCAGGGCAAGTTCTTGACAGTTTTCCACCTCTTTTAGCACTATGGTAAGGTTTTTACTCCCCTAATCTATTTTTCGATCCGTAGAACTTAGATTCTTAGTTAATTACTATTGGGGGAGGTTTTTTGGACTGAATTGGATGGTGGGAAAAAGCCCTAACTGCACCTTAGGATCATGGGTTTGGTCTTGGATTATTCGGTTTGTTATAATCCGGGTGAATTAGACCTTAATTATTGATCCTTGCGTACTATTACTTGTTTGTAGACCTAGAACAAGTGGTAAGAATCCGGAAAGGGAAGAATCAAGTTTCTTAGGAGGATTCAAGCTTGGTTTTGAGGTAGGTGATAGTTTGATTTCATATTTGTGTGATGTATGTTAGTATTTTCTTTATTGTAATGCATGTATGTATGCGAATGTTGCACTATTGATCACACCTAATGCAATGAGTATGAATGAGTGATTGTATGTCATGAATCAACACTTGATTGTATGATTATGAGAATGTACATTGTGATTGTGATTGTGATTGTGGCATGTTGAATGGACTGGGTGTCACGTTCCGACACACTAATTGGGATCGGATGTCACGTACCGACATACATATTGGAACAGGTGTCACGTTTCCACACACTAACTTGGATCGGGTGTCACAATTCGGCACACTAACACTTTGGGTATGGGTTCTATGAGAGGACCATTGACTTGTCTTATATGTGTATTATTGAGAATGTGGAATGATACATTACTCCTGAAAAGATAACTGATATTGTATATGTTCGGTATATGCGTGTTTACTTTGTTGTGACTTCTTATATATGTTTCACTTACTGGAATAGCCGCGTGATCCTATCAGTACATTGTGGTTGTGTACTGATACTGCACTTGCTCTTTCTTTGTTGAGTATAGGGTATCTTCAGGCGGCTACTGACAGACTCGTTTAGGAGATTAGTGAGCAAGACCGGATTCAAGGGTGAGCTAGTTCTTTCAGGCTGACATGTGTCCTCTATGTTTTAGTCCACTCTTTTCAGACTCAGACTTTCTAGTTAGTTTTACTCATATGTTTAGTTTGGGTTGTACCCATTCTCCTTAGACTTGTTGCACTTTAGATGTTTTGGTACATTGACTTTCAGATTCTAGGGGTGTTTTTTCGCAATGTTTTAGTAACGAGTTGTTAGACTTTCGGAGTTTATGGGGACTTCACTTTATTTCTGCATTTAAACTTGCTTTCGTATCTTTAAATATTTAGTTCTTGGGTTAGCTGATTAGTATTAATGGTTCTCCCACCGGAGGGTTAGTGTGGGTGCCAATCACGACGATCTGGGTCGTGACAGAAATGGTATAAAGTATTGTTTATTAAAAAAATATGGTTATTTTAGTTAACTGTAGATTTGTAAAAAGGGCTTAAGACAAGTGGATTACGGTTAATTAAATTCATTTTCTTTACGCTAAAATATCTAGGTGGTGGATTAATACAGGAATAAAAATTGTTTACCTAGAAAAAAATCTTCATTTTAATTAACAATAAAATTTGTACGAAGGAATTAAAATGAAGTGGATGATCAAATTCATTTTTTTAGGTTAAAATACTAAGGTGGTGAATCAATACATGAATATTATAATCTATTAAAACGGAAAAAAGATAAGAGAGGGGGAGGCTTGAAGCCTTCTTTCATGAAAATTATTTGGGCAGACGATAAACAAATTCATGTATTTTTTGGGATTATTCGATGCCCTCTATTCTCCTCATACCCTCCTTTTATAGGCACTAAAGACGAACTATCAACTAAATGTGAAACGATTGCACATTTATTACTGAAAATGTTATCTTGTAGCACGTGCCTATACTCTAACACTTGCCCTAAAGCTGATTGGAGAATGTGGGTGTAGTTGATCTCCCGAGGGTCATTATGGAGGTGTCCAGTTGTAAGACAATCTTCTTGATGCCTTATCATGTGAAACATTTACATATGTTGGTGTTGATGGGGATTTTGACATACCAGACAACATATGTCGACGAGCATTTTGACATACTGATTCCTCTCCATTTCTCTAGATCGAGGCAAACACTCCTCCTTAATTCCTGATTTTACTCCATGTCATGATATAGTTCCCTTTACTAGGCTCGGTTTCCCCAATACAGATAGTCCCTCACTTTTCATATTATTTAATGTAATGTATCCAAAAAGTGAATGTTTTTTAACGTCGGCTCTTGAACTGGAGATGATTGGTATTTTACTGCATATGAAGCTGTGTCGGTGTCATTGTGTTTGGGCTTCCCTATTTTATATTTCCTTCCTACATCTAGTCCTCATGGATCCTTATTTAAATGCCTAAATTATTCCATGATCCTTTCTACTTATAGTCCTCATGGGTGCCTTATTCGTCGGGGTGGTCTTGGTATCCTGTGCTTTATTCTTGATGTCTTCTACTTTAGCTTGGTTTAAAATATTTTGAGGGTAAAATTTTCCCTTGATCCTCGACCAACAAGTTCTTGCAATCAAGTGTTGTCTTCATCATTTGTTAGTGATATACCAAATGGGATTATTGAGGTTATGACAAGTAAGGAACTATCAATGTCATAACTATGATGAACACCCAATAGTATCAATACACATCTTTCGTTTCTTATCATAACGTTGAGTGGTTTAAACTCTTCAACATTTGGATGCATCATTTTCTGATTATGAACAATTGTTGTCCTATCTATGGGAAGCTTGACATTTACTCTATTTAGGAACCGGTCCTCCCTTTGAAATATAGGTGACATGACAAGAACTTTTATGACTTTACATCAGTTCCCGACATATTGTCTTCAACCTCAGATATCATGCTTGTGTACACGGGTGATAATGTATGGAGAATAGGTATTGATTAATCTTCGCTTCGACTGTCAAGCTTTTGCAAGAGCCAATGCTACTATGGGAGAGCATTATATAGTTCTACCAGGTATTTTCAAAAGTTTTACCTAGTCCAAGTGAAATTCGACTACTTTAGTCGGTGAGACCCGAGAAGCTTTTCTACATTAGTAAAGTGTGGGAACGAGTTTACTCCCACCTTTAACTTCTGCCAAAATGTTAACCCTTGCCTCTAGGAATTGGGCCTCGACTTGATCCCCTAACTTGTCTCTCAAAAGCTCCCTAATCTTTTTGACAGTCCCCTAATTAGTTTACGTTAGGTACTGTGGAGATATGACTCTCTTTTGATATATGACCACATGTACTTTCTTAGACACCCCATTGTCTTTGGAGCCCTCATAGCTCGTTTCTTCATCCGATCAGTTTTTAGGCGAGATATGGGCTAATATCCCATCCAGTTGTAACACCTTGAAAGTTCATGACTCAATTGGAATTGGAAAAGTTGCAGAAAACTGTTGTGTCTGTTGATTTTTGGGATCCACGAGTGATGTCTACTGGTCGTAGTTAGTTGTACGGTCTGTGAATGGGAGTCGTGGTTACTGACTTAATGTTCTGGAAAAGTGTAAGTCTCAGATGACTTCTACTAGCCAACAGTAACGTCTGTGGTTGGGAATATGAGCCATAGTTGGTCTAGTTGGTTGGCCTTCTACCTTAGTAAAATTTTGAGGTCTTGAGTCCTACAACCAAGTTATATGGATCGTGCTTTGATAGATGACTCTTGGTTAACCGGTCGTAGTTGACCTTCAAGAAGTTTGAGCTTTCGGTAATTTGAATAGGACTGACCAGTACGACCCGTAAAAGGAAATACGGTCCGCACTTGGCCGTCCATAGTCTAAGCCAAAGGGTTCAGACATTTGGGTGGAGGATCAGTGTACGAGAAGAAGGTACGACTCATAGAAGAGATGACAAGTCGTGGTCCTTGGTTTGTGGTACAACATCAAAAAGTTGATTTTCAGTAAAGTGGTTGACGGATGGACAACACGATTCATAGTCCGTGCAAGGGGTTCGTAGTGTTGATTCGACAGGTTTTAAGGGGGATTGCTTTAGTCTTTTCCCATTCTTTCTAAGCCTAACTCCCGACAACTTTACACCTAATTAAGGTCCTTTTCAGTTTAGTTCGACTCCATCACTCCATAAAAGTCCAAGACTTAGAGCAAAGATCCAAGAGGAGAAAAGTAGGATTTCAAGAATCTTCATCAAGCTTCTTCAAGTACATTGATCTTTCAGGTATATAAGGTTATTCATAGTGTTGGACTAAGTTCGTCCTTACACCTGACATAAAAAAATCAGTCACTAAGAGTAAATTCTTGGATTTTACCCTAAGCTCCATGAATATTGAAATTTGCTTTAATTCACTATTCTAAGTTCCAATTTCATTATTATTGAGATTATAGTACTTTGTGCATTTTGAGTTTGAATCATTGTTCATGCCTATTTATCACATGAACCCAATTTAGTGGAGAATTATTGAAAGCGTTTGCCTAATTATTTTCATGCATTGACTTCTAAATTTAAGTAAGTCCAAATATTTTAAGTTACCATTTGAGAAGAGTTTTAAGGAAACACTATGTGTTTCAAATGCATTATTTCACAGTAAAAGCATGATAATTTTAAGAAAGCATACCCAGTTTGAGGAAGTAGTTTCAGTCAGTTAAAAGTAAGGATCACTATTTCTTAGAGGTACTTTTGAGTATTAACCCAACTCAGTTATTGTTATTATTATGAGCATCTTTTGGGAGTAGTATTTAGCACTGATTTGGATAAGAGTTGAGACAATTCAAACCCCATAACATACATAGTGATACGTCCAAACTTACACTCCAAATAAGAAGTGTAAACGGTCATTGTCAATTTACAGAACTCAACTAGAGTTGAGGTCGATCCCACCGAGAATTTCTTTACAGATAAAGTTTCACTGTCGCGTTTACTCAATTGTCGTTACCATTTCCTAAACAAATAACACGGAAAGTAAATTGGGTTTGATTGAAATGTATTTTACCACCAACACTTGCAATCAAAACCTAGATACACAGTTCACAGACTATCTCGTTGTAGATTGATTCAGTTAATTTAAAGAAACCATGTTTTGTATTCACTATGACATCAATTATAATGCTCTCCCGTAAATTGAGTGTCAGGTAAATCGATGTTTACAGAACCTTTGCGAGTTGAATTAATCTAACGCTTCTCAGCCTAATCAGATAATATTCACTCTAATTCTCTCAAACTTAAAGTGTTATCAATATTGGACTTCGCTTAATTTGATATGGTGTAAAGATCTCTTCTCTCGAACTCCAACTTTAACTCCAATTCGTTAACTTAGTTTAGCTTTTTCCTAACTGATGCTTTTCTCTCGAACAAACACCAGATACAGGCCTATTTAAAACGTGCACTCAATAGACTAAAATGATAATGAAAGTTGTAAACTACAAGTTGTAAACAAAAATTGCCTTTTACTCGTTTTACAAAATTGCAACTAGAATGTCGTCATAGATCCCACACACCCAGTCGTGATATTTAGCCACTCATGTTTTGACATAAAGAATCAGTACTGGATAATGAAAACATCTTAAGAAATACTTACGAAAATAGTTGGTAAATCAACAACCACTTGATAATCTGATAATCGAAATCCAAACTTCAAACTGATATCAATAATCCGAATCCAAAATCTAAGGCTAAATGTAATACTCTGTTGTTAGTCGTAAAACGTAAGATACTGAATAATAATTCAAAAACAACCTAAAGTAGTTCAAAAATAGAATGTTAAAAGTGAGTCCTAATCGAAGTAAGACTGAATTATCGGGCATTTTCACGGCCACTACCACGACCCGTCAAGGGCTTCACGGTCCGTGAAGCCCTTTGTGGTCTTCCCTTGGACTTCCCAAAGTTTGGTTCTTCAATGATACCCACCGGAACAAGGACTACAAACTGCACCACGGTTCATAGTGAGGACCACGACCCGTCATGGTGTCTGTGGTCTTCACTTGATTCCAACATTCTTCCAACTCTTCCTTGCTTCCACACTGGTTCAATTCCACGGTAGGTACCACGGTCCATGGTAAGAGCTACGACCCGTGGAACCCTCTGTGGTTGTCACTTGGTTATTACTCCTCTTCATCTTCTCAAGGCCATCACTGCTTCACTTTCACGAGCTCAACCACAGACCGTAATGGAGGTCACGGTCCATGAAGTTGACCGTGAACTTTACTTCGAATCATCATCATTTTGCAGCTTCTTTTCCATTTTCTATATCAACCAGATTTTTTCTTACACATTCAATAAACCTATCAAATAGTACAAAATGTCACTTAATTCCAGTGTTAGTTCATAGTTTTTACGCATCAAATGTGCCACTATTTCACCGCACATCAAATAGCCAGCGTAGGATAGGACCGTACCACTGATTCGGGCAGGTCCTCACCACCCTCATTGAGGGCTTTTTAGTTGGATCAATAAGTTGAGTTTCGTCACATGCTTTGGCAAGGTATATGATGACTCTGACAACATGGACTTGATGTTGTATCATCATGGGGATCATAATGATGGTTGTCGGTTAGAGAGACTTTTCGAGAAGAATAAAGTATATTCTTTTAGTATTTTACTATTATTCCATATCTTATTGTAAAGCTTTGTGTCATGTTCATGCTTTACTTCAGTGAAGTTACTTTTAGTCCTTCAATCAGTGTAATTATTCATTTCATTCAACCTTATTTTATACCATACATTCCATGTACTACTGTCAGTCGATGATGAATCGTTTCATGATATAGATATAGGTGTTCAGGATCATCAACATGCGCTCCATTGAGATCACTTATTCGTCAAATTTTCGGTAAGGTATCCTTGCTTTCGGAGGACTCTACTCTTATTGTTTTAGTAGTGCTTTTAAGGTAGCCGCAGGTCTTGTTCCGACACTTGTTTCCAGTTAGTTGAGGCTTCATTGATAAACAAAGTTAAACTTATCTTGTTTTCGCTACTATCAAACTATTTTTAATATTTAAGTCAGTATTTATTCAGACAGTTTATGAGACTCAATTATTTTATTTAAAGCTCTTCCATTGAGCTGTTTGTGCATGAGTTTAGTCTTTCGCTAAGTAGTCATCAAGGTCAAGAATTTGTTTAGGGACCAACAATTATTTTCAAGTGCTAGCCACATTCAGGATGTAGGCTCAGGGCGTGACACATGTTTTTTCTTTCTTCCTATTCTTGTCCTCTCCCTTGGGTTGTCACTCATTCTCAAGAGTATTCTAACCCTTACATATCCATAGATTTCATCGATTATAGATAATTCATGGGTATATGGATGTTGCATTGAGAATAGACCCAAGTCCATCATGTTAATTAAGTCCCAAGAAATATGACAACATAAACCTTGCTGGTTCTACAAAGACATCGAATAATAGATCGAAATAACACCATAAATGAAGCCAAATTGTTTACCAAAAACGAATTATTTTTATTAACAGTAGAATTTGTACAAAGGGGTTAATGAAAAGTGCATTAAGTTGATCAAGTTCATTTTTTTTAAGGATAAAATTGTTACCTCCTATATTCAAATTAGCAAATCAGAAATAACAAAAGATGAAAATAAAAAGAAAAGAACTATCCGAGTCCACAGAACCCACTGTGTGTCCTTAAAAAATTTAATCCCCTAAAGTACCCGAGGTTGTAGATTAATTTCTCCTAAGATAAAATGGATTAATCATTAAAGAAGTAGCAGTACCTCAAACTTCAATGATTTCAACGAACTCAAAATTAGAGCAATGAATCACACACACAGACACGATGTATCGATTTTGTTTTGTACGAAATGTATGCATAAAAAGGGAAGAATTCAATGCAAAAAAATGAGAGAAAGCCTCTCTATTTATAACCAACAAAGGGTAAATGTCACAACTCTTTGGAAAGAAGACAACCTTTCAGAAAGGTCATAACATTTTGGAAAAGGCACAACCTTTCAAACGGTCACAACCCTTTAGAAAGGACACAACCTTTCATAAAGGTCACAACCCTTCGGCATAGTCACAACCCTTTATTTCCTGTTCACACCTTTAAAACCCAACAATCCCCCATATGAATAGAGTGATAAACTCAGATTTTTGGAGTCATTCAAATTAACTCTAGAGTGATAAACTCAGATTTCATAGTTGAGCGAATGATACATTTCTGTTTGAAAGATTTCTAAGAGACTGCTCCTCCACCAAGAGTAAATACATATCCACTCGTGGATTTTACTTCATTTGACCTGGTGATTCAATTTACATCACTATATTCTTCCAATACTGTTGAATATTAGTTATAATACAAAGAAATAGTTTTTAAGTATGTTTTAAATACTCCAAAACTCTTTTCATTGTCATCCAGTGAGTTTGATTGAGATTACTCGTGAACCGACTCAGTTTACTAATGGCACATGCTATATCTGATCGCGTACACTTCATGATATATATATATATATATATATATATATATATATATATATATATCATACTTGTCAATACTCTAGCATAATCCAATTATGAGTCAATTTTGCCTTCATTCTTTTGAAGTACAAAGATCACATTTATTGGAGTCTTGTCAATATTGAAATCCAAATATTTGAACTTGTCAAGTACCTTTTCAATCACATCAGTAACTTCAATGTCTTTCATATGGACGTTACTATCTAGCATATGCT
Organism: Solanum verrucosum; assembly: GCF_900185275.1. Classification (NCBI taxonomy): domain Eukaryota; kingdom Viridiplantae; phylum Streptophyta; class Magnoliopsida; order Solanales; family Solanaceae; genus Solanum; species Solanum verrucosum. Next base: position 376,794 of record NW_026020253.1, read on the forward strand.
TAGTAGCATTTATGACAGAAATGTCTCTTTTAATGATCAACATGTCATCAATATAAAAACAAACAATGACCTTGTGACTTGGAGTGTCTTTAATGTAAAAAATATTTATCACATTTATTAATTTTGAATTCATTTGTCAACATAGTTTGGTCAAACTTCGCATGTCATTAATTGGGCGCTTGTTTTTAGTTCACAAAGTGGCTTAACAAGTTTATAGACTTTTTTTTCTTTACCAAGAACCACAAAGCCCTCGGGTTATTCCATGTAAATTTCTTCCTCCAATTCTCCATTTAAAAAAATGTTTTCACATCCATTTTGACGAATTTGAAGGCCATATACCGCAACTAGCGCAATTAACATCTGAATTGATGCAATCCTAGTTAGTGGCTATTATGTGTCAAAATAATCAAAGCTTTCTTATTGTCTAAAGCCTATGGCAACAAGTCTTGCTTTGTATTTGTCAATAGTTTCATCAACTTTCTTTTCCTTTCGTAGATCCACTTTGAACCCAAATGTTTATTTCTTGGAGGAAGATCAACCAACCCTCAAGTGTAGTTTCTCAAGATTGAATCTATCCTACTATTGACAACCTCTTTCCAAAAATAATGAGTCCACAGAAGACATATCTTCTTTGAATATATGGACTCATTTTCAAGAAGAAATGTTACAAAATTAAACTCGGAGGACGTAATTTGTGCATTGACATTTACTACGCCTCTGAATCTCTTTATTAAGTACATCCTCCTTTGGTTCTTTCCAAGGTCGTTTAGACCTTTCCTTGACTATCTGACGGTTCGGACTTATGAACTATAAATCAACATGCTTTACTATTTGTAGCATATCCAATGAACATACAATCCACAATCTTATGTCCTATTTTGACTCGTTTGGAAATAGTTCTCTCATTTCCATCTCTCATATGGAATATACTGTATTGGTAATTCTTAGATCACTATCTTTCAAGAGTTATTACTTGTATATACTTTAAGGGGCGACAAACAATTCTCTATCAGGATACAACAAAGTCTGAACAAACAAAACTTTTTGTTGCTCCCTTTCTTAACAAACAAAAGTTTTTTTATTTGTTGCTCCCTTTATTAACAAACAAAACTTTTTGTTTCTCTCTTTCTGAACAGATAAACTTTTGTTGTTCTCTTTTGCTATAATGATAGCATCCCCCACAAATTTTGTGGTAAACATGAACTTATAAGTAGGACATTCAATATTTCCTTCAAAGTTCGATTTTTCCTATCAACAATTTTATTAGAATGAGGTGAGTATGTGCAATAATTTGGTGGATGATTCCATTTTCCAAATATATTTCTGCAAGAGAAGATTGATATTCTCCACATCTACCACATCTAATCATGACAATGATTTCAACTTCAATTTTATATTGCCTAGATGTTTCTATCGCTTCATCCTTATCATTCAGCAAGTAGACATGACAATATCTAGTGCAATTTTCAACAAAATTTATGAAACACTTTTTTCCACCACGAGATGGTGTTTTCATATCACAAATGTCAGTGCAAATCAATTTTAAGGGATTAAAATTCATTTCAACAACACATACTTGACATTTTGATTTATTTCACTAGAAGTTAGGCAAAACTTCTAAGTTGATCAGTTTTTTTTTGCAAGATTTTGTAATTGACATGTCACAAGCAATTTGATTCAAGCAAGTAAGAACAAATAGAAATACTTGGTTTGAAAATACCTTCTGTGAGGTAACATTTTCCTACAAATATTTTGTTCTTTACTTTTTATAACTTTGTTAAATGCAAACACAGTTTTAGAGTCAATACCTTGCTAGATGTCCTTTTCAGAAGGACCTTTCCATAACATTCAATTTGTTATAGAATTACCCATGACCATAGTCTCATCGGTCCAATAAGGGCAATATGACCCAATGTTTGTTTTACAACACAAACATATCAGATTACTTTTCACCAATGTTCATATCTATACAAATAAACTTATCTTTTCATGAAAAATCACAATATTTTAAGTGACACTTTTCATCAAAGAATACAATTCTTTTGAACGAGTAATATAATTTTATGGTTTTATACTAGTCATATCATATACTAGTAAAGAGAGACTCAATGACCACAATATCAAATATATTCCAAGAATTTTGTGGGTCTAACATAATAAAAGAATGTCATTAAATTTCATATCTTGTACTTTCAAATTTAAATTAGATAGTAAGTCTAATTTTGTCTTTATCACAAGTAAAGAACTCCACAATTTAAATATGTTCTTAATAATATTTTTCAAGTATTTGAAATTATTTTCCACATATTTTTTTTCATGCTTTCAAATTGTATACCATCAAAATTTACATTGGCAACATGAAGCCTTCTTTTGGAGATTTAATCCATAGAAACACCCATTGCAGGCACAAAAATCACTAATTTATGTTACTAGTGTTTTTTTCCCTTTTCGTCACAACTAGAAAGACCACTTAGTATTTAGAATACTAACAATAAAGATTCAATCTTTATACAACCTGTTTCTAGTTTAACGATGAAGTTTTTATATTCTTCTAATCGTTAACCGAATGAACCTTGAATTCTGATGAAGTTTTTATATTCTTTGAATCAGTTTCACATTCAGACAGAGTAGTAAACCAAAACTGTTTTAATCTCCAGAAACCTCAAATACAACACTGTTTCTAGCTAAAGATAAAGAATTTATCTTTTCAAATCATTTAGCCTTAATATTCCCGACGAAGATTTTATACTCTTTAAGACAAAATATTCATTCAAACAAAGTATTTAACAAATTGATGAAGTTTCTATATTCTTCAAATCAATGCACAATTTGATTAGTTCGTGAAGTTCTTATATTCTTCAAACCAAATGAGTAAAAAAAATGAGAAGATTTTACTCTCCAAAAGTCAAACACAATCAAATTTCACATGGAGTACAAAACTACAAAAGTTTTTTTTTCCTCCTCTAAACAGAATACATATTAATAATAAGAAAGACATATTCTGAGATCATCACATATTGATCATTTATCCTAACATTTATGAAATAAATCTCATAACTTATAAAGGATAGAACAAGAAAATAATAATCAAGGGAAATAAAGATAGAACCTGATTTTTAGTCTCATTGAATCATATTCTATCTATCAACAATGATTCCATGCAAGTCACTTTTCTTGCTAATTTTTCTTTCTTTTCTAATTTCCATCATCAATTTGGATTTCAACGAAAAACTAAACTCATGTTCAAATATTGTTAGGAGACAACATATGTTCATTTACTTCTTCTCATAGTTATATAAAATCAAGAATATAGGAAGAATAATTAAAGTGCATATCTTAACCTTTATGCAAAAATTAACTTTTCTCATTGAAAAGAAAACTGAACGGGTGCATTGCTGGAATGCACTTGGGAAGAAAATAAGAATAATCTTACCCATCCAAGGAAACTTACTACAGAAAATATATCCGAACATATTAAAGTAGTACTAATTCACCCCAAATTTCTTTTATCATGTGATAAATAATTCTCTTTTTCTTCTTTTTATTTCCAATAAAAAGAACACATAAGTAATTTCCTTACCATAGAAAATACCAACAATATAAATTACTTAAGCTTGTTACCTCATGTATTCAAATTAGCAAACCAGAAATAATAAAAGATGAAAAGAAAAAGAAAAGAACTATCCGAGTCCACAGAACTCACGTGTGTCCTTAAGAAATTTAGTTCCCTCAAGTACTCGAGGTTGTAGATTAAATCCTCCCAAGATAAAATGATCGATTTTGGTTTGTAAGAAATGTATGCATAAAAAGGGAAGAATTCAATGCAGAAAAATGAGAGAAAGCCTCTCTATTTATAGCCAACAAAGGGTAAAGGTCACAACTCTTTGGAAAGAAGAGAACCTTTCAGAAAGGTCACAACATTTTGGAAAAGGCACAACCTTTCAAACGGTCACAACCCTTTAGAAAGGACACAACCTTTCATAAATGTCACAACCCTTCGGCATAGTCACAACCCTTCAGGAGAGTCACAACCCTTTATTTCCTGTTCACACCTTTAAAACCCAACAAAAACATCAATATGGTGGATCAATACAAAATTATAATTATAATCTATTAAAAAGGGAAAAATGATAATTGAAGGGAAGACTTGATGCCGCCTTCATGAAAATTCTAAGGGAAGATGATAAGAAGATTAATAAGTGATTTTTTGGGGATTTCTTGATACCCCTTATCCTCCTCAGAGCCTTATTTTACGGGCTATAAAAGTTGAACCATCATTTCAATGTGAAATAACTAGATATTTAGCACTGAAAAGACTATTTTGTAGCATGTACCTATGATTTAACACTTTGTCTAAAATTGATTAATTAGGATAGGTGGGTGCGCGATTCGAGATTGATGTTAACTTTCAGAAGGTCATATATAGAGATGTCTGACTGTAAGATAATCTTTCTCGTTGATGCCCCTACAGGATGTCGGTTGCTTGACAACCTTACATTGGTGGGTGTTGAGGAGCATTTCGACAAATCAGGGGCGATTCCTCTCCATTTCTATGGATCTAAGAAATCACTTGTTCAATGTTGATTTTACTCCACGTCCTGATCCGATTTATTTCCTTAACTAGGCACAATTTTTTTTCATACAAGTATTACTCTCTCCGTTTTATTTTACTTGATCCTTTTATTAAAAAATATATTTTTTCTTCTTATTTATCCATATTTTCAAATCAAGAAAAATGTAGTAGTTATTTTCATTCAATACTATCCTTATCATTAAATAACTATATAAATACTATTAGTCAAATTTAGACTTCAAAAATATAATTAATAATGTTAGTCTAGTAAGATAAACTATTAATAAATAATCCTTCTGTCTATGTTATTTGTCTATATTTGACTTGACACACTTCTTAAGAAGCAATAAATAAAATGAAAAACGGCAAAACATAACAATGAAGTATTGCGAAAGGTCTAGCTATTTCCTCATCCACATATTTTGCTAAAACTACTCCTTTAGTTATATTTTCGTCTTACTTATGCCCTCGTAAATAAAATAACTATATCATCACTAATTATTATAAGTACTCTAATTGTTGAAAAATGAATAGTACACTCTGTCTCGAAGTACATGCCGTCTTTACACCTTCCATCCAACAATAGTGTTCCACTATACTAAAAATAGTTATTCAACAATACTTGTCTAATTTAGAAAATTAAGAAATAATTTACCGTTTGTGTCTGTTTTATGCTTGTATTAAATACTAATCCTTTATCACTTAACACATTTCTCAAAACATTAAATTTAATAAAGTCAAATGATAAAATAGTATTCATTAATTAAGGGGTGTGCCAAATCAATAATGAACAACTATTGTTGGAAAGAAGGAGTACTAAATATATATAGTTAAATTATTTGTCATTTTAGAAGTTCAAGACAACATTTCTTTTTTCATTTTAACCTTAGTAATAATTGTTTTGAAGACAACAAATACCTCAATTACGACTTATAAATAGAGTAATTATTCAATGAAAGGAAAATATATTATAACAAACATATAAGCGTTAAATAGACAAACACCCCCCTAATTAATATTTTCTTAAGTGACATGTAAATAAAAAAGCACAATAAATACTTAATAATAAGAATAAAATAGATATATAATAGTAAATTATCTCTTGATTTTTATATTGAACAAATAAAAATAAATACCTATTTTCAGTATAATAGACAAATAAAAATAAATAAAAATATATTTTAATGTCTAATCAATATGACTCAAGTAAAATAAAACACAAGTGTCTACTAGTACATCTAGAAAAAAATGAAATAAACAATTACTCCTTCTATCTATTTACTTGTCTACTATGCTAAAAATAGTTCTCCAATAATACTTGTCTAATTTAGAAAATCAAAAGACAATTTATCATTTTGTGTCTATCTTACCCTTATTATTAAATACTATTCAACATCTAATACATTTCCAAAACATTAAATTTAATATATTCAAAAAATAAAAAAAGAGTGGATGATAAAGGACTTTGGATAATTCATATATGGTGGAAGTTTATTAAAAGAGTAGAAAACTTTTTTTGTTTGTTAAGTAAAGAGTACAAAAGTCCACTTCCTAATGAGGTAATGCAACCAAACGAAGGTATCACATAAAAAAAACAAAAAAACAAAAAAACAAATTTGACTTGTAGTTTAATTAGCTGTGAGGAAGCTTGCATTTAACAGAATCTAATGGGTGTTCCTTCTTGGAAACTGTGTCATCAACTCCTATCATCATTCATGCACTGACAGTTTTGGTATCAATTTTGGGATTGTAATATAAGAAAAGAATAATCCAATAAGGTTTACTTTTTAATATAAAATATTTGTGTAATGTTAAGAGCGTTAGGTTATGCTTTTAATAATTCTAATCTATGGAGTACTAATTTAATTTATTGTTATCCAATTATATTTTGTATTAAATAATAAATAAAGTTCTCATATAATTTATGTAGGTACTCCCTTCATTCTCTTTTAAGTGATTTTAAAGGATTTTGGCACATTGTAATTTGACTTTTCATTAGAGATGCGAATCAATTAAAACTTTACTTGATATTCTCATCATTTCAATAAATGATCTATTCAAACTTATTAAGTGGTTGTAAAATAAAAAATACACTAAATTTTTTTAGATTTCAATAATAAAAAATTCAAAAACTTCATTAAATGCAAACTAATGAAATTATCCCGTAACTTTTTGATTGTAAAGTAATGTCTCTTTCACCTTTTTGAATGAGAAAATGAACCCTTTCTCTTAAATTAAAGGTAGAAAATGAATAGAATCATTACAAACATTGTTAAATTGTTAAAAAAAAAATGATCCTCAATTAGTAATAAGGAGACAATCATATATTTTACTAAAAAGTTAATTTCATTTTCAAATTTCTTAGTTAAAACAAAAGGGATAATTTCAGAGACATTCTTCGAGATTTTGCTCTATAACATTCATCTTTTTCGTGACTTAAATCAATATGAAGAAATGTGTATCTTTGTTTGGTAAAAAGACACGCACAGACAGACACACAAAGATATATTATAGTATTAATTTATTTGTATTGATTTATTTTAAAGGTATTTTATTAAGTAAGTAGTGCTTTTAATATGAAAAAATTAATATTAAAAAGGGTAAAATTGTCAAGTCACACACACATTGAGAAAGATATATTATAGTATTAATTTATTTGTGTTGATTTATTTTTAAGGTATTTATTAAGTAAATGATGCTTTTAATAATATGCATTAATATGAAAAAATTAATATAAAGAAGGGTAAATGTAACACCCTGTATCCGAAAACAGACAAATTGCAGATTTCGGAAGTTGCAGGTGGCATCGACAGGCACCACCCACGGATCGGAGGGTGACTCACGGCCCGTGTTGGTGGTCCGTGGTTCACCACCTGCGACCCTTCCCCTGAAAGCCCCAAAATTTTGGCCAAGTGTCGACCCACGACCGGATGTACGAGTCGTAGGCCAGGCCACGAACCGTGGTCCTGGTCCGTGGATCGAGGCCCAGACGACAATTGACGGTTGATCAGCACGGACCATCGGTCGATCCACGGTCCGTGGTCTGGTCCGTCCGTTGGCCCCGACAACAGTTAAGTCAGGGGTCGTTTGGTCTTTTCCTTATGCGTTAGACCCTTAAACTATGTCGTTTAAACCCTAAACTACGTAGTTTTGGTCAGTTTTAGCCTAGTAACTAAATTAGAACTTACCCTAGTCAAATCATTCACCAAGAAATTGATCAAACTAGGAATAAAGAGGAGAAGTAGTCGAGCAACCCTAGTTCAAGAATGCAACAAGGTTTCGTCAGTTCCAGCCCCGAAATAGAAATATTTCTCCGTGTAATTCGTCACCAGGTATGTGGAATTTCACTACAGGGTTCCTTTCACCCATTAGGTCCCTCGAATTCAGTAAGATGAATTAGATTATCTAGACCTAGGGTTTCTAAAATTTCAGTAGATTATTATGAATTAGTTACTTTAATGTTCCTAATCAAATTACCATGAATTTTAGCATTATTTTTCGTAGATCCTTTCATAAATTCAGAACCCTAGCTATGTAGGTCTTTTAGTTCATGGATTACACATGCTAGGACAGTTATTTTAGATATACATGTCTCAGATTTGAATGTTTCATTATCAGCATATTAATGTTGCATTTTCAGTTAGCATATCAGTTTTGAGCTATCCAATATTACAGAAATTCAGTCATAAATTGTTAAATACATAATCAATTGGGAGATGCTTAATACCGAGTGGACTAGGGTCAGTCACCCTCAAGTCCCAGAACTATGTGCACCGTAGGTGTTAAGTCCCCTCTGCGGGCATCATTTTAGCGATCACGCCAGTCATGCCTCTATACCTCTGACAGGGTATAGTAGATCCTCTCGATGGGGCGTATACATTGGACTCCACATTTAGCTCATGTGGTTTTATGTCAGTTATTAGTAGCTCCCACAGTTTAGTTTGATTCTAGTGCATTGACCAGGTTATCAGTTACAGTTCAATATTCAGTCTCAACACGTCATGTACTTGGTCATTGCATTCAATTTAGTTCATATTCAGTACATCTCAGTACCCTTATCATGTTTAGATTATATCATTGCTTTATTGCTTTTTCAATTATATGTTTTATTTAAATTTATTCTATTCTGCATGCTGAGTACCTTTCAAGTACTGACGCATGCTCTGCGCTACATCTTCTCGTGATGTAGGTTCATGTTCTCAGCTCCAGATCACGTATAGATAAGTTCCCGATCTTCAATTAAGCAGCATTAGTGGTGAGTCCTCGTTCTCCGAGGACGAGTGACATGATTATCTGTCTTTTGCTTTTAGCTTTAGTTTATGTTTTTCTAGATCTAGCTGGGGCATGTCCCAACATTTCTAGTCAGTAGAGGCTTTGTTTCAGACATAGCTTTAGCATTTGAGTTTGACTTTTCAGTTGTTGCTAAACTCTCAGTTTTCATTTATTTAGATATTATATAGGTATTCACCATAATTTTAGATTATTCATATGATTTAGCTTCCGCACAATATTTATTGATTCAGTTTACTTTAGTATGCCTATGATATGCCAGCAGGGTTAGCTTGGGGTCACTCGTGATCCTAGGTCCCGTGTCCGCGTCCAAGGGGTAGCCTCGGGGAGTGACAAACTTGGTATCAGAGCACTAGGTTTAAGAGTCCTAGTATGTCTTAAAAGCCGCACTAAGTAGATTCAGTTTCATGGGTGTGAAGTGCACCACATCTAATGAGAAAGAGGTTGCAAAGTGTTTTAGGAAAACTTCATTTTCTTATTACTTTTATCGTGCGTAAGGTATGTTCTAATTTCTCGTTCTAACTCGACGTTATGCACTTACAGATCATGTCTCCTCGTAGAGCTTATGGAAGGAATGTGAATGCATGAAATGCTAACACAACTCCTCTAGTCCCAGATCAGGAAGTTTCGAATGTAGAATTCCAGAATGCCATTCAACTTTTGGCTCAAAGTGTGACTAACCAGAATAACCAGCAGGTTCCAGTTCCTACAAATGCTAGTGGGGGATTAGTGGTAGCCAGGGTTTGAGATTATGTAAGGATGAATCCACAAGAGTTCTTATGATCATAGATTGTTGAGGATCCCCAAAACTTCATAGATGATGTCAAGAAGATCTTTGGAGTGATGCAAATGACATGTAATGATAGGGTAGAGTTGGCATCCTATCAGCTTAAGGATGTAGCTCATATCTGGTATACTCAATGGAAAAAGAACAGGGGTACAAATGGAGCTCCTATCACTTGGAAATGCTTTAGTGAGACCTTTCTGGACAGATTTTTCCCAAGAGAGTTGCGGGAGGCAAGGGCTCAGGAGTTCATGAATTTAAGGCAAGGTAACATGACAGTCCAAGAGTATGGGCTCAAGTTCACCCAACTCTCCAGGTATGCTCCTCACATGGTTGCCGATTCTAGGGCACAAATGAACAAGTTTCTTTATAGGGTATCCGACTTAGTGAAAACAGAGTGTAGGAATGCTATGTTACTGGAAAATATGAACATCTCTAGGCTCGTGACTCATGCTTAGCATGTTAAGGGTGATAAGCTTAGGGAACAGGCTAAGGATAATAAAAAGGCTAGAACATGCAACTATGATTATTCTCAATAGAAATCAAGTGGTGGAAATCACTCGCAGTTTCAGCAAAAGTCTTCAGCTCCAATACCTTCATCAGCTAGTGTTCCATCCTCCAAGTTCCAAAATGATTAGAAAGGTAGGCCATCAAGATCTAAGTATCAGGGGAGTATTTTAGGCACCAGAACCTACCCAACTTGTCCCAAATGCGATAAGAACCATCCGGGCGAGTGTCTTGCAGGAAATGAAGGATACTTTGGGTGTGGTCAGGCTGGTCACAGGATGAAAGATTGTCCTTGTAAATAAGGGCAAAGAGGAAATAATGGTAGAGCTCAGTCCATAACTTCAGCAGCACCAACAGGTCGCCTGACTCAGCAGGGTAACTCATCTGGTACAAGTTGCAGCCAGCACCAAAGCAGGTTGTATGTGCTTCAGGCTCCCAAGGATCAGGAAGATTCTCCTGATGTAGTCACTAGTACGTTACAAATTTTTAACTCAGATGTTTATGCTTTGTTAGATCCAGGAGCTACTCTTTCCTTCATAACTCCCTATATAACAGTTAACTTTGATGTTAGTCCAGAAACTCTCTCAAAACCCTTCTCAGTCTCTACTCCAGTCGGTGACCTAGCTATAGCTAGAGGGGTATATAGAAATTACCTTGTCATAGTCTCTCAGAAAGTCACCTCAGCAGACCTTGTAGAGTTAGAAATGGTAGACTTCGATATCATTCTAGGAATGGATTGGTTACATTTCTATTATGCTTCAGTCGATTGTAGAACTAGGATTGTTCATTTTCAGTTTCAAAACGAACCAATCTTAGAATGGAAGGGTAGTAACTTAGCACCTATGGGTCGATTCATATTTTACCTTAAGTCTAGAAAGTTGATCTCTAAGGATTATCTCTATCATCTAGTTCAAGTTAAGGATTCAAGCTTCGAAACCCCAACTCTTGAGTCACTTCCAGTAGTTAATGAGTTCCCAAAAGTGTTTCCAGAAGATCTTCTCGAAGTTCCTCCTGAAAGGGAAATTAACTTTGAAATTGATCTCCTTCCAAATACCCAGCCTATTTCTATTCCTCCTTACAAAATGGCTCCAGCTAAGCTTAAGGAATTGAAAGAGCAATTGAAAGACCTTCTACATAAGGGCTTATCAGACCCAGTATTTCCCCATGGGGTGCACAATGTTGTTCGTGAAAAAGAAAGATGGTTCTCTCATAATGTGCATTGACTATAGGCAATTGAACAAGGTCACAATCAAGAATAATTAAGTACCTTATCACCAGGATTGATGACTTGTTCGACCAACTTCAGGGTGTTAGTCATTTTTCAAAGATAGACCTTAGATCCGGTTATCATCAGCTCAGAGTCAGAGATAGTGGCATCCTGAAAACAACCTTTAGAACTCGGTATGGTCATTATGAATTTGTAGTTATGTCATTTGGACTAACTAATGCTCCTGCAACTTTCATGGATTTGATAAACATAGTGATGAAGTAGTATTTGGACTTGTTCGTTATCGTCTTTATTGATGATATCCTCATTTTCTCTAGGAATGAGGAAGAACATGCGAATCATTTGAGGGTTGTCCTGCAAACTTTCAAAGATCGCCAGTTATTCACTTAGTTTAGCAAATGTGTGTTTTGGTTGCAGTCAGTTGCCTTCCTTAGGCATATAGTGTCTAGCGAAGGGATCCAAATGGATTCTCAAAAAATAGAAGCAGTGAAACAATGATCCAGACCTACCTATCCTACAAATATTAGAAGTTTCTTGGGTCTAGTGGGTTATTACAGAAGGTTCGTGGAAGGATTTCCATCCATAGCCTCTCCATTAACTAAGTTGACTCAGAAGAAGGTTAAGTTTCAGTGGTCAGATGATTATGAGAAAAGCTTCGCAAAAATATAAAATAGGTTGACTACAACTCCTGTTTTGACTCTACTAGAGGGTTCAAACGGTTATGTTATCTATTGTGATGCATCCAGAGTCGGCCTAGGTTGTTTGTTGATGCAAGCGGGGTAAGGTTATAACTTATGCTTCTAGACAACTTAAGGTGCATGAGAAGAACTATCCAACTCATGACCTCGAGCTTGCAGCAATGGTGTTTGCACTTCAGATTTGGAGACATTACTTGTATGGTGTTCACGTAGATGTGTTCACAGACAATAAGAGTCTTTAGTATGTGTTCACCCAGAAAGAGTTGAATCTTTGCTAGAGGAAATGACTTGAGTTCCTCAAGGATTATGATATGAGTGTGCATTACCATCCTGCTAAGACCAATGTAGTAGCAGATGCCCTTAACAGACTATCTATGGGTAGTGTAGCGCATATTGAGGAAGAAAGAAAAGAACTAGCAAAAGATGTTCACAGGCTTGCTCGCTTGGGAGTTCGCCTTATGAGCATACAAATGGTGGTGTAATAGTTCAGAATGGGTCAGAATATTCATTAGTAGCAGAGGTTAAGGAAAAGAAAGACAGTGATATGATATTGCTTCAACTAAAGGGTGAAGTCCATCAGCAGAGAGTTGAGGTTTTCTCCCAAGGGGGAGATGGTGTGCTTCACTATCAGGGTCGATTATGTGTTCTTAAGGTGGGTGTGTTGAGACAACAGATTCTTGCAGAAGCCCATAATTCTAGATATTCTATTCATCCCAGCGCCACTAAGATGTACCGTGATATGTGGGAAGTCTTTTGGTGGAATGGTATGAAAAGAGATATAGCGGACTTTGTGGCTAAATGCCCTAATTGCGAGCAAGTGAAGGTAGAACATCAGAAACCAAGAGGTATGACTCAAGAGATCAAAATTCGTACTTGGAAGTGGGAAGTGATCAACATGGACTTCATTACCGGTTTACCTAGTACTCACAAACAACATGACTCAATTTGGGTGATAGTTGACAGAGTTACTAAGTCTGCGTGCTTTTTGGCTATTAAGACTACAGACTCGGCGGAGGACTATCCCAAGCTTTACATTAATGAGATAGTCAGGTTGTATGGAGTTTCTTTGTCTATCATCTCAGATAGAGGTCCTCAATTTACCTCTCATTTTTGGAAGTCATTTCAGAAAGGTATTGGTACTTAGGTTAATCTTAGCACAATATTTCATCCGCAGACAGATGGTCAGGCAGAGCGTACCATGTAGACCTTAGAGGACATGTTGAGAGCTTCTGTGATCGATTTCAAGGGCAGTTGGGATGATCACCTTCCTCTTATAGAGTTCGCCTACAAAAATAGTTACCATTCCAGCAATCAGATGGCCCCTTATGAGTCATTGTATGGGCGTAGATGCAGATCTCCAGTTGGTTGGTTTGAAGTATGTGAAGCAGTCTTGATAGGGCCAGATTCGGTTCATGAGGCCATGTAAAAAGTTCAACTCATTAGAGACAGACTTAAGACAACCCAGAGTCGACAGAAGTCCTATGCAAATGTAAGGAGAATGGAATTAGAGTTCCCAGTTGATGATTGAGTTTTCCTAAAAGTGTCACCAATGAAGGGGGTGATGAGATTTGGCAAGAAAGGGAAGCTTAGTCCTAGATATGTAGGACTTTACAAGATCTTGAAAAGGGTTGGTAAAGTGGCTTATGAGTTAAAGGTGCCAACAGAACTAGCAGCAGTGCATCCGATTTTTCACATTTCATTATTGAAGAAGTGTGTGGGTGATCCAACATCTATTGTACCTTTAGAAATTGTGGTTATGAAGGATAGTCTTACTTATGAAGAGGTACCAGTTGACATCCTTGATCGTCAGGTTCGAAGGTTGAGAAACAAAGAAGTCACTTCAGTTAAGGTTTTGTGGAGGAATCAGTCCGTAGATGGAGCTACTTGGGAAGCAGAAGCAGCCATAAAGGCCAAGTACCCTCACCTCTTTCCTTCCGATTCTACTCCAGCTTGAGGTAATAGCTCCTCTTCAGTTTTTTTTCCAGTCGTTCATGCGTAGCTTCAGTCTTAGCATCATGTTCCTTCAGTTTGTACTTGCATTCTCAGTGTATTTGCATGTTCTTGGAACTTAGTTCAGTCAGAAATCAGTTTCCAGCGCTTAGTGGTAGGGTTTTCAGCTCTTTCCCTCCATCTCCACCTAGTAAGTCTTCATTCGAGGATGCATATTTCCAAGGAGGAGATAATGTAACACCCCATATCCGAAAATAGACCAATTGCAGAATTCAAAAGTTGCAGGTGGCACCGAGAGGCACCACCCACAGACCGTAAGGTGACCCACAACCCGTGTTAGTGCTTCGTGGTTCACGACCTGCGACCCTTCCTCTGAAAGCCCCAAAATTTTGGCCAAGTGTAGACCCACAGTCGAACCTACAAGCCGTAGGCTAGGCCACAAACCATGGATCGAGGCCCTAAATTACAGCCCCAGACGATAATCGATGGTTGACCAGCACGGACCGTTGGTTGATCCACGGTCCGTGGGTCTGGTCCGTCGGTTGGCCCTGATAGGAGTTAAGTCAGGGGTCGTTTTGTCTTTTTGTTATGCGTTGGACCCCTAAACTACGTAGTTTTGGTCAGTTTTAGCCTAGTAACTAAATTAGAACTTACTATAGTCAAATCATTCACCAAGAAATTGATCAAACTAGAGAAAAAGATAAGAAATAGGCGAGCAACCCTTGTTCAAGAATGCAACAAGGTTTCGTCAGTTCCAGCCCCGAAATCGAAAGATTTCTTTGTGAAATTTGTCACCAGGTATGTGGGATTTCACTAGTGGGTTCCTTTCACCCATTAGGTCCCTAGAATTCAGTCGGATCCTTGATTCCCTTCAGATTATCTAGACCTAGGGTTTCTAGAATTTTAGTAGATTATTATGAATTAGTTACTTTAATGTTCCGTATTAGATTTCCATGAATTTTGGCATTGTTTTGCGTAGATCCTTTCATAAATTCAGAACCGTAGCTATGTAGTTCTTTTAGTTTAGGAATTACACATGCTAGGACAGTTATTTCAGATATACATTGTCACGCCCCGAGCCTACACCCTGGGTGGGACTGGCACTCGAAGACCATTGCTGGCCCCAAGCGAACCTTTGGCCTGGCTTACTTAACTCAGCGGAAGACTTAACTCATCACATAAACATTTATGAAGGAACTAGAATGTCATAAAGGAACATTCAACTAGCCATTTAGGCAAACTCAAGTATTTAACATAAGAAATGAAAAGTAAAGACAACTGAAATAACTAACAGTCTGTCTGTCTGTCTATGAAGCCTCTAAAACAACTGAGATGGATGCTGGGACAAACCCCACAACATCCTAATGGACTAAACTAGAAAGCAATGAAAATAGATCCTCTGGAATGCAAGGAGGCTCACCGACTGACTCTGAACTATTCACTGGATCAACGGTGCGCTGAAATGCCGATCCTAGTTACATGTGTCTGCATCATAAGACAATGCAGGCCAACTGGAATCAGTACATTAAATGTACGAGTATGCGAGTTGGAATGCTAAAACAACATAGGTTTGAAAGGGAATTTGAAAGAAACACTTACCTTGACTCTTCTCAACTCAACATAACTGAACTCATTTCAATATGAAGCAATTTAAGACAAGTGCAATATAAAGAAAAGCTGTTTAAAAACATGTTGTCAACTCTGTGTGTATGCAAAGATACATAAAACTCTGAGATGTATGTAAGAATACAATAAACTGATTTATATAAAAATACAATAACTTATGTGGGAGTTTCTCTAACCGACAACCATCATATACGAGCTATAGTGATGATACATCGATCGACCTCACGCTGCCAGAGCATCTTTTACCGGGCCAAAAGTATAGAACCTGAATTGCCTAATGGATCCAGTAGTCTAATTTTAAAAGGATTCATCTAAAAAGTATGAACCTCTTCTACCCATGGTGGCTACATGGTTCTATGGGGGTTGTGGGTTCTTTGAACGCTCCCCCAATTCGGTGATCAATACTACTCCCAAAAAAATGTACTGACTCTTATGTTTTTTTTTTAAACATATTTCTTTCTGCTGATTTGAGATAATTGCTCAAAAACTTAGCTCAAAGGCTATCTTAGAAATCTCAGTTTCCGTGCTTGCTTCATTTAGAAAGATATCACTCTTTTATGAAAACTAGCCCGAAGGCTCTTTGAAAATCTCAGTTTCCGCTCTTATTTAAAATGTGAAAAACATTTTAAAATCTCTTTGGGTATACATAGTCCCCATATACTTCCTTGAAGAAAAGAACTTCAATTTTACTCTTTACTGAACTCAAAATTTAAGTCTTAAAACAAAGTTAAAACATTTGTGAAAGACTTTTATAAACTTTAAGAACTTATCTTAACTTGACTCTGACTTCTCTTGACTTTGACCTTAACTGCTCTTGACTTGACTCTTAACTGATCCTTGAATTGAATTATGGATTCAAGGATTAAGATTTGTGACTGGAAAGATCTCATGTTGTTTAGGAATGATTTTAGATAGCTAAACATGAGAAAACCCCGAAAATCAAAATACGAAGGTGGGTCCGCGACGCGGATTCATAATTAAAGTTTGGTTCCAAAAACGTCTTTTGAGGCAGAGCACTTCGTTTCAGCTCTGCGACGCGAAGCAGAAATTTTCAAAATTTGGGACCAAGAGCGCGACATGCGACCACCTTAAATTTCGTCCGACGAAATTTCTTCTTCGTTTTCCAGCCCCAGTTCACCTAAACTCGGTTATTTTTCTTAAATTACTTTTATATACAGATACCTAGAAAATGTACCTAAGAACCTAACTCGAAACGGCCTTATGATGCGACGTAACGAATTCAGAAACTTCCCAACTCAGTCAAATTCAAGAACAATATATCATTTCAAGAATAGGTATCAAGATCATCAATATTTAAATGCTTTTAGGACGAATCCAAACTTAAATAAATATGTTTGGCACGTGGGAGAACGATCCCAACGTTATGAGAGCCTCACATACCTGATCGAAGCAAATCCTTAGCGAAAACACCAATATTCTTGATGAAATTGCCTTTTTCTTGTTCATCTTTTGTCTTCTCCTTTCTCCTTAGCCCTAGCGTGAAAATTCTGATTTTCTAAAACTGACTAAGTTCAGTCTTGACCCTTATTAAATTCCTAAAATCGGACTAAAATAATAGGGTAGTGAAAAGACTAAAATACCCTTTAAAATCCTGGATTGGACACTTCCTTAATCCAACAGCCCAACTTCCAAAGGGCATAACTTACTCATACAAACTCGAAATCACGCAAACTTGGCGGTGTTGAAAAGATCATTCCAAGAGTTTTCCAACCATATCTGGAATTACACCTAAATCATCCTGATCTAGGAGTTATGATCATTTGAAGTTGACCAAAAACTCACTTTTCCTAACTTGACAAATTTCCAGATTTCAATTCTTTCAAAACAAAAAAAATGACTATTTCCAATTATAAGCTTCTTCTTAGTTATATCAAATTGCGAGATGTTACATACATGCCTCAGATTTGAATGTTTCATTATCAGCATATTAATATTGCATTTTCAGTTAGCATGTCAGTTTTGAGCTATCCAGTATTACAAAAATTCAGTCATAAATTGTTAATTATATAATCAATTGGGAGAAGCTTAATACCGAGTGGACTAGGGTTAGTCGGCCTCAAGTCCCAGAACTACGTACTCCGTAGGTTGTAATTCCCCTCTGTGGGCATCATTTTAGTGATCACGCCAATCATGCCTCTATACCTCTGGCAGGGTATAGTGGATCCTCTCGATGGGGCGTATACATCGGACTCCACATTTATCTCATTTTGTTTTATGTCGGTTATTAGTAACTCCCACAGTTTAGTCAGATTCTAGTGCATTGACCAGGTTATCAGTTATAGTTCAGTTTTCAATCTCAGCATGCTATGTACTTGGTCATTGCATTCAGTTTAGTTCATATTCAGTATATCTCAGTATCCTTATCATGTTCAGATAATATCATTGCTTTATTGCTTGTTCAATTATATGTTTTATTCAACTTTATTCTATCCTGCATGTTGAGTACCTTTCAAGTACTGACGCATACTCTGCGCTACATCTTCTCATGATGTATGTTCAGGTTCTCAGCTTCCAGATCACATATAGATTGGTTCCCGATCTTCAGTTCAGCAGCATTAGTGGCGAGTCCTCATTCTTCGAGGACGAGTGACATGATTATATGTCTTTTGATTTTAGCTTTAGTTTTAGTTTTGCTAGATCTAGCTGGGGCATGTCCCAACATTTCTTGTCACTAGAAGCTTTATTTCAGACATAGTTAGATTTAGCTTTAGCATTTGAGTTTGACTTTTCAGTTGTTGTTAAACTCTTAGTTTTTATTTATTCAGATAGTATATAGGTATTCCCATCATCCCAGATTATTCATATGATTTAACTTCCGCACAATATTTGTTGATTCAGTTTACTTTAGTATGCCTATTATATGCCAGCAGGGTTAGGTTGGTGTCACTTGTGATCCTAGGTTCCGTGTCCGCGTCTAGGGGATAGCCTCAAGGCGTGACAGTAAAATTGTCAAGTCATAATTAATTTATATTTATTTTAAATAGATTTAGAGAATGATTAAAAAAATAATCAAAATAAGGGAGGTAGACGTAATATTGTAAGTCACAAGAAAAGTGAATGTTATAGAGTGAAAAATAAAAACAGATCTCCGAAATTATTCCTAAATAAAAAGAATTAAGTAAAGTATAACAAAAGACTCACCACAATCCACAAATATGGATCCACTAGACATTGGATCCGGCAAATTGGAAGTAAATCAATCAATCAATATATATATATATATATATATATATATATATATATATATATAGGAGAATCATAAGCATGCTGATGTGGCATGCCTCTTTGATCAGGAAATAGATTTATCTATTTTCTCAATTTTTTTAATTTTATTTTAATTTTCAATGAAAAATGTTTTAAATAAATATTAAATATGATAGAGAAATGTTAGTGCCTTTAAAAACTTCTTGCTCAAATGTTGCCATTTATAAAATGGCACATTCCAATTAAATCTCTTACCTCTTAATTACACATCAAATTCGTAAAAATTAAAACGGTTCATTTTACTCTATTATTTTTGCATTAATTCCTATATTTTTTAATTCCTTTTTATATAATGATAACATAATAATATACTAATATTTTGTATGTATAAAAAATCAGCCCACGTAATAGTAATATATCATGGCTTTAATATTGAGTTTTCATTCTTCAATAAATTGAATAATTAATGGATAGTGAATGTCTATGTTTCTTCATCTTTCCCCTTCCTATAACCCCCATATATTCAACAATTACTCTTACATTTACTTTTTGCATTAAATCTTGGGAGTAATGATCTTTCAGTAGTATTTTTGCATATATATACTTTTCATTTCTTTTCAACAATAGTGTATGTTAAGCTTATTTTGGGAGCAATGATCTTTCAGTAATATTTTTGCATATATATACTTTTCATTCATTTTCAACAAAAGTATATGTTATGCTGAAAAATAACATAGTGTATATGTTATGCTGATTAATAAAACAAAAGGTAATGCAAACGGAGATGCGATTGTATAGGTACGTAATTCTTCTGTCCACTTTTAATTAATTTATTTTTGGATGAGGGAGGATGAGACGATTGTATAGATACATAATTTTTCTGTCCAATTTTAATTAATTTATTTTTGGATGAGGGAGGATACTTTTATATATATATATATATATATATATATATATACTTTTCATTCCTTTTCAACAAAAGTGTAAGTTATGCTGAAAGATAACATATTGTATATGGTATGCTGATTAATAAAAGAAAATGTCATGCAAACGGAGAGGCAATTGTATAGGTACGTAATTCTTCTATCCATTTTTAATTAATTTATTTTTGGATGAGGGAGGATGAGACGATTGTATAGGTACGTAATTCCTGTGTCCAATTTTAATTAATTTATTTTTGGATGAGGAAGGATGCTTTTATGATGATATGAAAATTTTGATTAATATCAAATAGAATTTGATTAATATCAAATAGAATTTGATTAATATCTATTTGATATTTTTTTCTTGTGATATGTCGTGGATATTTATAGAATATGGCACATTTGAGAAAGAAGTTTTATAGGTATGTAATTCTTTTGTCTACATTTAATTAATTTATTTTTGGATGAGGGAGGACGCTTTTATGATGATATGAAAAAATTGATTAATATCAAATCGAATTTGATTAATATCTATTTGAATTTATTTTCTTGTGATATGCCGTGAATATTAAATTTACATATATAGACCAACATATAATAGTTGAAATTAAATTTTGAATAGGTGACTTATTTATAAATATGGTTATGAGTTTTGTGCTTTTTAAATTATTTTTTTGTTATGATGAATTTTGAGTGATAGCCATTTAGTATCATCTATTTTTTCTTCTGGAATAGGAACAAATGATTCTAAACTTTTGGCTTGCTTTTGATGTCATGGTAATTTGAGTGATATTGTGGTCATTTTAGAATTTTTCACAAAAAATCAAATATGAGAAAAACAATTACTATATTTAATAGCCGTTTAGCCATGCTTTATTATAAAAATAGAAAAAATAATTTTATTGTCAAAGTGAAACGCCACCTTATTATTTTAACAAGTAGCTAACTATAATTAAAGTTATTTATGTGTTTAAAATTAATTTAACTTTAAGAATCTCAAATGTTTAAAAATATTTGTCTAAAAGAGATGTCAAATCACTTCTCCATAAATTAATTTATAGACATTGACAAATATTTCATATAATATATAGATACAAATAATTATTCAAGAGTTAATCTGATATGCTGAATTTATAGGATAGAATAATGAGACATTGATATAGTAACAAAATTAATTTTTAAAATTCAAAATTATTAAAAAAAAAGTAGAGTAAATGAAGGGATTTATTTGATTAATGGGATGATAGATGGAATCTAGTATTTTGTAAAGTACGACTACAACGAAGGAAGAAAAAAAGAAGAAAAAATTGAATAAAATTCAGCATTGTATGACCATGCAAGTAATTAATACAATGTTTCTATATTGACACTTATATTTATTTGTTTTTTTAATTATGGTATTAGTTTATGGATAGTGAATTACATTTGTTCATGTTTGTAGATAAAAAAATGTACAAAACGATAGTAAATTAAAGTTGTCATCATGTTTAATATTTCAAATTTTATTTACTATTATGCTCGCGCGAAGCGCGAATGAGTTTACTAGTGATGAGATAAAAAGGATTCCTTCATAGAGGCAAACTATTCTTTATTTGACTAAGAAAAAACACACACATGCCTGCAACTATCATAAGAAGAACATGTATATGCTTTTAACAAATAAATGTTGAACATTACATTCTTAATCAACAATTGTCTTAGGCATACCTATTATTTTTTTTTAAAAGTAGTCTACAATATATAGTTGGTGCAAGCTTGCAAGCACTGTATATAGGGTTGACATCATAAAAAATGTGTTATAGGTTGCTTATCAAAATCCAACATGAGTGGCGATGCTCATTTCATTGTTATTTTCTTCTTTTCAAAATGATCCTTTCGTGGAGCCCTTACTCAATACCTACCTATCCCTATCCCATATATAATATTGCTCTTCATATTTAAGCAATCTAGCTCCATTATTATTATTTCAAGTTCCATAAGCAATTGCAACTCTTTTGCACCTCTTAATTAATGCTAGCTTACACTTTTGGCTTGACCATAAAACTGTTTATTATATAGCACTAGGCCTGGCGAGGGACCAGGATGGCCCACCCCGACCCGGTCAATTACTGGCTCGAGACCCGTCTAGCCTGGTTATTAGGGGATCGGGGAGGGGACGGTTCACATTTTCATCCCGCTCGACCCGATTCGAATGAACCGACGGTCTGGCGGGACACACCTATTAATTTTTATATTTTTGAATTTCAAATATTACCGTTGGGGCTACGGCTAGTGCCCCTCCCCCTCCCCCCCCTCCAACGGCTATAATCAATTTTTTTTATCATAATTCTTGATTCCACTTAATTTTCAATTCTAAATTCTCAATTTGTATTATAATATTTATATTTTAATTAATATCATAATATCTATAATATAAATTTATTTAAATTTTATATTCCTATCAAGTATTCAAGTTACAACTTACAAGTTACAAACTACAACAATATTTTTGGAGCAAGCTTCAAGAATTGGTTATAACGTCTGCTATTAACGCAGACGTTTGGTACGTTTATTTCATTTTTATTGTTTATTTAATTTTTTGCAATTAGTTTTTATGTTATTATTATTTTTATATTGCACTAAACATTTTATTAAATATGAGTTCCATCAAAAAAATATCCGGTAGGGAGAAAGTAACAACCGCTATTTCTAATCTATTTATTTTTTTCTAAAAAAGGTAGTAAGAAAAAATATAAAAGTAAATGTGGTGGTTCTTCTTCTAAATCAATGCCTAGAGTTATATTTAATACAAATGATTCTACTTATGTTGATGATACTTTTTTCACTCCTCATTTTAATATAGATTCAAATGTTGAAATTGATCATGAAGTTTTAGAACGCTGTTATGGTAGTACTAATTGTGATGAAAATTTAGGTGAAAAAGTAGAAGTTGATTCGGAAGAAGATGAATTGGAAGAAACACCTACTAGTTTGGCGACGAAAGATCCAACTCAAACTACAATTTCAATTGAGCAAACTTATCAACGCTCCCGCCCCCCCTCTGTACCTCCTACAAGGGGAAAGGTGAAGTATCAACGCTCTAAAACTTCTGTTCTGTAGCAATTTATGATTTTATATAAGTAAAACTCTATTGTTATTTGTCATAAGTGTAAACAACACTTTATACATAGACAAGGTGGAGTTCAAGGTGGGACAGGGGCTTAAATAGAAATTTGTTAACTTGTAAACCGATTGAATATAAGGCCGCCAAAGCTCTAGCCGATAAAAAAAAGAATTCAAATTAATGATGTTGATATTAATTCTAATGTTAATCAATTGGCAGGGGCTTCTAACATGGTTTAAGGAACATTGGATCCTTCTAACCCCGCTGGTCCACTTACACAACGTAAATATAATAAAGAAATAGATCGCAAAAATTTAGCTAAGATGGTTTATGTTTGTGGTGTGCCTTATGATTTTCCTTCACATCCCAATTTTATTGAATATATTCAACAAACTTATAATCCTTCTTTTAAAGGTGTTTCAAGAAATACTATTACAGCTGATTTTTTTTTATATCAAGGTAAACATTGTCAATATCTTCGTTGTTTATTTAGCATATTAGATTGTAGAGTGTCTATAACTTCCGACATAAATTGTAGGGTGAATAGACATGATTATTTAACTGTTACAACACATTGGATTGATCATAACTGGAATTTGGAAAAAAGAATCTTAAGTTATAAAGAATGTGTAGAGAAAAAACGGGTGCATATATAGCTTCAACTATTTTAGGTGTTTTAGATTTTTATATGCTTTTAGATAAAATAATGAGTGTCGCATTAGATAATGCATCTAATAATACAAATGTTGTTAGTATGTTAAAAACTAGACTATGTCCAATTGATACTAATTCTTTTCATATTAGATATGTATTAAATTTAGTTGTACAAGATGGTGTTTCATTATTTGATTGTGGTTATATGAAAATTGAATATGTTGTTTTATGATTTTTTTATGCTCATAGACCTACTAGAATTAGGGAATTTAACGAGCGTTGTGCACTATGTGATATGACACCACGAAAAGTTTCCAAACATGTTAAAATAAGGTGGAATTCTTTTTTATGAAATGTTATTAGTTGCTTATGAATATAAAGGACCCATGCAAATGATTTTTTATGTTCATAATGTTGACCTACTAAAAAGAATTTGTGAAGCAGATTGGGAACAAACTAAAGAACTATTGGATTTTTTAAAACTTTTTTATAAGGCTACAACCATGTTCTGGAATTTATTATCCTACTATTTCATCAGTATTAATAAATATTTGTGCTATTTCAATTCAATTTTCTAAGTTCAAAAAAATTTGAAAAATCTAGAGAGGCTATTGAAGGGATGATTGAAAATTTTTAATTTTTTTTTCCTATTCCTCAAATTTATTTAACTGCGACTTTAGTTAACCCTCAATATAAATTACGAGGTGTGCAGAGACTTGTTGAAACTTTTTATGATACTTTAGAAATTTTACCGGGAGAAGTTTCAACTTGTGAAATATGTAAGTCTAACATAAAATTTCAAGGCAAAATTTTGTATGAAAAATATAGAACTATAGAAATTACTGAAGGAGAAGTTTCTCAAACTTCAAATGCTGCAAGTAATGATGAAATTGATAATTTTATGCAAGGTTTTCTAGGTCTTAATTCTACTAACCATGATAATATTAAAGAATATCTTAATCAGTCTTTAGAAACTGTAACACCTAGGAAATCTAAAAGACTAAACTAGGCCTAAGTGAGAGGGGTAGGGCCAAGGAAGAGGGAAAGAGCCAAGGAAAGGGCTAGGGCAGCCTACTCTTCCATAGACACTGCCCACCTTCCCACAACCACCACCATGGCTCGTGGTGTTACTCATAGTGGTGAGGCAGTTGCTACCCCAAGGCTGGCCAAAACAGCCTCCTCCACACGAGGTCCTTGATGGCTCATGAAGGCCACCACGGCCGTGGGAGGGCTCGGGGTCTTCACTTATCCTTTGGGGGGGGGGGGGGTAAAGGGGTGGAACCCTAGATACTGGTTCAAGGACCATGGAGGGAACCACAACTTGTGGTAGGGACCACAGCTCGTGGGACCTCACGTGGTCATGAGGCAGACTACTGTAGGCTAAGGGAAATTTGGGTCTTTCCGATTTTAATTGGATTAATACCATGTCATTTTGCCTAAGCCTAGGACCCCTATATAAGTAATTTTAACCCCAAAACTTACCCATTCAAGTCATTATTCTCAAAACCAAAAAGAAAATCAAAGATCTTCCTCTTCAAAATATTTCTCTCTCTAGAAACTTGAAGAAGAAGAAATGATTCAAGCTAGGATCAAGGTCAAGTCTCAATTACTCCATTGAAGTTAAGCTTTGGGCTTTGAGGTATGATAGTTTTCATCCATGTATTCCTTCCATCCATGGAGTTCCCAAATTGCTCAATTTCAAAGATTAGAATTCCCCAATTGAGTTAGGATTTTCTTCAATTATCATAGGTTCTCTTCAATGTTGATTTAAATGATTGAATTATGATATCTTATGAATGAATTGATGAATTACAATGATTTTATGATGATTACCCCCATGAACCCATGTAATCCCCATGTTTTCAAGTTATGAATCATATGATGTGAGATTTTTGATCTTCAAGGAATAGTTTTATGAAATTAAGCACGTATTGCAAGATTTACATGAATTTATGATGAAATCCATATCTAAACCATATTTTATAAGTGTTGATGATTGAAAGTGGGTTTTGACCTTGGAAGGGTAAATTATGAAATTATGCATGTCTTTATGAACTCTATGCAAATGTTTTAAGGATGCTTTGATAGTAAAGTATCAATGATTATTATGATGTGTTATTGAAAGGATTTTTATCATAAACACAGAATAGCATGATGTGAAAGGTTTCTGACATAATAAGGATTCTTAGGTTGAAAGGCTCGCTCACCTAATTGAATCAAAGATTAAATTATATTATAAAAGATCATGGACGGTGAAATGTTTTTTCATGCATGGTCTAATGAGCTATCCTAACGAAATTAATTTGATTTGGTTGTCCAAGGGCACCTTTTCATGTGTAATGAAGTCAAGTAAGAAATGTCTATTCTGTGGGATTTATGCTTAGCACCGAGTGGTTATTGAATATGAGATGGAATCTCTCACGATAGTAGAGGCCGGGTTTTCGAAGTAATCTCATGAGATGGAAGCCCTCACGTCAGTAGAGGCCGAGTTTATAGTAGCAATCTCCTTATCTCATAACTATGTGCCCCCATAGGTTGATTAGATGTGGGATCCACTTAAGCTAGATTGTCATGGCTCTACCTTGGCAAGTAGGACAACCTTTTTCGGTGTGGGAAACACTGGGGATCATGTTATAGCTCACATGATCTCATGTCTGTTAAGGCTAATTCCCCACAAGTAATAATGAAATAAGGTTACTTCAAGAAGTATCACATATAAGTTTCAAAGGTTTTAAAGATGAAGTTAACTTGCATTGACCATGATTTATGACTTATGTTTTATAACTCTTTCATATGATATTTAACTTGGTCAATTGCATGTCATGAAATGAAATGTCCCTTTTTGCATGATTTCAAATGTTCTATGCATGGCTATCATACTTGGTACATTTTTTTTGTACTAACGCATACTCTTGCCTACATTTTCCCCAAATGTAGGGTCCAACATTCAGGGTGCTCAGCTTCATGGCTAGTTGGTGATTTGATTGATTCTCGAGCTTTGGTGAGTCCTCATGCTTCGAGGACGGAGCTTTATTGTTTTAGTCTCTTTCATGTATTTCTCTTTTGGACATGATGCAAAAGCTAGGCTCAATTTCATTCTATTGTATTAGATGGTTGTGATGAGACAAGAGTTTAGACTTCCGCTTTTCGTTTTATAAAATGTTTTGAACTTGAACTACTGTTTTACTCTTATTGTTATATTTCTTATGTTATGAGAGCTAAGTGGCTTGTATGGAGTCCTTCGGGGTTCTATACGCCATGTTACATCTAGGGGGTACCCCTGGGTCGTGACAAACTTGGTAATTAGAGCACAATGTTTAGAATAGTCCTAGGATGTCTTATAAGCCACGTCTAGTAGAGTCTTGTTCATGAGTGTGTATGGCGCCACATTTATGAATGAGAGGATACAAGATGATTAGGAAACTCAATTACTTTCATTACTCTTAAGTCGTGCGATAGAGTTTAACTCTATAAGGTCTCTATCCTAATCCTTATCCTATGTTCTTGAGGATATTGCTACCCGAAGAGCGTATGCTACAAGGAATGCGAAGGAGATTGCGGAACAAGAAGATCCTCCCCAAGCTCCTCAAGTTCTGGTCGATCCTTTGGCTGAGCAAGTGTCAAATGCAGAGTTTAGGGCGGTTTTCAAGTATTGGCCCAGGCTATGACGGCCCAAGCAAATAGGGAGGTAATGGTTCCCATGAACCCAAATGTGGGTACGACGACTTCAAGAGTAAGAGACTTCACAAGAATGAACCCTCCGGAGTTTCATGGTTCCTAAGATGAGGAAGATCCTCAAGAATTTATTGATGAGGTCTATAAGGTTTTGATGATCATGGGAGTTATACCGATGGAAAAGGTGGAGTTGGCCACTTACCAATTGAAAGGTGTGGCTCAAGTATGGTATAACTAATGGAAAGAAGGGAGATCGAAAGATGAAGGTCCTCTTGATTGGGAGAAGTTTAAGGCCATTTTTCTTGATAGGTTATTTCCCCTTGAGATGAGGGAAGCCAAGGTGCTTGAGCTCATTAACCTTCGACAGGGAAGTATGAGTGTGAGGGAATATGCTCTAAATTTCACTCAATTGTCCAAGTATGCTCCGTCAATGGTTGCAGATTCAAGGGCTAGGATGAGTAAGTTTGTATCAGATGTGTCCGAAATGGTGGTTAAGGAGTGCCAAACCGCAATGCTCATTCATGACATGGAAATCTTTCGTCTTATGGTGCATACACAACAAATTGAGGAGGAAAAACTTAAGGAAAAGTCTAGGGAGGTAAAATGGGCTAGGACCAGTGATGAAAATTTCTCTAATGCAAGGTCCGATGGACAAGGTCATCCTTGATTTTGACAAAGGTTTTCCGGTCAAGGTTCCTACAATGCTCCTCCTAAGTTCAACAAAGATAGGGTGTCTAACCCTAAGCATCAAGGAGGTAATGGTAGTGTTTCTTCATTGCCTAGGCCTAATTGTACTAAGTGTGGAAAGAAGCACGATGGTAAGTGCCTAGCCAACACAGATGGCTGTTTTGGTTGTGGTAAGACTGGTTACAAAATGAGGGATTGCCCGATGCTTGTGGCTAAAGAAAGAGAGGGCAAACAAGCTACTCCTCATGGTTTGGGTTCCAATGATCCTAAGCAAAACCGGTTCTATGCGCATCAGACTCGAGGTGAACAAGAAGGTTCTCCTAATATGGTTACCGGTATGTTGAAAGTTTTCCAACTTGATGTATATGCTTTACTTGATCCCGGTGCTACCTTGTCTTTTGTGATGCCATATGTGGCTATGAGGTTTGATGTGCTCCCTGATGTGTTGTTAGAACCTTCTGTTGTCTCTACTCCTGCTGGTGATTTTATTGCGGCTATGAGGGTCTATAGAAAGTGTCATGTTTCCTTGTCCCATAGAGTTACTCTTGTTGACTTGGTAGATCTTGATATGTTAGACTTTGATGTTATCTTGGGTATGGATTTGTTGCACTTATGTAATGCTTCTATCAATTGTAGAACTCGTGTAGTCAAGTTTCAGTTCCCAAATGAGCTTATCCTAGAATGCAAGGCGGGAAATTATATGCCTAAGGGTCAGTTTGTTTCTTATCTTAAATCTAGAAATATTATCTCTAAGGGTTGTTTTTACCATCTAGTTAGGGTGAGGGATGTAGATTCTGAAACCCCTACTCTTGAGTCGGTCCCCGTTATAAGTGAATTTCTAGAAGTATTCCTGATGACTTACTCGGTATTCCTTCTGAGCGGGAAATAGACTTCGGTATTGACCTTCTCTCAGATACGCAACCTATCTCTATTCCTCCTTACTGTACGGCTCTGGCAAAACTTAAGGAGTTGAAACAACAATTGAAGGATTTGTTGGATAATGGTTTCATCTGACCGAGTATCTCTTCATGGGTTGCTCCAGTTTTATTTGTGAAAAAGAAATATGGTTCTCTTCGGGTGTGTATAGATTATCGATAGTTGAAAAAGGTGACCATTAAGAATAAGTATCCTCTCCCAAGGATAAATGATTTATTTGACCAATTCTAGGGGCAAGTTATTTCTCTAAGAACCAATTGAGGGTGAAAAATGATGACATTCTGAAAATGGCTTTTCAAACTCGGTATGGTCATTATGAGTTTTTATTGATGTCGTTTAGGTTGACTAATGTCACGCCCCGAGGTTATACCCTAGACGCAGACACAGGAACAAGGATCACGAGTGACCCCAAGCTAACACTGCTGGCATATCATAAGCATACTAAAGTAAACTGAATCAATAAAACACTGTGCGGAAGCTAAAAAATATGATAATCTGAAAAGATGGGTAATACCCATATACTATATGAGTAAAGAAAACTGAATGTTTGAATACAAATGAAAAGTAAAACTCTAAAACTATGGCTGAAACTAACTATGTCTGAAATAAGCCTCTAAACTGACTAGAAATATTGGGACATGCCCCAGTTAAATCTAGCAAAAACTGAAAACTAAAGACTAAAATGGAAAGATAACATGTCAACTGTTCTCGAAGAATGAGGACTCATCACTGATGTTGCTGAACTGAAGATTGGGAATCGATCTATGTGTGATCTGACTGTTGAGGACCTGAACCTATATCACAAGAAGATGTAGCGCAGAGTATGCGTCAGTACTTGAAAGGTATTGAGCCTGCATGATAAAGTACAGCTAAATAATAAACCAAAGCATAATTTCTGAGCAATGATAAGAGATAAACATGATACCAAACTGAAAACACTGAATCATGAACTACTGAATGCAATGATCAAGTTTATAACATGCTGAAACTGAAATCTGACTGTAATGGATAAAATGGTCAATGCAATAGAATCTGACTGAATTGTGGGAGCTACTAATAACCGACATAAAACCACATGATCTAAATGTGGATTCCGATATATACACCCCATCGAGAGGACCCAATATACCCTGCCAGAGGTATAGAGGCATGACTGGCGTGATCACTAAATGATGCCAACAGAGGGGACTTACAACGTACGGGGCACGTAGTTCTAGGACTTGCGGGTGAATGACCCTAGTCCACTCGATATTAAGCTTATCCCAATTGATTATGTAATTTGGCAATTTATAACTGAAATGTTGTAATACTGGATAGCTCAAAATACTGACATGTTAACTGAAAATGCAACATTAATGTACTGATAATGAAACATTCATAACTAGAGCATGTATAACTGAATAAACTAACCAGCATGTGCAATTCATGAACTAAAAGAACTACATAGCTAGGGTTCTGAATTTATGAAGGAATTTATACCAAACCATACTAAAATCATGAAAATATGATTAGGAATATTAAAGTAACTAATTTATATTGATCTGCTGAAATTCTAGAAACCCTAGGTCTAGCTAATATTAAGAGAATCAAGAATCTTAGTGAATTCTAGGGACCTAATGGGCGAAAGTAACCCACTAGTGAAATCCCACATACCTGGTGACGAATTCCATGGAGAAATCTTTCAATTTCGAGGCTGAAATTGATGAAAACCTGCTGCATTCTTGGACTAGGGCTTGGTCGACTCTTTCTTCTTCTGCATTCTAATTTTCTATGTTTTTGGTGAATGATTTGCTTAGGGTAGATTCTAATTTAGTTACTTGGCTAAAACTAACCAAAACTGCATAGTTAGGGGTTAAACGACGTAGCATAGAGGTCTAACGCATAAGGAAAAGACCAATAGACTCATGACTTAAACGTTGTCGGGGTCATCGACGGACCATGTATTGACCGACGGTCCTGCTGGTCAATCGTCGATCGGCAAGTGGGAGCTGAAACTGGGGGTGTGATCCACGGACACAGACCATGGTTTATAACCTAACCTACGATCCGTAGGTCCGATCGTGGGTCGATATTTAGATGAATATCTGGGGTTTTCTTGGGAAGGGTCACAAGTATCCATCCACGTACCAACAACACGGGCCATGGGTCACCCTACATTCCATGAGTGGCAACCGTGGGTTGCACTTGCAACTCTGAAATCTTCATTTTGGTATGTTCTAGCATACGGGGTGTTACATTATCTACCCCTTGAGAACATTCGTCCTCGAATAAAGACTAAACTAGTTGAAATAGAGGGAGAGAGCTGAACCCCTACCACTAAACACTGGAAACTAATTTCTGACTGAACTAAATTCCAAAAACATGCAAATACGCTGAAAATGCAAGTACAACCTGAAGGAACATGATGCTAAGACTAAAACTGCGCATGAATGAATGAAAAACTGAAGAGGAACTATTACCTCAAGCTAGAATGGAATCAGAATGAAAGAGGTGAAGATACTTGGCCTTCATGGCTGCTTCTGCTTCCCAAGTAGCTTTCTTTATGGACTAAGTCCTCCATAAAACCTTGCAAAATCGACTTCTTTGTTTCTCAACCTTCGAACCTGACGATCAAGGATTTCAACTGGTACCTCTTAAAAAGTGAGACTATCCTTCACTATCACGCTTTCTAAAGGTACAATAGATGTTGGGTCACCCACACACTTCTTCAACAACGAAATGTGAAAAACTGGATGCACTGCTGCTAGTTTTGCTGGCAACTCTAACTCATAAGCCACTTAGCCAACTCTTTTCAAGATATTGTAAGGACCTACTTATCTAGGACTCAGCTTCCCTTTCTTGCCAAATCTCATCACCCCCTTCATAGGTGACACTTTCAGAAAAACCCAATCATCAACTTGGAACTCTAATTCCTTTCTCATTACATCTGCATAGGACTTCTGGCGACTCTAGGATGTCTTTAGTCTATCTCTAATTTGTTGCACTTTCTCCATAACATCATGAACTGAATCTGGCCCTATCAAGGCTGCTTCACCTATTTCAAACCAACCAACTAGAGATCTACATATACGCCCATACAATGCCTTATAAGGGGCCATCTGAATGCTGGAATGGTAACAATTATTGTAGGCGAACTCTATAAGAGGAAGGTGATCATCCCAACTACCCTTGAAATCGATCACACAAGCTCTTAACATGTCCTCTAAGGTATGAATGGTACGCTCTGCCTGACCATCCGTTTGTGGATGAAATGTTGTGCTAAGATCAACCTGAGTACCAAGACCTTTCTGAAACGACTTCTAGAAATGAGAGGTAAACTGAGGACCTCTATTCGAGATGATAGACAAAGGTACCCCATACAACCTGACTATCTTATTAATGTAAATTTTGGCGTAGTCATCCACCGAATCTGTAGTCTTGACCACCAAAAAGTGCGCAAACTTAGTAACTCTATCAACTATCACCCAAATGGAGACATGTTGTCTGCGAGTACGAGGTAAACCTGTGATGAATTCCATGTTGATCACTTCCCACTTCCAAATAGGAATGTCGATCTCTTGAGTCATACCTTCTAGTTTCTGATGTTCTACCTTGACTTGCTGACAATTGGGGCACTTAGCCACAAAATCCGCTATATCCCTTTTCATACCATTCCACCAAAAGACTTCCCACAGATCACGGTACATCTTAGTGGCGCCTGGATGAATAAAATATCTAGAGTTATGGGATTCTGTGAGAATCTGCTGTCTCAACTCACCGACCTTAGGAACACATAATCAACCTTGATAGCAAAGCACACCATCTCCCCATTGGGAGGAAACCTCAACTCTGTCCTGATGGACTGCACCACTAAGTTGGAACAATATCAGATCACTGTCTTGTTTTTCCTTAACCTCCGCTACCAATGATGATTCTGACCCATTCTGGAGTATTACACCACCATCTGATATGCTCATAAGATGAACTCCTAAGCGAGCAAGTCTATGAACATCTTTTGCTAGTTCCTTTCTTTGTTCCTCAACATGGGCTACACTACCGATAGATAGTCTACTCAGGGCATCTGCTACCACATTGGCCTTACCAGGATGGTAATCCACACTCATATCATAATTCTTGAGGAACTCAAGCCATATCCTCTGGCGTAGATTCAACTCTTTCTGGGTGAACACATACTAAAGGCTCTTATGGTCTGTGAACACATCTACGTGAACACCATACAAGTAATGTCTCCAAATGTTAAGTGCAAACACCACTGCTACAAGCTCGAGGTCATTAGTTGGATAGTTGTTCTCATGCACCTTAAGCTATCTAGAAGCATAAGCTATAACCTTACCTCGCTACATCAACACACAACCTAGGCCGACTCTGGATGCATCATAGAAGATAACATAACTGTCTGAACCATCTGGTAGAGTCAAAATGGGAGTTGTAGTCAACCTAGTTTTCAGTTCTGCGAAGCTTTTCTCACAATCATCTGACCACTGAAACTTAACCTTTTTCTGAGTCAACTTAATCAATGGAGAGGCTATGGATGAAAATCCTTCCACGAACCTTCTGTAATAACCAGCCAAACCTAAGACACATCTGATATATGTAGGAGAGGTAGGTCTGGTCCATTGTTTCACTGCTTTTATTTTTTGAGAATTCACTCGGATCCCTTCGCTAGACACTATGTGACCAAGGAAAGCAACGGATTGCAACCAAAACTCACATTTGCTAATCTTAGCGAATAACTGGCGATCCTTGAGAGTTTGCAGGATAACCCTCAAATGATTCGCATATTCTTCCTCGTTCCTAGAGTAAATGAGGATATCATCAATAAAGACGATAACGAAGATGTTCAAATATTGCTTGAACACTCTGTTCATCAAATCCATGACAACTGCAGGAGCATTGGTTAGTCCAAATGACATAACTACAAATTCATAATAACCATACAGAGTTCTGAAGGCTGTTTTTGGGATGTCACTATCTCTGACTCTGAGCTGATGATAACCGGATCTGAGGTCTATCTTTGAGAAATGACTAGCACTTTGAAGTTTGTCAAAAAAGTCATCAATCCTGGGGATGGGGTAGTTATTCTTGATTGTGACTTTGTTCAACTGCCTATAGTTAATGCACATTCTAAGAGAACCATCTTTCTTCTTCAAGAAAAACATTGGTGCACCCCATGGGGAAACACTGGGTCTGATGAAGCCCTTATCTAGAAGATCTTTCAACTGCTCTTTCAGTTCCTTAAGCTCATCTAGAGCTATTCTGTAAGGAAGAATAGAAATAGGCTGGTTATCTGGAAGGAGATCAACTCCAAAGTCAATTTCCCTTTCAGAAGGAACTCCAGGAAGATCTTCTGTAAACACTTTTGGGAACTCATTTACTACTGTAATTGACTCAAGAGTTGGGGTTTCGGAGCTTGAATCCTTAACCCGAACTAGATGATAGAGAAACGCCTTAGAAATCATCTTTTTGGCCTTAAGGTAAGAAATGAATCGACCCATAGGCACTATGCTACTACCCTTTCATTCTAAGATTATTTCGTCTGGAAACTGAAAACGAACAATCCTAGTTCTACAATCGACTGAGGCATAACAGGAATGTAACAAATCCATGCCTAGAATGACATCGAAGTACCATTTCCAACTCTACAAGATTTGCTGAGGTGATTTTCTGAGAGACTGTGACAAGGCAGTTTATGTATACCCGTCTAGCTATAACTGGGTCACCGACTGAAGTAGAGACTGAGAAGGGTTCTGAGAGGGTTTTTGGACTAACATCGAATTTGACTGCTATATAAGGAGTTACAAAGGAAAGAGTAGCCTCTGGATGTAACAATGCATAAACATTTAAGTCAAAGACTCGTAACGTACCTGTGACTACATTCGGAGTATCTTCTTGATCCAGGGGAGCCTGAAGAGAATACAACTTGTTTTGGCGCTGCCCGCCACCTGTACCAGATGAGTTACCCTGCTGAGTCGGGAGACCTACTGGTGCTGCTGAAGTTGTGACTGAGCTCTACTATTATTGTCCCTTTGACCCTATTTAGATGGACAATCTTTCAACCTGTGACCAGACTGTCCATACCCAAAACATCCTTCTTTTCCTGCAAGGCACTCACTCGGATGGTTATTACCACACTTTGGACAAGTTGGGTAGGTTCTGGTGCCTGAAACACTCCCCTGAGACTTATAGCCTGATGCCCTACCCTTCTGATCATTTCAAAACTTGGAAGATGGAACACTAGCCGATGAAGGTGCTGGAGTTGAAGACTTTGTTGAAAGTGCGAGCGATTTCCACCACCCAATTTCTGTTGAGAATAGTCATAGTTGCCTATCCTAGCCTTCTTATTCTCCTTGGCCTGTTCCCTAAGCTTATCACCCTAAACCTGTTGCGCATGAGTCATGAGCCTATAGATGTTAATATTTTCTAGCAACATAGCATTCCTACACTCTATTTTCACTAAGTTTGACACTCAATACAGAAACTTGTTCATTTGAGCCCTGGAATTATCAACCATGTGAGGAGCATACCTGGAGAGTTGTGTGAACTTGAGTCGATACTCTTGGACCGTCATAGAACCCTGCCTCAAATTCATAAACTCCTGAGCTTTGGCTTCCCTCAACACTCTTGGGAAGAACCTGTCCAGAAAGGCCTCACTAAAGCATTCCCAAGTAATAGGAGCTCCATATGTACCCTTGTTCTCTTTCCACTAAGTATACCAAATATGAGCTACATCTTTAAGCTGGTAAGATGCCAACTCAACCCGATCATTCCCAATTACATGTATCACTCCAAAGATCTTCTTGACCTCATCAATGAAGTTTTGGGGATTCTTACCAATTTGTGATCCTAAGAACTCAGGCAGATTCATCTTAACAAATCCCCAAATCTAGCTGTAGCTGACCCAATATTAGCATTTGTCGGAACTGGAACCTGCTGATTATTCTTGTTGGTCACACTCTGAGCCAACAACTGGATAGCATTCCGAAATTCAACATTCAAAACTTCCTGATCTGGGACTGGAGGAGCTACGTTTGCATTCCTGGCACTCGCATTCCTTACGTAAGCTCTACGAGGAGGCATGATCTGAAACGCATAACGAAGGATTAGAATGAGAAGTTGGATCATACCTCACGCATAATACGAGTAGCAAGAAAATGAAGTTTTCCTAAAATACTTCGTAGCCTCCCTCTCATTAGATGTGGTGCACTTTACACCCATGAAAAGGACTCTACTTAGTGCAGCTTTTCAGACATCCTAGGACACTTAAACCTAGTGCTTTGATACCAAGTTAATCACTCCCCGAGGTTACCCCCTGGACACGGAAACGAGACCTAGGATCACAAGTGTAACGACCCAGAAAATGATAGAGTGAAACTAGAGCCTCACATGTGAGTTTGGAGTCGAGAACTTAATGAAATGATTATATTTGAATTTGACCCAAAAAGTTCTTAAAAATGTGCTTCGGAAGTTACCGGAAACTTGTTTAGCTGTATATAAAAAGATCCGTTTCGTTTTTCGAAAATCCGACTTCATATTCTTGTTTAGGAGGTCAAATTGAGTGGGAAATGGGTCTAACCCAAATTTTAGAGCAACCGTATCAAAATCCGAAATTTCCAAGTGAAGCCTTTTTCGAGGGTCTACTTTGGAGGGTCATATCTCCTAGCACACAAATTATTTGGGTGGCCAATAATATATCCATGGAAAGCCCTTTGAGTTAGCTACCTAACTCACTTAGTTTCACCTCATTCGGAGTTCGGACGAAGAAGTTATACCCATTTTCGTAAAGTCTGTCCGGCAGAAAATGCAAATTCCAGTAGCTAATTTTACTGTTCATTACTGTTCACCCGCCTGAAATTTTTTCTAAGTGTTGGACCATTTTTTTCAAAGGACTTATATTATTTCCTAGATACCATAATCCAATTCCCATCCCAAAAAAAAACATTTCCCTCTCTACAATCCTCCATTTAAGAAGAAGAAGAAGTGGGAGCTAGGGCTTTGGATTCAAGGCTTTCTTCATCAAATTTCGTGGGAGATCATAGCAAAGGTATGGTGGTCTTGATCCTTGTCTAATTTTCCATTCAAGGAGCCAAATCCAAAGTTATTTCAAAGTATGAAAAATCTAGGTTTTCACTCAATCTCATGGGTTCTTCCACCAAATGGTTTTAAAAGGTTTCTAATGGCACTTTATGGTTATATTGTTGTTGTATTGACGATTTAAGATGAAAATACTCCATGAACCCATGATTTCTCTCTATTCCTAGTTTATGCCTTTATGAAGTGGGTTGCTAGATAATGAATGTATATGAATCAAACTTGTTTAAAGGTCTTTAGATTGTTGAAGTATGTCATTACCCATGCTTATTTTATAGTGTATTGTTGGTGTATTGGTATGTGAGGCTTATGGCCTTAAAGGCATAGTATGAGAAATTGGAGTGTTATCATGACATTATACGAATGAGAATTCAAGGAAGATAATGTGATCATGTTATGAATGTAAAGGTGTTGTTGTAGGTTGTTCACTGGTTTGGTTGCATAATTACTACCCTAATTTCCATGCTCTTTGATTTCATTACATGCCTTCAAGGTGTTTGACAAAATGTCCAACTATGGAGAATTGATGAATCGATGCTTTAAAGTTTGAGTTATGAGATGTATGGAAATCTAGAGATGTGTTGATGAGACTCATGAATGTTGATGATATAATATGAAGGATTCTTCAATATAAATGTACCTTGAATCGGTAGGCTTATGGCACCCTTCCACACATGCTTATAATGAACCTTGGATCGGTAGGCTAATGGCACCCTTCCATTAATGATAAGTAATGAACCTTGGATTCGGTAGGCCTATGGCACCTTTCCATAAAGGTTAATGATGAGACTTGAATCGGTAGGCCCATGGCACCCTTTCAAGAGGAGTTAATGAGCTTTCCTAAATGTACCTTGAATCGGTAGGCTTATGGCACCCTTTCATGTGTTAAATAATGTACCTTGAATCGGTAGGCTTATGGCACCCTTTCATGTGTGATGATGTCAAAGTAATGAACTATTCTATGGGAATGTAGGCTAAGCACCGAGCGGATTTGGTTAGATGGAAACTCCCCTGGCAGTTAGGCATGAGTTTCAATGATCGTCTACCTTATCCCATAAACTATGTGCCCGCATAGGAAGCTAGTGGATCCATTAAGCTATATATACTGGTCTTCCTTAGGCAAGTAGACCACCTCTTTTCGGTGTGGGGATTCATGACACCGGATTCCATGACAAGCTCTCATGGTCTATGTCGGTTAAACGCTTACTTCCCATCATGTGAGATTTCATTATGGTTTCTTGACAGGTTCTACAAAGTATAGGTAGTAGTATGGGATGCTACCTATACATTGCACGAGTAGGCTTGGAGAGGGTCATAGTGAGTTTCTCTAAATCCTAATGACTGTGACATGAATGTACCCTAAATGAGGTTATTAAAGAATGTTGGCTCTTAAATGCTTAATATGTTATGCATGTTATACTTGGGTTATATTACGAGTTATTTTCCCTTGTCATGTCTTAATTAATGATATACCTCTTATGTATGAATATTGTGCAAAGGTGAAAGAAAGGAATGATAAGTTACTTTAAGTGACCTAAATGTGGTACCTTAGTATGGATAGTGGTATGGGACGCCATCCATACATTGCACGAGGTATAACATAAGGGTTCTTGAGGTGAAGGTCCAAGGTAAAGGTTTTCATGTTGATATTGTTTAAAGGTGATATTATGACTTACTTGATGTTATGCTTGTCTTGTATGTCTTTTATGCTATTGTTCATGATATTTCAAAAAGGTGGCATAATGCATGGTTTCTAACTAAAATGTCCCTTTTTAAGCATGTTTTGCATGGTCATCATACTTAGTACATTTTGTGTACTAACCCATATTCTTCATATTTTTACTATAAGTGTAGGTTCCGGCAAGTGATCCCTCCTAGCTAGTTTGAAGTGTTGGATTGCTTTCCTCCAAGACTTGGTATGTCCTCATGGATTCGAGGACAAGACTTTTAAGTTCTTTTGTTCATGTAATGGACTTCTTTTGATTGTAAAGGGCCGTGTCCCTACTTATGTTTTGCGACTGTGTCTAAGATGGCCATGTGAGACTTAGACTTCCGCTGTGTGTTTTTAAAGTTGTTTTAAGAAGTTTAAATGTGTGGATGTAAATAAGTTTTTTTTTTATTATTCCGCACTATTTTCATTATTGAATGCAATGAATGACTATGTGGCTTGTATAAGACCCCTTCGGGGTCGAGTACGCCTTGTTACGACTTGGGGGTGCTCCCGGGTCGTGACAACAAGTGACCCCAAGCTAACCATGTTGGCATATCATAAGCATACTAAAGTAAACTGAATCAATAAAACGTTGTGTGGAAGCTAAATCATATGATAATCTGAAATGATAGGGAATACCCATATACTATCTGAATAAAGAAAACTGAGAGTTTGAATACAAATGAAAAGTCAAACTTAAATACTAAAGTTGAAACTAACTATGTCTAAAATAAGCCTCTAAACTTACTAGAAGTATTGGGACATGCCCCAGTTAAATCTAGCAAAACTGAAAACTAAAGACTAAAATGGAAAGATAACATGTCAATTGTCCTCGAAAGATGAGGACTCACCACTAATGCTGCTGAAATGAATATCCGGAACCTGTCTATGTTTGATCTGATTGCGTACCTCAACCTACAACACGAGAAAATGTAGTGCAGAGTATGCGTCAGTACTTGAAAGGTACTGAGCATGTAGGATAGAGTAAAGTTGAATAATAACATAACTGAACCAAAGCATAATGTCTGAGCAATGATAACAGATAAACATGATACTAAACTGAAAACACCGAATCATGAACTACTGAATGCAATGATTAACTTTATAACATGCTAAGACTAATATCTGATTGTAACTGATAACATGGTCAATGCAATAGAATCTGACTGAACTGTGGGAGCTACTAATAACCGACATAAAACGACATGAGCTAAATGTGGAGTCCGATGTATACGCCCCATCGAGAGGACCCAATATACCCTGCCATAGGTATAGAGGCATGACTGGCGTGACCACTAAAATGATGCCCACAAAGGGGACTTACAACCTACAGGGACCGTAGTTCTAGGACTTGCAGGTGATTGACCCTAGTCCACTCAGTATTAAGCTTCTCCTAATTGGTTTGGTAATTTAGCAATTTATAACTGAAATGTATTATTAATGTATTGATACTTAAACATACATAACTGGAGCATGTATAACTAAATAAACTGACCTAGCATGTGCAATTCATGAACTAAAAGAACTACATAGCTAAGGTTCTGAATTTATGAAGGAATTTATACCAAACCATACTAAAATCATGAAAATATGATTAGGAACATTTAAGTAACTAATTTATATTGATCTGCTGAAATTCTAGAAACCCTAGGTCTAGATAATATTAAGGGAGCCAAGAATCTGACTGAATTCTAGGGACCTAATGGGCGAAAGGAACCCACTAGTGAAATTCCACATACCTGTTGATCGGGGCTGAAATCGATGAAAACCTATTGCGTTCTTGGACCAGGGCTTGGTCGACTCTTTCTCCTTCTGCGTTCTAATTTTCTAAGTTTTTGGTGAAGGATTTGCTTAGGGTAGATTCTAGTTTAGTTACTAGGCTAAAACTAACCAAAACTACGTAGTTTAGGGGTCCAACGCATAAGAAAAATACCAAAAGACCCCTGACTTAAAAGTTGTCGGGGTCACCGACGGACGGGACCGATGGTCCATGCTGGTCAACCGTCGATCGGCGAATGGGAGCTGAAACTGGGGGTTTGATCCACGGTCTGTGAACTGATCTAC
Organism: Solanum verrucosum; assembly: GCF_900185275.1. Lineage (NCBI taxonomy): Eukaryota > Viridiplantae > Streptophyta > Magnoliopsida > Solanales > Solanaceae > Solanum > Solanum verrucosum. The sequence goes on from NW_026020253.1 coordinate 417,516, forward strand.
GGTCTGTAGGTTCGATCGTGGGTCGACACTTAGATGAATTTCTAGGGTTTTCTGGGGAAGGGTTAAATATAGCCATCTACAGACCAACAACACAGGCCGTGGATCACCCTAAGTTCCGTGAGTGGCAACCGTAGGTTGCACCTGAAACTTTGAAATCTGCATTTTGGTCTGTTCTAGCATACGAGGTTTTACAACTAATGCTCCGACGACGTTTATGGACTTGAGGAATAGGGTGTTTAGACAATACCTTGACATGTTTGTGATAGTGTTTATCGATGATATTTTGATTTATTCAAGGAGTGAGAATGAGCATGTTGATCATTTGAGAATTGTATTGCAAGTTCATAAGGACCAACAACTTTTTGTAAAGTTTAGCAAGTGTGAATTTTGGTTAAGGTCGGTAGCTTTCCTTTGCCATATTGTTTCGAGTAAGGGTATTGAGGTAGATCCTAGGAAGACGGATGTGGTCAAAAGTTGGCCTAGACCTCTAGCTCCCTCAGATATTAGAAGTTTCTTAGGTTTGGCTGATTACTATAGAAGGTTTGTTGAGGGTTTCTCTTCAATTGTCTCTCCTTTGACGACTTTGACTCAAAAGAAGGCTAAGTTTGTGTGGTTCGAAGCTTATGAAAAGGGTTTCTAAGAGTTGAAGGATAGACTAACTTCCACTCCGGTGTTGACCTTACCAGAAGGAACAAATGGTTTTGTGGTTTATTGTGAGGGCACCAGAATTGGGCTAGGGTGTGTGCTTATGCAAAATGGGAAAGTTATTGCCTATGCCTCAAGCCAACTTAAAGTCCATGAGAAAAATTATCCGACTCACGACCTTGAGTTAGCGGCGGTCATTTTTTCCTTAAAGATTTAGAGACACTATTTGTATGGAGTACATGTAGACGTGTTTACCGATCACAAGAGTTTGCAATATGTGTTTAATCAAAAACATTTGAATCTTCGCCAAAGAAGGTGGCTTGAGTTATTGAAGGATTATGACATGAGTGTCTTTTATCACCTCGGTAAAGCTAATATGGTAGTGGATGCTCTTAGTCGGTTATCTATGGGTAGTGTTGTTCATATTGAAGAGGGAAAAAAAGAGTTGGTTCGAGATGTTCACAGATTGGCTCGGTTAGGTGTTCAACTTGTGGACTTCACCAAAGGTGGTGTCATGGTTCACCATGGTTTCGAATCGTCGTTTGTGGCGGATGTGAAAGCCAAGAATGGTCTTGATCCAATTTTGGTAGAATTGAAAGGGGCGATGCTTAAGAAATCCGTTGAGGTTTTCTCCCAAAGGGGAGATGGTGTGCTTATATACCAAGGTTGGTTGTGTGTTCCAAATGTGGATGACTTGAGGGAACAAATTTTGACCAAAGCCCATGGTTCGCGGTATTCATTTCACCCGCCATCAAGATGTATCGTGACTTACGGGAGGTCTATTGGTGGAATGGGGTGAAGAAAAATATTGCGGGAATTGTGGATAAGTGTCCAAATTACCAACAAGTAAAGGTTGAGCATCAAAAACTAGGAGGTATGTCCCAAGATATTAGTATTCCTACTTGGAAGTGGGAAGACTTGAATATGGATTTTATAGTTTGTTTGCCTCGCACCCGGCGACAACATGACTCTATTTGGGTGATAGTAGATCGGATAATGAAATTGGCTTATTTCCTCCCCGTCAAAGTTTCTTATTCGGCGGAGGACTATGACAAGATATATTTGAGAGAAATGGTAAAGTTGCATGGAGTTCCTTTGTCCATTATTTCTGATCGTGATACCCAATTCACTTCTCAATTTTGGAAGTCATTCCAAAAGGGTCTTGGCACTAAGGTTAAGCTTAGCACAGCTTTTCACCCCCAAACCGATGGGCAAGCGAAGTGAACTATCCAAACTTTAGAGGATATGTTGAGAGCATGTGTCATCGATTTCAAGGGAAGTTGGGATGATCACTTGCCATTGATAGAGTTCACTTATAATAATAGCTACCATTCTAGTATTAGTATGGCCCCATTTGAAGCTCTTTATGGTAGGAGGTGTAGGTCTCCTATAGGGTGGTTTAAGGTGGGTGAATTTAGTCTCATAGGTCCTGGATTGGTACAAGAGGCCATGGGGAAAGTTCGGCTTATAAGGGAAAGTGGAAAACGGCCCAAAGTAGACAAAAGTCGTATTCCCATGTGAGAGAAGAGATCTAGAGTTTAATGTTAACAATTAGGTTTACTTAAAAATCTCACCCATGAAGGGTGTAATGAGGTTTGGTAAGAAGGGGAAGCTTAGTCCCCGGTATGTAGGCCTATATAAAAATTTGAGACGTGTTGGTAAGGTTGCTTATAAGCTAGAATTGATAAATGAGTTGGCAATAGTGCATCCGCTTTTCCATGTCTCTATGCTTAAGAAGTGTGTTGGAGATCCGACATCCATAGTTTCCCTAGAAGGGTTGGGAGTTGATGAAAGTCTTTCTTATGAGGAAGTTCGGGTTGAGATCTTGGACCGACAAGTTAAGAAGTTGAAGGAAATAGCTTCTGTGGAGGTTTTGTGGAGGAATCAATTAGTTGAGGGTGCTACTTCGAAGGCCGAGTCCGATATGAAGTCTCGACATCCTTATCTTTTTCCTTCTACTCCTATTCTTGCTTGAGGTAATGAGTTTACTCTTGGTTTGTCCTTATTTTGGGAGTCATGTGTTTTTATGTGTTTCCATGATTTCATTATGTGATGCATGTTCATGAAAACTTTTTTTATATACGAAAATGAGTTTATGATTAATTTACCTCATGTTGTTGTGCATTGGGTTTGAGTTGCCTATAGACTTCATGAGATGAATTGATTAACATGCTTTAGTTATGCTTTTTGAGAGTGAATTGCATATAGGCTCCATGAGATTGTGTTGAGCATGTTTTTAGCTTGGAGAAGGTAGTTCCTCCTTGAACATGAGAAATGTTGAAATTTCATGCATAATGGGTTGTGAGATGTAGTTCCTACTTCCTTGTGATGCATTGAGTATGTTTAGCTTGGAGATGAAGTTCCTCCTTGGTTTTCTGCATTTTGATGAGTTGCATGCATGTTGGGCTGCTAGTATTGAGTCTTTACTTTCGTAAGGTTTCTAGAAACGTCATTCGAGGATAAATTTTCCCAAGGAAGAGATAATGTAGCACCTCGGAAATCTAGTAGACTAAACTAGGCCTAAGTGAGAGGGCTAGGGCCAAGGAAGAATGCTAGGGCAGCCCACTCTTCCATAAACACTGCCCACCTTCCCACAACCACCACTACGGCTCGTGGTGAGGACCACGACTCGTGGTGTGGTGAGGCAGTAGCTACCCTAAGGCTGCCCAAAACAGCCTCCTCCACACGAGGGCCTTGGCGGCTCATGAAGGCCACCACGGCCGTGGGAGGGCTCGGAGTCTGATTGAATAACGCTATCAAAGACACTTAATCCAGTTCTAAGAGTCAACGATCGTTAGTCAGCATATAACCCAACTAAATGAGTTGGGTCGAATCCCACAGGGAGTGGTACGTGTTTGAGAATCAAGAGCAAAGTTCGAATATGTTCTAGTCAATCATAGGTAAAGACATTTACGAATAAAAACATACTTCAAATTAAGGGTGACACAAGTGGAAAATAACAAGGGGGGTTTTGATTTCAATTATCAACTACGCCAGCAGCAAATAACACAAATTAACTAGTAATGAGATGGGTTCTTGGGATGTGATTGGATTATAAGCTAATATAGATATGTGGGTGATTGTAACTATTAGTAAATAGTTGTAAATCAGTGAATAAGCTAGACTTTAGTAGGGATAAACTTTCTCTCGAACAATTTACCCCGAATCAAGTTGGTTTCTCTCGAACACCAACAAGCAACAATTAAGAACAACCTACAATTTAATCCATTCACTCTCTCGAGCTGAATGTGTGGAAAAGGGTTTAGGATTCACTCTCTCGAGCTGAACCCATGAAAACCCAATACCCATAGACCATCAAATCAATAATCTTGGTTTTAAAACCTCTCTCTCGTGCAAACCAAAAACACGAAGGTAGAGTTGCATTTGCAACTACAACCCTTTAAATTGAACCACAATTACTGATTGAAATCACTTTTAAACAACAATTACACTAACAATTAACAATACCCACCAACTAAATCAACCCATAATCACAAAATCACACCCCAAGAATTGGGGTTATAGCTAGACATCATAAAAAGATAAAAATCGTTACCAAATTGTGTATCCATCAACTGGGTAAGATTAATTTCGTCTTTACAAAGGTCCAAGTTGAAGAATCTCAAAGACCCACTTCCAAATTCTCAAAAATGGAAAACTTCAATTCTTCAAAGCTAAGGAAAAGTTTAGTCTCAATACTCTCAGTTCAAACTCAAAAATTACTCTAATGAATGTTTAGAATAAAATTTGATACTAAATATAATGTTTGAAAATGTATTTATACTTGCCAAAAATATGTTGCGAAGGACCATTCGGCGCAGTAAGTCGGGATCGCCAATCAACTCGGCGATCCGCCATTTGCTCAGTTTCATCTCCTTTTTGCTTTGGCCTTCAGCATCTTCAAGTTCTGTAAGTTTGGGCAATACAATCACTGCATCGTGGAACCGTTCGGCGACTTGCCGACTGCTCATTTCTCTCGCCGACTTGATTTTCTCCTTCAGGGCTTGGCACACTAGAACTTTAGGCGAGATACTAGCCACTCGGCGACTCGCCCAATGGATTAGGCGATCAACATGCCTTCATTTCTTCGTTTTTTCAGCTACCTAGTTCCTTTTTGCTTGTTAGTGTACATGTTTTGTTCCTCAATCCAAATACCTGGAAAAAAAGGATTTCACATCAGTTATTGACACAAATAAGCATTTGAGGACACTAAATCTATCCAAATAAATCCCTAAATGAGTCCAAATCATGGACTCATCAACACCTCCAACTTAAACTTTTGTTTGTCCTCAAGTAAAACTAAAGTTCAACAGTTCAAAAAAGATGTCTCAAACAGTGCTACACAAGACTCAATCATGAATGCACACAAATGCAAGGATCAATTGTGCACTCAAAGATTCAAGTTATGACTCACCATTATCAAATAATCTCAAGTTCAGAATACTTGCTTCAAATGCAAGTTCAAGCTCAACAAAGGTACTCAAATGCCCTCACACAAAGAATGATTCCATATTCACACACAATAGTTCAACAAGTTATATCTCCAGAATCACAATCAACACTCACACTCTCAAAGATGAACACAATGCATGACTTCACCCATAGGTTTGCCCTTATTTTCCAATCAACAATTGTTTTAGCTCACTCAATATCAAAAAGGTCTTTTCAAGGCTAGTAACGGGGCTGAGTGCAAATATATGGTCACTTAGGCTCAATGGTTGTAATCCTCATGAAATGTGGTGTGAACAACATTTTCTTCCCTTCTCTTTCTCATTCTCTTTCATGCTCAGAAGTCACCCCATTATTCATTTTCCATGGATTGTTGGAGACCCCATTTTTTTTTGCATTTTCACAACTTTATTCAACAACTTTTTCATTCTTTTTCTTTTTCACTCTTTTCTTGTTTTTCTCTTTTATTTTTGTATGGAAGGGTTCCATCTTTCTCAAAATCATGGGTCAAGGGGACTTCTTTGCATTTCTTGATTTACCTTCTCTTTTCACCACATCCACAACTTAGACTTTTGGTCTGAGTTAGTTATTCAAACAAACCACAAATCATGAGGATTAAGGGTAATGGATCAAGAAAGGTCACAATTTCATCAAGTTTCTTCCAAGAAAAGGGTAAGGCTCAAAAGGTGTTCAAGTGAAGTTCACACACTCACAAGGTAGGCCACAAAAAAGAGGTATAATGTCAAATGGTTTCACACTCTTCTAAGTTGCCTAAGATCATTTCAAGAGATTGCATCACTTAGTCAACCGGACCAACGGGGCAAATTCTAGGTGTCATCACACATGGTTCACGGTAAGCTCATCACACAAGGCATTGACACCAATATCACACAAGACTCTACACTTTCGGTAGTGTGCAATGTTCATCACAAGAGATGCAATTTGAAAATTGGCTAGTCACAACGAGATGGAAAAAGTTCACATATTGCCTATGCAACTTCATTTGGCCTCATCGTAGCTGCACATTCATTTTTGTTCGATTATGAGCACTATTCAAGTCATCGATATTGATCAAGACCGATACTCAAATTTTCAAGAGAACAGCCACATACAAACACAAACAAGAGGTGGCACAAATTTTTTGGAAGGGTCAAAAATCATTTACAATTAAACCAAGAAGCCACAAGCTCAATCATCCACAAAAACATTGCCAAACACAATTTATAGCTCAAAAACTCAATATGTACAAAAAACAGTCACACAAGGTGGGCCTCATCCCACCACAAAACAAAACCTATTTGTCCTCAAATGCAAGCAAAGTATCCAAAATTCAATAAAAATAAGACAGAGAGGGAGGTAAAGAGGGATCCGGTCTAAACTGTCGCTCCATCTGTCTGGGCATCGGTGTCTGGAGTAGCATCAACAGTACCAGATCCACTAGGAGATGCCATAGATGTCTCTGTCAGCGATGTTTGGATCACCGACTGTACAATCATCTCCTCTAGGTCTGTCAGGTCTCCATAAATGCTCTCCTCTCTCACCTCAATTTGCTCCTCGTCGGTCTCTACATCCGACTCATCAACTATTGTTCCATCCCTATGTACATCTCTGGTGGTAGCCGGAGGAATCCCAGAAGTATCTGGGGCATCAACATCATCAGCGGCCTCCTGTAGTGAAGTGAAGTCAGTAGACTTTAGATAGTCCACGTCCTTTCTCAAATCCGCAACTTCGGCTTTCAAAGCCGTAACCTCGGAGGTCTCCCCTGTCTGCTCTCACAAGCCTCAACTGTCTTAGTGAGAAGGTCAATGGAAGTCTAAAGGTGGTTAGTGCAGTAAGGATGGCACTCTTAATCATCCATGGGATGGATCTCTCAAGTCGGGTTGCACTCACATTAGCTGAATGGGCCAGGTGTCCCAACATCAGGATCATAGCCTGAGTGATCCTGGCGGGCTAGGGAGAGGTAGAGGCATCTAGGACCTATGAAGAAGAAGAAGTCGGAGCAGATGTACCTGAAGGACCAGAGGCCAGAGTAGGCCAAGATGCCTCCGAAGGACCAATAGCTAAACTATCTTTTATTAATCACCAATACAAATAAATAATAAATGAGAAGAAAGAATAAACCGCAATTCTCCGGCCTCCACGGCGGCTCTTCTAAAGTTCCTAAGCTAGAAGAAAATTTATATTGTGTATTATTTCTTGGTTCTTCGCTACTCCAATGAATAATTTTTCATGTCATATTTATAGATATAGAAACCTAAATAAAATAATTAAGTCTAAATGAAAGTAGGAATCAAAAACCAAAAGGAATTGGATTCCTTTTTATTTTCAGCGTGAACAATAACCAACCGCCTCCACAATTGGTTGTTGCATTTAATTGCTGCCACGTGGCAACAAGCCTTTTTTTAAATTTGATTTGCTGCATTTTATTCCTTATACATTAATATATTCAATTTAATCTATTAAGTTGTCTGCTTGATTTCTTTTTTCAACCTTCCATCTTTAATTCGTTTTAGCTCCAAATTTTTTCATTTTTCCACCAATTTAATCCTACACATGAAATATACTATTTAGCACAATTCATAAAATTCACGCTCAAAAAGGACAAATATAAATAATAAATGTGAGGCAAATAATGATTAAAAATATGCATTTTGACCTACATCAACACCCCACACTTAAACTTTTGTTCGTCTTCGAGTAAACATTATAGCTCATCTCAAAAAAATCAAAATAAGAATGTCATCACTTTGGTTAATACAAACAATTAGACCATATACCAATTTCAAAATATCAAGTACACTTTCCAATCATTATGCAAGACATCTAAATAAAAAACAAACCTCTAACCTCCTAACCTCAATAAAGAACTTTGAACTCATCGAATTTAAGCTTGCTCACCTACTCTCATCAAAGAAAGCTAATAAAATTACCTATCTATCATGAAACAAGTGCCCTCACAAAAAGAAATAGTCCACACACTCAATTCAAAATATTGAATATAAATTAAGGACTTCGTATCAAGAACAACTTTCACACTCACAAATAAAATTCACATGTATGCACAAAGAACCATATGCTTTCCCATTATGTACATCTCCACTAATTAAGCATACTTGAATAAAATCAAATAGGACTTTAACGGGTTGTAATGTAGGCTAGGAGACGGGTAGAAAAACTATATAATAGTGACTTACACTTCCTTAAGCACTTTGCAATTTTAGACTTCATCACCCATTATTTTCTTCTCTTTATTTTCAGCCCTCTCTTCAACAATTATTTCACAATTAATTCTCATCATCTCAAGAATGTTTCAATCATTTTTTTGTTTATTTTTTTAAGTTTTCCTTCATAATATTCACCCTCAACTTACGTATTTTACATGCATTAAGGTGCACGATGTCCTTGGAAGGACCAGGGCCACCATTACAGTAACTTGTTTCGTTCATTTTTTTTCCACATCATATTCATTCAAAGAGAACTTTTTAAGCACTTTGTAGCTATCATTGATTACCTTTTAACTCAACCATCCATTTTTCTTCAGAATTAGCAATTAGAATAAGTCTATGCTATAATGCTCAAGGAAGCAAGGTGCAAAAACTAGGGATTCAACAAAATAGTTAAGGACAAAATCTGGCTACCAACAAAAGGCTACATTCTCAAAAGGGCTAACTAGTGATATAATATCTGAAAAGGCTAAAATTTACCAGACAAATCAAAGAAAACCTATTATCATCTCCTAAACAAAGCAAAACTTTTTATTTCACTTCAATAACATGCAAGGCAAGTTCTAGACTAAGATGATAAATAAAATCTCACCACACATGGCACAAGTATCAATCAAGATGGATCAATTCCAGTTCTAAGAGAGACATGATCATAACAAACTACAAAATAAAATAACCAATATACAAAGTCATAACCATGAACCTAAATGTCAAAAAGTTTGCAATTTCACTAGCAATCAAACATTTACAAGAAAGTACTACTCAAAATTAGGCCCAAATAGTAAGTATCACATAAATCAAAAGGATCTTTTCTTTTCTCTCCAAAAAATAAAAATAAAAATAAAAATAAAATTTAAAAATAAAAAATAAAGAAATGACAGTCTGTTCAAAGGGATTATCCTTAGAAAAAGAACAAAAAAAAAAAGCCAAGGAAACCATTCTAAAAAAGAAAAGACTCAATAAAACAGTAAAAAATATGAATTCATTCTTCCACCCCACACTTAAAAACATGCTATTTCCCCAAAGCATTAAATAAAATTTTAAACTAGGGTTAGGAAAACTCCCTGAGGTCTTTAGGCCTAACTAGTAGCATGTTCTCTTAATTTTCATCAAGGGTCGTCACCCCACACTTAAGCTCAAACATGCTCCTTTGCTTCAAATATTTTTTTTTTGGGTACTCAGACTTCCCCTAATTTGCAAAAACAAGAAAAAAAAGTGATACTAATAAAATAAAAATAAAATAAAATAAGAAGTTACACTACTAATTGGGTTGTCTCCCAATAAGCGCTTAATTTAACGTCGTGGCACGACACCATCAATTTTACTATTTTTCCTTCCACTTTAAAGATATGAATTGCACCCCTACTTTCACATCAATTTTTCTATGACGCTCAAGGGGTGGTGATATAAAAATAAAGGTCACAAGCAATAGATATCGCATTATGCACTTCTTGAATCCTAAGTAACGATTGCAATACTCCAATGTTGGAACAATAAATTCAAAAATATAGACACATTGTTCCTCCTCCATACACTCTTTGATAGGCTCAGATGACTCGATTAATATCTCATCATCTAAACATAATGGGGAAAAATGATTTGAATGAGGTCCAATGCGCCCTAACTTACAAACTGTACTATTTTTTACACCCTCATGTTTACACATACTAGAATTTTTAAAAATAATATTATCTACTTCATTACACAACTCTAGTGCACTCTTCTCAACAGTGACAACATCAATAACAGTATAATCAAGCAATTGGCCCTCCACTCTTGGCTCTTCAAGTTGACTTATAAGTATTTTTCCTTCCTCACACATATTATTACTAAATTGTTGTGTGTCATAGGATTTAATCTTTTCACTCAACTCAAAATTTAATTTATCAGGACCCCAATCAAAGTCATATTCAACCATGCACTTAAATATTGATTTATAACACAGTATTAATAAATCTTTCATGTCTCCACACAACTTATTTTGTTGAGAAAAAATTAGCTTATAAGAATTCATAATTTCAGAAGTACAAGAATTTCAAGAACACTTAACACTACATACTTTTTCAGATGCCATCTCAAGAAGAGTAATGCATATAATAAAGAAAAGTAAATTAAAACAAATAAAAAAAACAAAAAAAGAACTGCAAGTCAAAATAAATACTAAAGACTATTTCTAAGCCACATTTTCCGCAGCGGTGCCATTCTTGATAACGTCCAAATGTACTTCTTGAAAAGAAATATAAACGATCGTATGCAATATATTTACCCAACTGTGAGTCGGAGTCGATCCCACAGAGAATATGGAAGAATATTGTCAATAGCAAATATTTAACTCGATAGTCGTTATATAAAAATGGGGGGATTTAAATTGAAATAAAATAAAAACAACAAAAATAGCTTTGAACTAAGTATTTATTTATATTCAGATTATTAGAAATAACTAGGAATGGGTTCCCCATAAGCCCATAATGGGATAATCCTATCCTAGTGTATCACATGCAAAGTGGTACGTTATGTATCTCTAAATCCTTGGTCCGATAAATAGAGAATTTCACCCCGCACCTTGATCCGGCTACGTGTGTATAATTTACCAACCCTTATCTTTACTTCATATTAGACAACATCAATGAATGGCTTAGTTTTCCCCTTCGCATCAATTGACATTAGACTATTAGATAGTATCACACTAAATCTATGTTGATAATTCTTTTCTTATTAACTACCTCCTTGGTCCGGCAAGTAGCAACAAGGGGAGTTCTAACGTTGTGCATCGTTAAAAAAACTTCTAGACGAAAGAATTTTCAATGCATGCTTCAACACTATTCAAGAATTACTTAGTTACTATTCATACTTTGTTAATTACTTATTGTTCCCACAACCCTAGTTATGAAATTTAGCTACTCATTATCTCAAAAACACAATCAAAATTTATTAAAATAAATATGCTTGTGTTAATCATAAAAATTTAAGAACAATAACTAAACTATTTTTTATTAATCACGAATACATATAAATAATAAAGGAGAAGAAAGAATAAACCACAATTCGCTGGCCTCCACGGCGGCTCTTTCAAAGTTCTTAAGCTAGAAGAAAATTTATATTGTGTATTGTTTTTTGATTCTTCGCACCTCCAATGAATAATTTTTCATGTTATATTTATCGATATAGAAACCCTAAATAAAATAATTGAGTCCAAATTAAAGAAGGAATCCAAAATCAAAAGGAATTGGGTTCCTTTTTATTTTCAGCGTGAACAGTAACTGACCGCCTCCACAATTGGTTGTTGCATTCACTTGCTGCCACGTGGCAACAAGCCTTTTTTTTCCAATATTATTTGCTGCATTTTAATTCGTTTTAGCTCCAAACTTCTTCATTTTTCCACCAATTTAATCCTACACATAAAATATACTATTTAGCACAATCCATAAAATTCACGCTCAAAAAGGACAAATATAAATAATAAATGTGAGGCAAATAATGATTAAAAATATGTATTTAGACCTCACATCATTCCTCCCGTGTGTACTCGCCCTCAATACGCCGGATGTCAGTGGAGGAAGAAGGAGTAACCTCAATATCTCTCGTATCATCTCAAGGCACTCCAGCGCGCCAGCACAACTTCGTGATCAAGACTGGGAATGGAAGTGAGGTCTGCCTCTGCTTGGCCCTCATGGCTATCTCTTGCTCAATAATAAGCCCAATGCTAATGCTCTTCTTAGAAATAATCGACCCAAGGCAGGCCGTCTTAGGGTGACGGAGAACGGACTAATTTTGGGAAGGCATAATAGAGTTGCTGATGAATCCAAATCAACAATGTGCAGCTACACTCAAGTCCCTCTTCTGGATCGGGACTTCTACCTCTATCCACCCAGGGGTGGTGTCTGAGATGAGGGACGACAACCAGCCCTTAAGCTCATCCAATGATGTTGTAGTGGTAGCCAGGTTGGGGTAGTCAAAGTCATACCCCTGTCAAGTACGGTATTAATGTACTTGCTACTGCACCCGACTTCTTTTCCTCGGACCATAACTGACTTAATCGGTCTGAACTCGCTGGCCTTCTTCTTGCTCTTTGGGACCAAGTCACCATACTATGTATAAAACTCCCGGACCCATGAAGGAATATAGGGGCCTTGGGGCCTGGTGAACTGCTCAAACCGATGGAAATGGAAAGTGTCCCTCACCCTAGAGTATCTGCCCTTAAGACCCTTACTAGAAAGCAACTTCTCCTCCAAAATAGTCTGCAACCCATCTGCTTTCAATCTATTAAGGAGTCGGGGAGGAGGAACCACAGGTGGCACTGGAGCTACAGGGGGTGGCGGAGTTGGCACTGTGGTTGTTGCAGGGGTGGCTGCTGAAGCTCTAGAGGGGGCAGGGCAAAACCTAGATCATAGCTCTTTCCTCTGGGGCTGTAGTGGCTTGTCATCCTCCGGCTCTGTTATTGTAGTCTGGAGTCAATGTGCTCCGAGACCTCAGATACGGGCCTCTTGCCCCCTTCCCTAGAAGGTTCTGTTCTCCTTTTTTTAAGAGGGTTGGATCCTCCTTCATTTATAACCACGCCCTGTGCTCGTTTACGGGGTGGCATATCAATGTTGGTTCTTGCCATATCTGCAAAACATCATAAAAAGTTAGATATAATTCAAGCAAAAGCACAAAAGAAAATAGTTTGCGGACAGACTCGCCGATCTAGTCGGCGAGTCACCATATCACTTTGGCGAGCCAGATCGGGCTCGCCGAAAGGATTGGCTCAAAAATCCAAGGAAATTTTAGCCTTTCGGCGAATCACCGACATCATTCGACGAGCATGTCTTAGCCTGCCGAAAGTTATAGTGAATTTAAGGATCATGGGCACAGAGAAAGAGCGATCAAGGAGAACCTTCGGCGAGTCGCCGAGTGCACTCGGCGAACTCAGGCCTCTCGCAGAAAGTTATAGAACCATTTTCAAGTTGAGCATGAAATTAAAAGCGATAAGGGGAACTTCAATGAACCACTGAGTGGTTCGGCCAGCTCGACCCAGCTCGCCAAACGACCCAACGTGCCTACTTTCAACCCAACTTCCCAAATTCAACCCTGCAGCACCTGAAAACAAAATCAAAACATGCACTTATAAAATAAAAATGGGGGGATTTAGATTGAAATAAAATAAAAATAATAAAAATAGCTTTGAACTAAGTATTTATTTATATTCATATTATTAGAAATAACTAGGAATGTGTTCCCCATAAGCTCATAACGGGATAATCCTAATAATAGTAATCATATCCTAGTGTATCACAGGCAAAGTGGTAATTATGCATCTCTGAATCCTTTGTTTGGCAAATAAAGAATTTCACCCCGCACCTTGATCCGGCTACGTGTATAATATACTAACCCTTACCTTTACCTCATATTAAACATCACATTAATGTATGTCTTAGTTTTCACCCTCGCACCAATTGACATTAGACTATTAGATAGAATCACACTAAATCTATGTTGATAATTCTTTTCTTATTAACTACCTTCTTGGTCCGGCAAGTAGCAACAAGGCGAGTTCTAACGTTGTGCACCGTTAAAAAGATTTCTAGACAAAAGAATTATCAATGCATACTTCAACACTATTCAAGAATTACTTAGTTATTATTCATATTTTGTTAATCGCTTATGGTTCTCACAACCCTAGTTATGAGATTTAGTTACTCATTATCTCGAAAACACAATCAAAATTTATTAAAATAAATATGTTTGTGTTAATCATAAAAATGTAAGAACAATAGCTAAACTATCTTTTATTAATCACCAATACAAATAAATAATAAAGGAGAAGAAAGAATAAACCGCAATTCTCCGGCTTCCACAGCAGCTCTTCTAAAGTTCCTAAGCTAGAAGAAAATTTATAGTGTGTATTATTTCTTGGTTCTTCGCTACTCCAATGAATAATTTTTCATGTCATATTTATAGATATAGAAACCTAAATAAAATAATTGAGTCTAAATGAAAGTAGGAATCAAAAACCAAAAGGAATTGGATTCCTTTTTATTTTCAGCGTGAACAATAATCGACCGCCTCCACAATTGGTTGTTGCATTCTATTGCTGTCACGTGGCAACAAGCCTTTTTTTTCAATTTGATTTGCTGCATTTTATTCCTTATACATTATTATATTGAATTTAATCTATTAAGTTGTCTGCTTGATTTCTTTTTTCAACCTTCCATCTTTAATTCGTTTTAGTTCCAATTTTTTTCATTTTTCCACCAATTTAATCCTACACATGAAATATACTATTTAGCACAATTCATAAAATTCACGCTCAAAAAGGACAAATATAAATAATAAATGTGAGGCAAATAATGATTAAAAATATGCATTTTGACCTACATCAACACCCCACACTTAAACTTTTGTTCGTCTTCGAGTAAACATTATAGCTCATCTCAAAAAAATCAAAATAGGAATGTCATCACTTTGGTTAATACAAACAATTAGACCATATACCAATTTCAAAATATCAAGTACACTTTCCAATCATTATGCAAGACATCTAAATAAAAAACAAACCTCTAACCTCCTAACCTCAATAAAGAACTTTGAACTCATCGAATTTAAGCTTGCTCACCTACTCTCATCAAAGAAAGCTAATAAAATTACCTATCTATCATGAAACAAGTGCCCTCACAAAAAGAAATAGTCCACACACTCAATTCAAAATATTGAATATAAATTAAGGACTTCGTATCAAGAACAACTTTCACACTCACAAATAAAATTCACATGTATGCACAAAGAACCATATGCTTTCCCATTATGTACATCTCCACTAATTAAGCATACTTGAATAAAATCAAATAGGACTTTAACGGGTTGTAATGTAGGCTAGGGGACGGGTAGAAAAACTATATAATAGTGACTTACACTTCCTTAAGCACTTTGCAATTTTAGACTTCATCACCCATTATTTTCTTCTCTTTATTTTCAGCCCTCTCTTCAACAATTATTTCACAATTAATTCTCATCATCTCAAGAATGTTTCAATCATTTTTTTGTTTATTTTTTTAAGTTTTCCTTCATAATATTCACCCTCAACTTACGTATTTTACATGCATTAAGGTGCACGATGTCTTTGGAAGGACCAGGGCCATCATTACAGTAACTTGTTTCGTTCATTTTTTTTCCACATCATATTCATTCAAAGAGAACTTTTTAAGCACTTTGTAGCTATCATTGATTACCTTTTTAACTCAACCATCCATTTTTCTTCAGAATTAGCAATTAGAATAAGTCTATTCTATAATGCTCAAGGAAGCAAGGTGCAAAATCTAGGGATTCAACAAAATAGTTTAGGGCAAAATATGGCTACCAACAAAAGGCTACATTCTCAAAAGGGCTAACTAGTGATATAATATCTGAAAAGGCTAAAATTTACCAGACAAATCAAAGAAAGCCTCTTATCATCTCCTAAACAAAGCAACACTTTTTATTTCACTTCAATAACATGCAAGGCAAGTTCTAGACTAAGATGCAAAACATAGAATAAATAAAATCTCACCACACATGGCACAAGTATCAATCAAGATAGATCAATTCCAGTTCTAAGAGAGACATGATCATAACAAACTACCAAAATAAAATAAGCTATATACAAAGTCACAACCATGAACCTAAATGTCAAAAAGTTTGCAATTTCACTAGCAATCAAACATTTACAAGAAAGTACTACTCAAAATTAGACCCAAATAGTAAGTATCACATAAATCAAAAGGATCTTTTCTTTTCTCTCCAAAAAATAAAAATAAAAATAAAAATAAAATTTAAAAATAAAAAATAAATAAATGACACTCAGTTCAAAGGGATTATCCTTAGAAAAAGAACAAAAAAAAAGTCAAGGAACCCATTCTAAAATGAAAAGACTCAATAAAACAGTAAAAAATAGGAATTCATTCTTCCACCCCACACTTAAAAAGATCCTATGTCCCCAAAGCATTAAATAAAATTTTAAACTAGGGTTAGGAAAACTCCCTGAGGCCTTTAGGCCTAGCTAGTAGCATGTTCTCTTAATTTTCATCAAGGGTCGTCACCCCACACTTAAGCTCAAACATGCTCCTTTGCTTCAAATATTATTTTTTTGGGTACTCCGGCTTCCTCTAATCTGCAAAAACAAGAAAAAAAAGTGATACTAATAAAATAAAATAAGAAGTTACACTACTAATTGAGTTGCCTCCCAATAAGCGCTTAATCTAACGTCGTGGCACGACACCATCAATATTACTATTTTTCTTTTCACTTTGAAGATATGAATTGCACCCCTAATTTCACATCAATTTTTCAATTACGCTCAAGGGTTGGTGATAAAAATAAAGGTCTCAACCAATAGATATCGTATTATGCACTTCTTGAATCCTAAGTGACGATTGCACTACTCCAATGTTGGAACAATAAATTCAAAAATATAGACACATTGTTCCTCCTCCATACACTCTTCGATAGGCTCAGATGACTTGATTAATATCTCATCATCTAAACATAATGTGGAAAAATGATTTGAATGAGGTCCAATCCGCCCTAACTTACAAACTGTACTATTTTTTACACCCTCATGTTTACACATACTAGAGTTTTTAAAAATAAAATTATCTACTTCATTACACAACTAAAGTGCACTCTTCTCAACAGTGACAACATCAATAACAGTATGATCAAGCAATTGGCCCTCCACTCTTGGCTCTTCAAGTTGACTTATAAGTATATTTTCTTCCTCACACATATTATTACTAAATTGTTGTGTGTCAGAGGATTTATTCTTTTCACTCAAATCAAAATTTAATTTATCAAGACCCCAATCAAAGTCATATTCAACCATGCACTTAAATATTGATTTATAGTACAGTATTAATAAATCTTCCATATCCCCACACAACTTATTTTGTTGAGAAAAAATTAGCTTATAAGAATTCATAATTTCAGAAGTACAAGAATTGCAAGAACACTTAACACTACATACTTTTTCAGATGACATCTCAAGAAGAGTAATGCATATAATAAAGAAAAGTAAATTAAAACAAATAAAAAAAACAAAAAAAGGACTACAATTCAAAATAAATACTAAAGACAATTTCTAAGCCACATTTTCCGCAGCGGTGCCATTCTTGATAACGTCCAAATATACTTCTTGAAAAGAAATATAAACGATTGCAAGCAATATATTTACCCAACTATGAGTCGGGTGGGTCGATCCCACAGAGAATATGGAAGAATATTGTCAATAGCAAATATTTAACTCGATAGTCGTTATATAAAAATGGGGGGATTTAAATTGAAATAAAATAAAAACAACAAAAATAGCTTTGAACTAAGTATTTATTTATATTCAGATTATTAGAAATAACTAGGAATGGGTTCCCCATAAGCCCATAATGGGATAATCCTATCCTAGTGTATCACATGCAAAGTGGTACGTTATGTATCTCTAAATTCTTGGTCTGACAAATAGAGAATTTCACCCCGCACCTTGATTCGGCTACGTGTGTATAATTTACCAACCCTTATCTTTACTTCATATTAGACAACATCAATGTATGGCTTAGTTTTCACCTTCGCATCAATTGACATTAGACTATTAGATAGTATCACACTAAATCTATGTTGATAATTCTTTTCTTATTAACTACCTCCTTGGTCCGGCAAGTAGCAACAAGGGGAGTTCTAACGTTGTGCGCCGTTAAAAAACTTCTAGACGAAAGAAATTTCAATGCATGCTTAACACTATTAAAGAATTACTTAGTTACTATTCATACTTTGTTAACTGCTTATTGTTCCCACAACCCTAGTTATTAAATCTAGCTACTCATTATCTCAAAAACACAATCAAAATTTATTAAAATAAATATGCTTGTGTTAATCATAAAATATTAAGAACAATAACTAAACTATTTTTTATTAATCACGAATACAAATAAATAATAAAGGAGAAGAAAGAATAAACCACTATTCTCTGGACTCCACGGCTGCTCTTTCAAAGTTCTTAAGCTAGAAGAAAATTTATATTGTGTATTGTTTTTTTATTTTTCGCACCTCCAATGAATAATTTTTCATGTCATATTTATCGATATAGAAACCCTAAAAAAAATAATTGAGTCCAAATTAAAGTAAGAATTCAAAAGCAAAAGGAATTAGGTTCCTTTTTATTTTCAGCGTGAACAGTAACCGACCGCCTCCACAATTGGTTGTTGCATTCACTTGCTGCAACGTGGCAACAAGCCTTTTTTTTTCAATATAATTTGCTGCATTTTATTCCTTATACATTATTATGTTGAATTTAATCAATTAAGTTTGCTTGATTTCCTTCTTCAATCTTTCATCTTTAATTCATTTTAGCTCCAAACTTCTTCATTTTTCCACCAATTTAATCCTACACATAAAATATACTATTTAGCACAATCCATTAAATTCACGCTCAAAAAGGACAAATATAAATAATAAATGTGAGGTAAATAATGATTAAAAATATGTATTTTGACCTTACATCACTCCTCTCGTGACGGAGAACAGACTCATTTTGGGAAGGCATAATAGAGTTGTTGATGAAGCCAAACCAATAACGTGCAGCTACACTCAAGTCCCTCTTCTGGATCGGGACACCTACCTCTATCCACCAAGAGGTGGTGTCTGAGATGAGGGACGCCAACCAGCCCTTGAGCTCATCCAATGATGTTGTAGTGGTAGCCAGGTTGGGGTAGTCAAAGTCATACCCCTGTCAAGTACGGTATTAATGTACTTGCTACTGCACCCGACTTCATTTCCTTGGACCATAACTGACTTAACCGGTCTGAACTCGTTGACCTTATTCTTGCTCTTCGGGACCAAGTCACCATACTATGTATAGAACTCCCGGATCCATGAAGGAATATAGGGGTCTCAGGGCCTGGTGAACTGCTCAAACTGATGGAAATGGAAAGTGTCCCTCACCCCAGAGTATCTGCCCTTAAGACCCTCAGTAGAAAGCAACTTCTCCTCCAAAATAGTCTGCAACCCATCTGCTTTCAATCTATTAAGGAGTCGGGGAGGAGGAACCACAGGTGGCACTGGAGCTACAGGGGGTGGCGGAGTTGGCACTGTGGTTGTTGCAGGGGTGGCTGCTGAAGCTCTAGAGGGGGCAGGGCAAAACCTAGATCATAGCTCTTTCCTCTGGGGCTGTAGTGGCTTGTCATCCTCCGGCTCTGTTATTGTAGTCTGGAGTCAATGTGCTCCGAGACCTCAGATACGGGCCTCTTGCCTTTGCATGTACCTTCCCTAGAAGGCTCTGTTCTCCCTTTTTTAACAGGGTTGGATCCTCCTTCGTTTATAACCACGCCCTGTGCTCGTTTAAGCGGTGGCATATCAATGTTGGTTCTTGCCATATCTGCAAAACATCATAAAAAGTTAGATATAATTCAAGCAAAAGCACAGAAGAAAATAGTTTCCAGACAGACTCACCGATCTAGTCGGCGAGTCACCAAATCACTTTGGCAAGCCAGATCGGGCTCGCCGAAAGGATTGGCTCAAAAATCCAAGAAAATTTTGGCCTTTCGGCGAATCACCGACATCATTTGACGAGCATGTCTTAGCCTGTCGAAAGTTACAGTGAATTTAAGGATCAGGGGGCAGACAAAGAGCGATCAAGGAGAACCTTCGGCGAGTCGCCGAGTGCACTCGGCGAACTCAGGCTTCTCACAGAAAGTTATAGAACCATTTTCAAGTTTAGCATGAAATTAAAGGCTATAAGGGGAACTTCAATGAACCACTGAGTGGTTCGGCGAGCTCGACCCAACTCACCAAACGACCCAACGTGCCTACTTTCAACCAAACCTCCCATATTCAACCCCGTAGAACCCAAAAACAAAATCAAAACATGCACTTATAAAATTAAACCAAGACCCATTACACCGAGGCCCCCGGGATACTCAGACTTCTCCCGGTTTGGCCAAATTTGGCCATTTGACAACTTTTGCCCTTAAGAATGACATCAACCGCTCCATTAATGGGCAAAATACGTCGGTTGGCGCAAATGCGGGCTACTAAGACTTCACCCGACTAGACCCAACAACATCCAACCACAACCCCACAATTTTAACCAATATTAAGGCACAAAACCACGGGAATTCAACAATAAAAGCAATACGGGGAAAATGTTCGAATTAAAACAGGCATACACATATACAATTATGATCAGAGAGGCCCAGCACACATCACTAAGATCAAAATCATTGCAAATGAGTACAAATGGCTAAAAAAGAATTTGGTGTTTAGAAAACCAACCTTAGATGCCAAATAATCAAGATTTGAAAAGATAGGCGGCAAAGATTCCAACTCCGAGCACACAATCAACGGCTCAATACAGTAAAAACATGAAAATATGGAAACTAAAGTGCGGGTGTGAGTTTGGGAAGTTCGAAAGTGAGGAAAAGTGAAAGAGTTTGAAAGTTTAAACATTTGGCCTTTAAAAACCGTCCATTTCTCTCCCATTTGGCAACATTACTATTGCTCACTGACCCACTCAGCGACACACCGAGTAGGCACTTCCCTCGCCGAGTTTTACAGGACCTCCAGTTAATGTGGGGGGTCTAAACGGCGTACAAAGTCGTGATCACCGACTTGGTCAGCGATTCGCCAATTTTCTCCTAGGCTCTCCGAGTTTTGCAGACTCCAATTTGAAAATGTCTTGAGTTAAACGTCGGTTCAAGTCGGGCACGCCAGCCTCTTCGGCGATGCGCCGAATGGACTTTTGGTTTGCCAACCTGTACTTTTCAAACATTTTCCACACTTTACCGGCATAATCAACACACTATTATTTCAAACTTAAAAAGAAAGCAATTAAAAACTTGGGTTGCCTCCCAAGCAGCGCCTTAGTTAACGTCGCGGTATGACGCAAGTCCACACTCAAACCTCATTCTTGGGGTTGGCCATAGTATCACTAGGCAACACCATTTTTTGTCTCGGGTTTAAATGAGATGAGATATGACCCATTTGGGTCTCCAACTGTTTGATCGAAATGGAATGGGAGGTAACAGTCTAGCTAAGGGTCAACACATCTTCTTTCATTTCTTTCAAAATCTTGTCTGACCCCTCAACTTTGTTGAGGATACGAGAAAGCATATCCTCATACTAGCCACCTTCCGAATCCTTTGGCTTTTGACGCTCGTGGGGAGGCACATATCTATCCTTCTTACCATCCTTCTAATTGGGATTTTGATCCCTCAATTCTTGATCACGATCCTTCCAACCTTCATCCATTTTCCAATCTTGGTTACCACCCTGCTTCAGGTAGTTTGAACGATAACCACCACCTTAGTTGGCTAGGAAATTCACCTCTTCATTGTACAAAGCCTCAAACTTGGCCTCGTCAAGATAAACAGACTCGACACCCACAGCATTGACACTTCGATCACCACCTCCCATGACATTTTTGGACAAAATGTCAAGTTGTGTCATGATCTTGCCCATGTTATGATCGCTCTCTTAGTCTTTCTCCATCTGCTCCTTGGTCAATTTAAACGTGAGAGGGGAGACCTGATCTTCGCGGTTGTACCAAGCCCGATTGATTGTTGTTATGCTATCCAAGAACTGAGTTTCTATCACATAAGGTTGCTGCATCAAACCTCCAGGAGTAAGTTGGTCAGCAACACCCTTATTTACCGAATCAAGACTTCAGTAAAAATACTACAACAACACGTTGTCAGGAAAGCCATGAGTTGGGCATTGGAGCACCAACTTCTTGAATCACAGTCAAGTTTCATGAATTGGCTCACCCTCTAGACGCTTGAAGCTCTGAATGTTGTCCCGAAAAATCATCATCTTCGAAAAAGGAAAAAATTGCACTTGAAATGCAGTGATCAACTCCTCCCACGAAGTGATTGATTCACATGGCAATTCAGCCTGCCACTTACATGCTTCTCCCATCAAAGAGAATGGGAACAACCTCAACCGGACCAACTCTTGGGATATGTTCTTGAAGGAGAACGGTCCGCAAACATCCACGAAGTTTCTAATATGCTCATGGGGATCCTCATATGCCAAAGCACCAAACAGCCCCTTTAATTGCAAGAGTTGCAACATAGTACTTCTAATATGGAACACCGCATTCCCTTCAGCCAGAGGTAAGCGAATGGAACCAATTCCACTCATAAGATGGGGGTCATTAGCATTAGGCTCGTTGACATCGTTGAGGTTTCTGTTAGGGTTTTGCCCTGATTTTTTTTCCTTATTTGAAGTTTATTTTTTTCCTTAAACAAAAGTCAATGTATTACCATAAATGCTTGAACTTTTTCTTAAAGGAAAATATAATTTTCTTCCATATTTGGTTTATTCTTTCCTTAGATGAAATGTTTGGAGATCTATAAATTAAAGATCTCTATTCTCATAGCATAACACAATAGAATCCACAATGTAGTTGTTTAGAGACTTTTATTTATGGGGAGATTTATTCTCTGAAAAGTTTTAATATTTTTCTTTTATATTAGTTTTCATATAATAATATTATGGTTTTAGTACAAGTTTTTGTCGTCTGATATATCAGTCATATGATTTGCAATTGTAAGCTTCTGCATGACGCCCTAATCACTTTCATAACCCAATAAATGGTATCAGAGCTAATGGTTCAATGACCCGGTTCATCGAGGCTGAAGACAGGTTTAACGCGGTTTCAAATCAATTTGCAACTAATTTGATGATAAAGAAGATTTTTGTCCAGCTACATGTGGAGAAGAGATTAAAATCATAGTTTCAACATTCCTGATGTTGCATCTTTGAAAATAAAAATAAAATATTTTAAAACCATTTTTAACCCATATATTTTAAACTTTATTTTTAACTATGGCAAGCAGCAGTGATGAAGACTATGTGAAGTGAAGAAGACGGATCAAGTTTTGTCAAGAAAATCCAGTCAAAATGGGAGATTTGTTAGGATTTTGCCCTGATTTTCTTTCCTTATTTGAAGTTTATTTTTTCCTTAAACAAATGTCAATGTATTACCATAAATGCTTGAACTTTTTCTTAAAGGAAAATATAATTTTCTTCCATATTTGGTTTATTCTTTCCATAGAGGAAGTGTTTGGAGATCTATAAATTAAAGATCCTTATTCTCATAGCATAACACAATAGAATCCACAATGTAGTTGTTTAGAGACTTTTATTTATGGGGAGATTTATTCTCTGAAAAGTTTTAATATTTTTCTTTTATATTAGTTTTCATATAATAATATTATGTTATTAGTACAAGTTTTTGTCGTCTGATTTATCAACCATATTATTTGCAATTGTAAACTTCCCCATGACACCCTAATCACCTTCAAAACCCAACAGTTTTCGATGTCATCTTGGTGGCCTACTTGGCTACCATTACTTCCGTTCACACTCATACTTCCTGTTTCAAAACAAAACGAAAATTAAGTAAGTTCAACTATGACTAACAAGAACAAAATTCAACATAACTAAAAGTTCTCAACCAACACCACTTCCTGGCAGCGGTGCCATTTTGATTGAATAACGCTATCAAAGACACTTAATCCAGTTCTAAGAGTCAACGATCGTTAGTCAGCATATAACGCAACTAAATGAGTTGGGGTCGAATCCCACAGGGAGTGGTACGTGTTTGAGAATCAAGAGCAAAGTTTGAATATGTTCTAGTCAATCATAGGTAAAGACATTTACGAAAAAAAGCATACTTCAAATTAAGGGTGACACAAGTGTCAAATAACAGGGGGGGTTTTGATTTCAATTATCAACTACGATAGCAGTAAATAACACAAATTAACAAGTAATGACACGGGTTCTTGGGATGTGATTGAATTATAGGCTAATATAGATATGTGGGTGATTGTATTTATTAGTAAATAACTGTAAATCAATTAATAAGCTAGAATTTAGTGGGGATAAACTTTCTCTCAAACAACGAGCTGAATGTGTGGAAAAGGGTTTAGAATTTACTCTCTTGAGCTGAACTCATGACAACCCAATACCCACAGACCATCAAATCAATAATCTTGGTTTTAAAACCTCTCTCGAGCAAGCCTAAAATACGAAGGTAGAGTTGCATTTGCAACTACAGCCCTTTAAATTAAACCACAATTACTAATTGAAATCACTTTTAAACAGCAATTACACTAACAATTAATAATACCCACAAGATAAATCAACTCATAATCACATAATCACAGCCCAAGAATTATGGTTTTAGCTAGACATCATAAAAGATAAAAATCGTTACCAAACTGTGTTTCCATCAACTAGGTAAGATTAATTTTGTCTTTACAAAGGTCCAAATTGAAGAATCTCAAAGACCCACTTCCAATTTCTCAAAAATTGAAAACTTCAATTCTTCAAAGCTAAGGAAAAGTTGAGTCTCAATACTCTCAGTTCAAACTCAAAAATTACTCTAATGAATGTTCAGAATAAAATTTGATACTAAACATAATGTTTGAAAATGTATTTATAGTCACCAAAAATATGCTGCAAAGGACCATTCGGTGCAGTAAGTCAGGATCGCGATCAACTCGGCGATCTGCCCTTTGGTCAGTTTCATTTCCCTTTGCTTTGGCCTTTAGCATCTTCAAGTTCTGTAACTTTGGGTGATCCAATCACTGCATTGCGGAACCGTTCGGCGACTTACTAACTGCTCATTTCTCTCGCTGACTTAATTTTCTTCTTCAAGGCTTGGCACACTGGAACTTTAGGCGAGATACTAGCCACTCGGTGACTCGCCCAATGGATTAGGCGATCAACATGCCTTCTTTTCTTCGTTTTTCAGCTGCCTTGTTCCTTTTTGCTCGTTAGTGTCCATGCTTTGTTCATTAATCCAAATACCTAGAAAACAAGAATTTTACATCAGTTATTGGCACAAAATAAGCATTTGAGAACACTAAATCTATCCAAATAAAGCCCTAAATGAGTCTTAATCATGGACTCATCAGGGTCTTCACTTAGCTTTTGGGTGGGTAAAAGGGTGGTGCCCTAGCTACTGGTCCAAAGACCACAGAGGGCACCATGGCTCGTGGTAGGGACCACAGCTCATGGGACCTCACGTGGTCATGAGGTAGACCACTGTAGGCTAGGGGCATTTTGGGTCTTTTCGGTTTTAATTGGATTAATACCATGTTGTTTTGCCTAAGCCTAGGACCCCTATATAAGTCATTTTAACCCCAAAACTCACCCATTCAAGTCATTATTCCTAAAATCCAAAAGAAAATTAAAGATCTTCCTCTCCAAAATATTTCTCTCACTAGAAACTTGAAGAAGAAGAAATTATTCAAGCTAGGATCAAGGTCAAGCCTCATTTCCTCCATTGAAGTTAAGATTTGGGCATTGAGGTATGGTAGTTTTCATCCATGGAGTTCCCAAATTCCTCAATTTCAAAGATTAGAATTTCCTAATTGAGTTAAGGTTTTCTTCAATTATCATGGGTTCTCTTCAATGTTGATTTATATGATTGAATTATGATCTTTTATGCATAAATTGATGAATTACAATGATTTTATGATGATTACCCCCATGAACACATGTAATTCCATGTTTTCAAGTTATGAATCATATGATGTGAGATTTTGATCTTCAAGGAAGAGTTTTATGAAATTAAGCATGTATTGCAAGCTTTATATGAATATATGATGAAATCCATATCTAACCCGTGTTTTCTAAATGCTAATGATTGAAAGTGGGCTTTGACCTTGGAAGGGTAAATTATGGAATTATGCATGTCTTTATGAACTCTATGCAAATGTTTTAAGGATGCTTTGAGAGTAAAGTATCAATGATGATTATGATGTGTTATTGAAAGGATATTTCTCATAAACACATAATAGCATGATGTGAAATGTTTTATCACATAATAAGTATTCTTAGGTTGAAAGACTTTCTCACCTAATTGAAGCAAAGATTAAATGCTATTATAAAAGATCATCGACGGTGAAAGGTTTTCTCACACATGGTCTAAGGAGCTATACTAATGAAACTAACTTGATTTGGTTGTCCAAGGGCATGTTTTCATGAGTAATGAATTCAAGTAAGAAATGACTATTCTGTGGGATTTATGCTTATCACCGAGTGGATATTGACTATGAGATGGAAGCTCTCGCGCAATAGAGGTCGGGTTTCCAAAGTAATCTCATGAGATGGAAGCCCGCACGTCAGTAGAGGCCGGGTTTCTAGTAGCAATCTCCTTATCCCATAACTAAGTGCCTTCATAGGTTGACTAGCTAGTGGATCAACTTAAGCTAGATATCTATGGTTCTACAATGGCAAGTAGGACAACCCTTTTC
This sequence comes from Solanum verrucosum, assembly GCF_900185275.1. Taxonomy (NCBI): domain Eukaryota; kingdom Viridiplantae; phylum Streptophyta; class Magnoliopsida; order Solanales; family Solanaceae; genus Solanum; species Solanum verrucosum. The sequence continues at coordinate 444,094 of NW_026020253.1, forward strand.
GGTGTGGGTTTATAGCTCACATAATCTCATGTCGGTTAAGGATAATTCCCCACAAGTAATAATGAACTAAGGTTACTTCAAGAAGTATCGCATATATATTTCAAAGGTTTTAAAGATGAAGTTAACTTGCATTGACCATGATTTATGACTTATGTTTTATAACTCTTTAATATGATGTTTAACTTGGTCAATTGCATGTCATGAAATGAAATGTCTCTTTTTGTATGATTTCAAATATTTTATGCATGGCTATCATACTTGGTACATTGTTTTGTACTAACGTATACTTTTGCCTACATTTTTCCCAAATGTAGGGTCTGATATTCAGGGTGCTCAGTTTCGTGGCTAGTTGGTGATTTGATTGATTCTCGAGCTTTGGTGAGTCATCATGCTTCGAGGATGGAGGTTTATTGTTTTATTCTTTTTCATGTATTTCTGTTTTGGACATGATGTATGGGCTAGGCCCAATGTCATTCTATTGTATTAGATGGCTATGATGAGACAAGAGTTTAGACTTCAGCTTTTTGTTTTATAAAATGTTTTGGACTTGGACTATTGTTTTACTCTTATTGTTCTATTTCTTATGTTATGAGAGCTAAGTGTCTTGTATGGAGTCCTTCGGGGTTCTATACGCCATGTTACATCTACGGGGGTACCCCTGGGTCGTGATAGAAACAGTGGACGATGAGCATGGCAACGTAGAAGTATTAGCATGGTGGAGGAGATGTGGCAATGCATTTCCAATTCTTAGCAAAATGGTTCGTGATGTTCTAGTTATTCAAGCTTCATCAGTTGCTTCAGAGGCTGCTTTTAGTGCGGCAAGATTTCAAACTGGATATCACAGACATTCATTGGCAGAATAAAGCTTGGAGATATATGTTTCATTTAGAGATTGAGTCAATGCTGAGAGGAGGAATTATTTAGACATCAATTTTTGGATTGAGAATTACGGTGGTCATTGAGTATATTTTTTGAGGTGCAAGTTTTGATATTTATTTCTTGCTCTGTAGTATTTGAGTGAGAATTTCTAAGTTGGCTGATTGACTTTTACAGGTTGTAGTTGTGGAGGTTCAGATGGTGTCGTTGAGTACTAGTGCTCTATGTTGCTTACTTAAGGTTATAGGGTTTGCTTACTGAGTAATGTTGTTGTTTGGTACTCATTTCCTTGCTTCTGTACTTGTCTAGGTTACGAGGCCGGATCATCATGATTACTCCTTCTTCTCTTCTACGTTCGAGGCTTATTGCGCAGAATTGTGAGGTAGTTGTTTGTCATCTCGACGGACACCTCTTACTTCTTTATTATGATCTTATTCTAGTCTAAAAACAATTACATTGAGACTTGTATTTATTTAGAATCCATTGTATTACATTAGAGACTTGTACACGCGACAACCAAATTTGGGGGGTTATTATTGGGTTATTATGTTTTCCGCACTTATTAAATTATGATAGTATTATTATTTTGTTTTACTTCCACATTTATCCTTCATGTTGGGTTTTAGGCTAACTTTTCTAGGTGGGATAAGACAAGTATCATCACACTCATTTTTGAGTCGTGACATTTTGCGTCTTCGAGATATCGCTCGATTTTGAAGAGATGTTTTAATATAAGATTTGACTCAAATTAGGAGAGTTTTGCAACTCATCATATTCACCTCCAATATGAAGAGATATGCAACATAAAGACTATCTCAAATTTGGAAAGATTTGTAACTTGAGGATTAGCTTAAAGTTGAAGAGTTTCATGATATACAGTTTAAGCTAGCGTGTCAATGAAAATTTCAATTTGAAGATTCATTTCAAATTTTATGAGTTTTATAATTTCCATTTTAGGCTCGTGCATTGGGGAGCATTTCAACATGAAGACTTTGCTCAAATTTGAGGAGCATCACGAATTGAAGACTTGACTTGAATTTGAAGAGCTATGTCACTTGAAGACTTATCTTGAATTTTATGGGCTTCATGACATGCATTTTAGACTCGTGCATCGAGGAACATTTCAACTTGAAGACTTAATTAACTTAAATTTGATGAGCTCTGAAACTTGAAAACTTTACTCAAATTTGAGGAGTATCTCAACTTGAGGACATTTCTTGGATTGGAGGAGCTTCTTGACTTGAAGACTAAGCTCAAATTTGATGACTTTCATGACATAAAGATTTAACTACTGGTTGGTTAGCATTATGACTTGTATTTTAGGCTCATTCATCAAGGAACATTATAACTTGCAGTTTAGGCTTATGCATTGAGGAGCATTTCAACTTACATAGACTCTTTAATTTCAGTTTTAGGAGAAATTTTGTCCTCATGCTCAATATCATATACATTTTCTTCATTAGGCTCAAAGTCGGGCAGTCCTTGAAGTCTACGTGTATCCATGCTCAGTTCCATATCATGAGCACAAATTGCTAGTTTTTCAAATATTGTGAGTTTTATGCCTTGCAATATGTAACAAAGATTTTAATGCATATCTTGGTTGCATATTTAAATTTTAGAATTTTCACCAAGACGATCTTTGAAGTTAAGGCTCAAGCTCCTCCAGCGATTGATGAAGTGAATTGCTTGCTCATCATTCCTTTGACAGACGTTAGAAAGCTTTATTATGCTCACAACATGCATTGTGCTATAGAAACACTTAAATAATTATTGCTCTATCTGCTTCTAGCTATCGATGAAACTAGATCGATTCGAGATCTTTGTACTAATCGGAAGCATTTCCTCTAAGATATCGAACAAATTGTTTAACAAGATAATCACCGTATATTCCAACATTATTTCAAATTTAGATAAAGTGTGCAACATGTAGTTTTGGATTTTCCTTAGCATTGAACTGTTACAACTTATGTATCTTTAAGTTATCAATTCTTTACATATACAACTTTACATATATGAGAGGAGATTTGGATGTGGACTCAGATTTATCTTTGATAGCTTCCATGATAAAATATGTCAATTGATCAATGGAAATCAGACCTTCGGTAGGCAGTTGTATTTCATTGATCGTTATTTCTTATTTTGCGGAAGACTCTCCTTTCTCTTGTATTTCACGAAGCTTTGCAAAGAATTGAGTGGAAATATCCTTCCTCCATGTTCTTCATGATATTTGTCAGTTTTGTAATTTCAACATCTTGACCTTTGATGTACTTTGATAGACTTTCAACTAGTTTCGTCAAATTTGTAAGTTCTTCTTATATGGTGGAAGTTTTGATCACCATAGCTTGCATAATTACTATAGAAGATGAAGAATAGTGTGGAACATCACTTGGATAGAGCTTGGATTGAGAAGCAACATAAGGAAATATTGAAGCAGATTTAGTGCTCAAGACACCTCATCGTTCTGCATGAAGGTATCGTTAGACTGACTATGATGATTTTGTGATAACCTCAGTTGATCCAAAATTCTTTCTACAATCTCAATGATATTGTTCCCTCGCTCTAAAACATACCGATGGGATATTTCTTCTTTTAAGGAAGATAAATAAAAATATGAGATGACATGGACGGTTATTAAAGCACTTGTTATCCCAATATTTGAGCTTTACTCCTAATTTGACCGACAAACTTCATGGTAATTTTCAAGTATTTTGTGGAAACAACATCCTCAAAAGCATCAGATTTGGAGTTGATATTCATTGTGGTCAGAGTGATATTTTATAATATAAACTTTGAAGAGAAGAGATGAGAGGTAAAGATGGTCCCACTAGACGTGTCAATTTGTAAGCTAATTTTTTATCGTGAAAAATAGCAATCAAGAAAGAAAAATAGCGACAAACAATTATATTTATATTTCAATAATTTATGCAAATGTTACAATCTTAATAAAATATAATGAAAAAAATATAAATTATAATTCTTCTCCTCAGAAATCGTCAACTAAAATGCTTTGCTTTGTTCTTGAATCGATGAAATACTTGTTGAAACTTAACTACGAATGCGGAGCCAATCTTGATCAAAATCACAGAGCTATGAGAATTTGCAGCTCATAACTTGAAGACGGAGACACTTTTATATGCAGAAGACTCGCGGATCACCACTAATTAAGAGTAAAGTTTTTATTTTTATGTATTTCTCCCTTATGGATGTATTTCCTCCTCTTTTTCTTTGGTCTTATGAAGACCCTTTTTATATAGACGTAAAGGGTTTTCAGGGTGTTTGGTCTCCAAGTAATTTTAGAGGACCTTGGGCTTGAAGAACATGAGTTGGGCTGGTCTTGTCAACATCATAGACTGTCCCAAATGGAATTTAGACTTTATTTAATTCATATAATTTTAAATGAAATTTTAATCCTACTATATTAATCAATAATTTGACTTGATCAATATATCATGAATTCAAGATTTAATCCAAAATTTAATATGAATGTATTGATAAAACTTTACTGTCTATAGACGAATCAATTTATAATATACTTGTTCGTGGTCGATGCTCGTTGATGAAGTGGTTGACCTTTTACAGTAATTGTCGGGGCAATTTTGGACTTATATTAATTAAACGAACTCCGATTTCATAATTTGCCAACACAAACTTTTACAACAATGGAAAACTTAATTAGTAATAATAATGGTTGAATTAAATAACAATAGATGAAAACTAGTATTAACAATGACTGATTTCGAGAAACTTCTCATAGTTGGAAAGTGATTTCCCAATGAATACCCTAAGTTGGCTGAAAAAGGGATATATCCAGACACCACTATTAAAAAAACGGAAAAGGGTCTAAAATTCCCCTCAAGTATTTGAATTGGTATAAAATCACCCTTCATCCACCTATCGGTCCTAAAATACCCATGACGTTCACCTTTCGGCTCAAAAATACCCTCGATGTTAATCCTTTGACTCATATTTGCCCTTATTTTTAATAGTTCACTTAACGTAAAATTATTAAATATTTATTTATTATATTGCTTAATGTGATTGGTCCAAATTTAAACCCTTCTCAAATAAATAATAAAAATGATATTTTTAAAAATTCTATTTTTCTATAAAATCACTTATGATTCATATTTTGACCCGATACACTTGAAAATAATATTGAAAAATAATTAATTTCATGATATCTTTCTATTGGCCTATTTTAAATCGACCCCAATTTATTATAACGTAACCCAACTCATAAATGGAGATCCAATTAAAATTCATACTTACCCTGATTGATTGTCCATCTAAAAAAAATATTTTTTCATTAATATAAAATTTTCTCTCAATTATCCAAATGTCTTGTTCATTTTCTCTTTTATTCCTTTTTGTAGTCTCTTATTCTTAATTAGGATATCAGGACTCAAACTTAAAATGAACTCACATATTTATATTCTTTTAATTAGTATTATTGTCATGATGGAATGAGGGTGGGGATAAGAGAACTGATTATTTTTTATTTTAGGTACACACAAAAGAAAAATGTAATATTTGTACATATTTGTTTAATAAAGTCATATTTTATTGAACTAATTATTTCTATATGAATGCATCGTTATTTTCCTCCTTTTTTCTCTCTTGTTTATCATAAATTAAGAAAAAAAAATAAAATGGTGGACAAGATCCAAATAGAAAAAAAAATGGAAGAGATAGAAAGTGAAGGGGACGGGGAGGGAGGAGTGTAGAGAGTAGATGCCTAACCTTTTTATAATTTTAAATTTACTATGAAATTCAAAATCAAGTCAATCATGTGAGCTTATATATTAAGTAATTTCAAATTATTTTAACAGAAAAGGGCCTAAAATTCCCTTAAACTATGAGATTTGGTACAATATTACCCTCCATCCACCTAATGAGTATGATCTGTTAGACATAAGGGTATTTTTGAGCTGAAAGGTGGACATCAGGGGTATTTTAGGGCCGATAGGTGGATGGAGGGTAATTTTATACCAATTCAAATACTTTAGGGGCATTTTAGGCCCTTCCGTTAAAAAAAATTAAGATGGAAGAGGGAAAGTAGCGTTTGGAGGGAAGAAATTTATTTTTTTAACTCTAAATTGGATAAATACAAAAAAAGGTGATATGGGGATTATTTTGCATTTTACAAGATTTTGAGACTGGAATGTAGGTTATAACTTTGGTGATCAACATTTTGTATTTTTAAAACTTTGATGATAGGGACTATCTATATTATCTACGATTTATTTTTTAATTATATTATTTATGACTTCGGTGTTAGGATTTAGGGGTGGGCATGGTACGGTATAGTATGATATTTAAAAATTTTGATATCGTAACTTCGGTATTCGGTATCTAGAGTACTATACCATTATCATACCTAATTAGCTCGGTATGGATGGTATATTTAATTTTGATTTCGATATTTTACGGTATGGTATTCAGTAACCATAATTTGTTTGACTTCGACTTATATATATTTATAACTCTCCATACAATTTATTTGGCAAATAAGTTAGAACTATTCAATGTAGCAAGTATTCTTGCAAGACCAATACTATAATCAACATGAATATGAAAAATCTAAAAGCACAAGTCTCAATCATATTAAATCAATACGTACTTTTGTTAAATAATTTCACAAAAAGAACATTTCAATAACAATCGAGTAGTCATAGATGCAAAGTTTAAATAATTAGTGTCTAAATGTTAGTGAATGATTAATTTTATATATTATTATAAAATTTCGATATGATATACGAAATTTTGGTATTTATTTTATAAATACCAAATACCAAAAAAAATAAAAGTCATTCCAAATATTATACCATATACCATAATATCCATATCACGGTATAAAAAATTTCAATTTCAATATGACATTCGGTATATACAATACCATGCTCACCCTTATTAGAATGGATAGCTTATGTACTTCAAATGATGTCATGATGACATAAAAAGAGTGGTCTATCCCATCATATTTTTTTTCAAAATATTGTGCCTTTATATCAAATTAAATTTTAACCGATAAACCCAAAATAAATAGATAGGGCTTGGATTAAAAATAAACATAAAATAGAAAGGGCTTAATGGAAAATGGAAATTACGTACAAATAAGTGGTTGACTTTGTGAGTACTACTACTTCGAGATTGGGACACATACATTGCATTTTATTGTTACTGACTTCGATCCTTATACATTGAACCATCAGAGAAATTTTAGCTCAATTTCAGAGACTATTAATTTTTTTATTTCTAATTTATATGATGTAATTTGATTAGGTATAAAATTTAAGAAAGGTAAGAAAATTTTGCAATGTTTCAAAATTATTCTGAGAAAAAATATATATTTATGGATCATTCCTTAAATAAGTGAACTCAACAAAGACAACAATGTCATTAAATATTGGTCAAAAAAGTATATTCCCTCCATCTCAAGAGTTAGTTTGACTAGACATGAGTTTAAGAAAGACAAGGAGACTTTTGAAACTAGTGGTTTAAAATAAGTAATTGATATTTATATGACTAAAAATCATTTCATTAAGGATAAAATGAGTATTTCAAAGTTAAATTATTATTAAAGATATAAATATGTCATTTTTTTGGGACGGATTATAAAAGAAAATAAGTCATATAAAGTGGAACAAATAGAATATCATTTTCTTGAGACGGACTAAAGAGGTAATGTATCATATAAATTGAAATAAAAATAATATTATTTATAAAATGAATGAAATTGTTGACTTAATGGTTGCACTTTATTAATTTAACATAATAAAAAAATTCTTATAAACACTCTCTCCACTAAGATATAAAAATTCTTAAAAGTTAATGGAACAACAATCTGAAATCCAATCAGATATTTCAGATAGCATGGCTAAGCAAGAGGCAAAGGTATATTGTTCAAAAAATATGCAGAACTAATTTCATATATTCCTGAATATCATATATATGATTGAATAAATTTATGTTAGTTATTATGTATTAGAATTATTTGAATCATGATTTCTAGTTTATTAGCACACTGGAAACAGGGAGAAAACTTCTATACTATGTCATCCTAATGTTGAAACCGGTAGGCGAGGAAAGCCGTTTAGGGGAGTAAACAAAGTTGAGGCGCTGATAAGAAGTAAGTATCCGCTAAAGTACGATGCTAGTAGTGACAGGAAAACATGATAAAGATAATCTAGTTCATAATGATCTAATATGAATTTAATCAATTATGAATATAATAAGAAGGAATAATTTGAAAATAAAAATTGCATAAACAACGAACATGATTACATATATGCATGACGAGATGATAAAAAATTATGAAACTTTAATCTTATATATACTTAACGGTATAGAATAATTGAATTAAGAAGAATCATATGGAAAAAAATATTTGATGACTACGAATCAGAAAATATATTAAATCAAGAATGGTATGAAATAGATTTACAAGATCTATATTTAGATAATGAAAGAATAGAATGGTACGATTTAGAAATAAATTCAGATTAAAATGAATTACGAATATTTACAATATTGGATAGAATCTATGGAAGATATAAAACTATTAGAACAATTAATAGAGGAAAAATTATCTATGTACCAAAGAACCGAAGATATGTTATATCTAGAATATATCATAAATAATATTAAAGAAATATTCAGATTAAGACAACTATCGGAAGAATATTACAATAAATATTATTACATTTTACCATGAATTTTACCATGAATTTCACACTACCAAAAAATAATATTAAAGAGATATCAAGATTAAGACACTTAGCAAAAGAACACTACAATAAAATCTTTAAAATAAAATACTCACCTACCACACTACCACCTACCACACTACCACTTTCATGAATCCCTCAACTACGAGTTCCGCTACGAAAAATGGTATCAGAGCTATGGATAATAAGAAACAAGGTAAGAAATATACGAGTAGAAAATTAAGAAAAATAAGAAGAAAATTCAATAAATTATATCCAGAATATAAACAACTTAATATCACAAAGACTAATAATGAAAAATTAGATCAATTAATAAATAATATATCTAAAATAGAATATAAATATATTCAATATTTAAAAATACAATGAATAACAAGAATAACGAATATAGACAAAAACTTAATGAAATAATTATAGAAAAACGACAAGAATTAGAACATAGGCAAAATAGACTTAACAATAATATATTCGCAGGAATTTGTCACAAATCTATAGTAGCACAAAGAAAAACTATTTTATATCTAGAAATACAAATAAATAACTTAGAATATAAACTACAACATAATTTATAAATGAATAAAGAAGAATACGCAATAGATGAAAAAACATATGAAAATTATGACGGATTAAAAATAAGGATAATATTTTCTAATCTAGGAAGAAGATATAAGAAAATAGGTGACAATATAAGTTTAATGTTAGAAAAAGAAACGGTAAAACTAGAAGATAGTTTAACTGCTATGGTAAGAATAACAAAAGAAAATGAAGAAATAGATAGAAGAACGGAAATTGAAAAAATAAAACAACAAGCAAAAAAAGAAGTACAACAATTAGAAGAAATAAAAAATACTAAAATAATAGAGCTAGAAAAAGAGCTAGCAATATTAAAAGAAATGTATGAAATTAAACAAAAAGAAAAAGAACAAAAAACAAAATTAGCAAATGAGATAATTAAATTTAAAGAAAAATTGCAATTACAAGATGAATTAGGAGAAAAAGAAGAAAATAACCAAGATAATCTACCCGAAATAAGAGTTGATGAAATAAACGATGAAGATCTAGAACAACATTCGGAAACAAGCAAAACATATACGGAACTTTTAGCAAACATAGATAATACAAAGAATTTAGAAGTAAATACAGAAGATGTAGACATGGACGAAAAACCTAGCACATCAGGGGTAAAAAGCCCAAAAAATTTTAATCCAAAATATTATAATGAAAATTATGAACAATATGATAAAGAAAAAACTACATGCGATAAAAGATTAAATAAAAAATGGACGCTTAAACCAATAACTGGACAACATGAATTTTTAGATTTAGACTGTGTAGCAGACATAAATAAAACAATCCAATTATGGGTAGGATACATATCAAAACAATTAATAGATAACAAGATAGTAATAACAGAGGCACCAGGATACATAGAAAGGACACTTATAGGAACAGTAAAATTATAGCTACAAAATTTAACAAATGAAAGCTTAACAACTTTAAGAAATAATAAAAAATTTGATGGTGGAACAACCACTACAACCATGGAAATATTATATAAATATGAAATAGCTATAAGAAATGAATTTAGTAGTATGACAACAGAAGTAGAAGAACAAAATAAAGAAAAAATCATAAATCGGAATCTAATGACAAAATTAGCAATATGTAGTATGTGTTACATAGATGAATATACATGTGCATTTAGAGGATATTATTATAAAGGAACATATAGCATAGAAGAAAGTAAAGAAATAAGAAAATTATATTTTACAAAATTACCAGAACCTTTTAATTCAAAAGTAATAAAAAGTTGGAATGAAGCAGAATTAACAGATACCTTAGGAGCTAGAATAAAATTCTTACAACGATGGTTTATGGAACTATGTGAAAAACATAAAGAAGAAATAAAAATGGAAAAAATATTAGTAAAAAACTTGGCATGTTGCAAAAATAAGACAGCACCTCAATTTGGTTGTACGGATAAGTATTATAAAAATAAAAAGAAATATAATAAAAAATACAAATCAAAATATAAATATAAAAAACCAAGAAGAAGGTACTATGTAAAAAATTACAAAACCAAAAGACCATATAGACCAAAAAGAAAACTAACGGAATGTACTTGTTATAATTGTGGAAAATTAGGACATATGGCTAGAGATTGTAAATTACCTAAAGATCCAAAGAAAAAACAAATATCAGAAATAATAATAGATGATGAAAAATATACACAAATAGAATACGTAGATTATGAATTAGAAAGCAATGATAGAAGATATGAATTATCGGAAAATGAAATAGAAAATGACATAGAAATAGAAAATGAATTCTATAATATAACAAATGACTGAAGCAGATATACAAACAATAAATAAAGAAGAACATCAAGACGAAGAATATTTAGAACAGAAAATAATATTTGATAATAGTATATTTGAACAAATAAAAGGAAAAGAATTAGACTTAAGCGTAGAAAAAATATTCGAAATACCAACAGTAAGAAACTGGTTTAAACGACAAAAAGAAGAATATTATGTAGTAAGTCAAAGAGAACATATCATAGATTGCAAATACACTAAAGGAAAGGCCAAAATACCAATAATAAATAAACGAATAATAAATAAAGAAATACAAGATATTAAGGCTAAAAATCCAATTAAATATGTACATTTAGGAGGAACAGAAATATTAATAAAAGCATGTTTTAGAGAAGGAATAGATACACCCATAGAAATATACTTAGCGGATGATAGGATTATACAACCCATAGAAAAAAGTGTAATAAGTGCAGTAAGAGGTAACCTCATATACCAAAAATTTAAGTTTATAATAAGTGATAACTACTCAGTAGCAATAAATGACAGGAATATAGATAAATCACTAGTATTATACTGGCGAATGTCAGGGATAGAACTAGCCCCATGAAGTAAAATATTTACAGCTAGATGTAAAAACTTATATGTTCTAACAACAAAACATAAAATAACAGCAAAAAAAAAATAGATAAAATAAAAATAGAAGATCCCTTTGAAAGAATAGTTACAGTCATAGATAAAAACGATTATAGTTATAATGAAATTGATATAGAAGAAGATTTAGAAATAGTAAAAGAAAGACTAAGCACATCGAAAAGGATAAACAATGAGATACCCCAAATATCATCAAAAATGAGTACCTCAAGGAGAATAGATAAAACCCCACAAACATCAATAGAAGAAGATATAAAACCACATCATTACTACATAACGGGAATAATGGAACAACGGAAATATTTAATATTAATAGATACAGGACGAGAAGAAAACTATATTACAAGAGAATTAGTGACGAAAGATGAAATAATAACTATTGAACAATCATGCTCCGAACTACCAAAAGCATTAATGTATACCGAAGAAACTACAGAAAAGGAAATAATCATCGGAGGAGTACCAATAGTAATAAAATTCAAAATATATCAAGGAAATGAAAATATCATTTTAGGAATAAAATGGTTGGAACAAGTAAAACCATATAATCTAGAAGACAAACAGTTAACAATAAATTATGAAAATAAAAGAGTAATAATAAAAAGGACTTTGGTATGATAAAAATATGAAAATAAAAATATGAAAATATATATACTTGCAAAGATAATAATAGAAGGATATTACAATCGATATTATACACCAATGATAGATACGGGAGCAGAAGCTAATATATGTAAATACAATTGTTTGCCCGAAGATAAATGGGAAAAATTAAAAACACCGATAGTAGTAACATGATTTAATAATGAAGGAAGCATGATCACATATAAAGCAAAAAATATAAAAGTACAAATATGGGATAAGATATTAACTATAGAAGAAATATATAACTTTGAATTAACTACAAAAGATATGCTATTAGGAATTCCATTTTTAGAAAAATTATACCCACATATAATAACAAAAACACACTGGTGGTTCACAACACCGTGTAAACAAAAAATAGGAGCAAAAAGAGTAAGTATTAAAAAACGAAAAACAACAGAATGGATAAAAGGAAGTGAAAAAATTACACAAAAATTAGAAAATATGAAAGAAGAAGACCCTAAAATAGAATTAATTATATTCTCTATAGATAAAGTAAAAATAATTCAAGATAAGTTAGAATTATTATATAGTGAGGATCCTTTACAAGGATGGGAAAAACATAAAACAAAAGTAAAAATTGAGCTAATTGATAATAACCCAAAAACCATTAAAGTATAATTTTAATGATTTAACCGAATTTAAGATACATATAGATGAATTACTAGAAAAAGGATATATACAAGAAAGCAATAGTAAGCATACAAGCTCGGCATTTATCGTAAAGAAACATAGTGAACAAAAAAGAGGAAAAAGTATAATGGTTATTGATTATAGAAATTCAAATGCAAAAACTAAAACATATAATTATCCGATACCAAATAAAATACTAAAGATAAGACAAATACAAGGATATAATTATTTTAGCAAATTTGATTGTAAATCAGGATTTTATCACTTAAAACTAGAAGAAGAATCTAAAAAACTAGCAGCATTCACTGTACCATAAGGATTTTATGAATGGAATGTATTACCATTTGGATATAAAAACGCACCAGGTAGATATCAACACTTTATGGACAATTACTTTAAACAAATAGAAAATTGTGTAGTGTACATCGATGATATATTATTATATTCTAAGACACAAGATGAACATATAAGATTATTAGAAAAATTTATACACATCATAGAATATTCAGGTATAAGTCTAAGTAAAAAGAAAGCTGATATAATGAAAAATCAAATAGAATTCTTAGGAATACAAATTGATAAAAACGGAATAAAAATGCAAACACATATAGTACAAAAAATAATTAACTCAAATGAACAACTAGACACAAAAAAGAAACTACAATCATTCTTAGGACTAGTAAATCAAGTAAGAGAATACATACCAAAATTAGCAGAAAATTTAAAACCATTACAACAAAAATTAAAGAAAGATATAGAATATCAATTTGATAAAAAAGACCAAATACAAATACAAAAGGTAAAATTATTGTGTAAAAACTTACCTAAACTATACTTTCCAGATGAAAACAAAATATTTACTTATATAATAGAATCAGATGCGAGTGAAAAAAGTTATGGAGGAATATTAAAATACAGGTATGATGACACTACGATAGAACATCATTGCAGGTATTATTCAGGAACATTTAATAATACAGAAATAAAATGGGAAATAAATAGAAAAGAATTATATTCAGTATATAAGTGTTTATTATCATTCGAACCATACATTGTATATAACAAATTTATTATAAGAACATATAATACACAAGTAAAATGGTGGCTAACAAGAAAAATACAAGATTCGGTAACAACAAAAGAAATAAGGAGATTGGTATTAAATATATTAAATTTTATGTTTACAATTGAAGTAATAAAAACTGATAAGAATGTTATTGCAGATTACCTATCACGACAAAGCTACTCAGACTGAGACTGAGGAAGAAGATACAATCGAAAAAATACTCAAAGCTATTACTACACTTTGTACAAAAGTGGATAGTATGGACAACGAGATACAAAAACTAAAGACTAATGAAGATAATCTGAAGTCTAAAGCTAGTCAGCAGCATGACTATAAAAATGTGGAGCTACGTCGAACGGAAGACGGAAAAAAGCCAGAGCTAAAAGGAGACGATGGAAAACTCCTTAAAACCCATAATGTTTGTTTAAATACAGCTGCAGGTACAAGCAAACAGGTTAGCGATAAACAACATAAAAATGTGAACTTAAACCAGCTATTTGCAAAACCATTTACCCAAAGGACACCTAGACATGTGTCCATAGAACCACAAACATCTACATACGCAGATAGTTTGCAAAACCAAAATGAGAAAAAGACATATAACTACATTACACGAACCTATATTGAAAATATCCACAAAATCCAAACCTATTTAAACCGCAACCCCAGATCAACTACAAAAGAACCAAACCAAGAATATTTGACACAAAAATTACAAGGATATAACAACGTAATTGCACAGCCGAAAAGTAACGCTAATTTAGTAAGAACATGTTATAACTATGGACTGTTAAATACCGTATACACATATGATGGAGAAGAAGTTAGTGGAATACCAGAACTACACAAAGCATTCATCACATACAAAAGAGTTACGAAAGGAAATTTATTTTATATAAAATTCTATACAGCACCAGCGGAGATATTATACGAGGAAATAAAACCTCCAATACAAGTTATCAAGATATGGTTAACTAAAGATATGATTATACCCGAGGATATCAGACAACAAGAAGAGATATGCAAACTAGAGATACCAAGTTTTTATGCCAACAAAAGGATAATTGGTATATCAACAATTATACAAGAGTTAGCAAATAATTATTTAAACGGAAACGCTATATGGAGCTACTATGCAAGAGACCAGTTAATGATTTATTCCAATTCAAGGGAGCTAAGGAAAGCAGATATGGATGAAGTCCAGAGATGGATTTTATCATTACTTAAGCCAGAAGAACAACCTACAACACGAGCACTAAAAGTAGGATTTATTTCGGCAGAATTATTAACGAGATATTGCAAGCTAATTGGTCACAAATACCTTGACCACATATGTTCGAAATGCAACGGAGAAGATAATATAATCCCAGACGTCCAGCTGGAATAATCTAAGAAGATAAGAAGAAGGAGTCAAGAAGACGGAAGACAAAGATAAGAAGAAAACAAAAAAGAAGATAGATATTTTGAAAAAGTGTAAAGAGATATGTAAGAAGTCATAAAAATGTGTATTGTAGTAAGTAATGTGTCATAAAATGTAGTATATAAGTCGTAAAATAAATAGTAGCATGCATGTGCATATTAGACAAGTGTAAAAGTTAGGTGTAAATAAGTCTTAATAGGATAAAATAGGAACTATTCATTAATAGTAATGAATAGTAGTAAATAGTAAGTGGACAGATGTAAAAAACGTATTAGAGTATGTATGTCTATATAAAGAGTCGGTTGTAAATGTTGTAAAGCAGGCATTGCCTAATATAGACAAAAGCTTAATGAAATAATTATAGAAAAACGACAAGAATTAGAACATAGGCAAAATAGATTTAACAATAATATATTCGCAGGAATTTGTCACAAATCTATAGTAGCACAAAGAAAGACTATTTTATATCTAGAAATACAAATAAATAACTTAGAATATAAACTACAACATAATTTATAAATGAATAAAGAAGAATACGCAATAGATGAAAAAACATATGAAAATTATGACGGATTAAAAATAAAGATAATATTTTCTAATCTAGGAAGAAGATATAAGAAAATAGGTGACAATATAAGTAATTTTTCTTTAAATTTAATTATCTCATTTGCTAATTTTGTTTTTTTGTTCTTTTTCTTAATCAAACTCTCAACTTGGACTCTGTAAATTCTTAGTAAGGAACACTTTACCTTCTTAATATGCATATCAAAATTAATCAAATAAATAATTTTTGAACAAGAAAAGATTGAACAAATAAAAAGAAAAGCTATCCATTTTGATTTTATAATAACATGTAGTTTGCACGTCACATAATGTTCTTTCTTTTTTGCATTTTGAAAAATTTAAAGGGTGTGTATTGCTTCTACGAATTACGATAGTAATAATTGGTAGCCAAATATAATGTCTATATCAAGGAAAACAACAAAGTGCAATGTGTCTTTGTCATCGTGAGAAGAACACATTTTTATATGTTAAAATTACCTTATTACACTTTTTTTTTTTTGCCTTATTTTCTATTATTCTCCACTATTTTAAAAAATTACTAAAATCCCTTTTTTCCTCAAAACTTTTCCTTTTTCGGATACATTACTTTTCACTATCAACTCCACGATTTCTCTTCCTATTTTTACGCCAACAATCACAGCAATTACCTCCATCAATCAATTTTTGAATTTCAATTTTTTTTCTCTCTCCAGTCAATCAATTTCAACTTCCTCAATAGGTAGTTCTTCTTCTTCTTCTCCAATTTTTCAGTTCATTAGTTTTCATTTAAAAAAATATATTTTCATCTGCAAATTTTCGATACTTATAGATGATGGTCCATCTTTTAGTATTGAAATCACTCAACTAGTTTCATCTAATGTAGGTCGTTGCTTAATTCTGACGACTAAAATTTTGAAATCAAAGGTGGAAAAACGCTCAAAAAAGAGAAAAAGATCGAGTTATTGGTGTCTCTGGTAAGGGCTTTGGATCGAGATTCATAGGTGACACTATTATTGAAAGTGGAAAAAAGCTACAAGAGTTGATATAGAGCAAAGGAGAAAGTGTTGAAAGATCTGTTCATCATATTTTTTTGCTTTCAACAAATCAAATTACTGATTTTTTTTATTTTTTGTTGTTTATCTTTTTATGATACATATGGGTTATGGTCAATCGTTTAATATTGATCTTACCCAATTAGTTTCACAACTGGAAGATCTCGTCCCTCGTGTTTGTGATTCGAAATCGATGAAAGATGCATTGCAAGTTCTAAATTACCCATTGAGAAAGATTCCAAAATAAAAGGGGAAGCAGAACGTGTTACTAAATACTTTTCTCTACCCAAGGTTCATATCTTCAATGTATCTAGTTGATTTTGGTTCTTAATTTAATGTATATTGTTTCAACCTTATGATACATTACAATTTTATCATGTATAATGTATCGTGTTCAAATATTATGTATATGACACATAACTACTTCAAATTGTCTAATTGACTATGTATCAGATGTTGTTATGTATCTGCAGTACTGTTTTATAGCTAATGATTGTTTATCATATTTATAGTTTATCATAACTAGTTTTTTTGATTCGTTGTTGTTCAACTTTGTCTGATACAAAAAAGGAAGGAGTAGAACATGTTGTTAAACACCCTTCTCTATCCAAGGTTCAGATTTTTAATGTATCTAGTTGATAATACCTTCTTTTCAACTTTATGATACATTAAATAAACCGTTGTTAGTGTTATCATTAATATGATACATCACTGTTATAGTAACTTTCGTTGTTATGCAATGTATCATGTTCATATTTACGGTATTGATATATAACCATGATGTTGTTGAATCTTCAATTAGTGATTATGTTTAATATAAATGTACTTGATACATAAACACTACCTAATGTATCATTTACATGAATCAAGTTATATAACGTATCTTCAATCTTGATACATAATTATAATGTTCTATAACGTGAGCACTGTGTATCAGATCCAACAATAACTATATTATACATATCAGTGGCAATCTTTTACTATCAGATACATACACCCAAAATTATTCAATTTTATGAGCGCGATACATAAATACATAAAAGTTGATACATGTAAATCTATCTAGTTGCTCTATCAATGTTTTGTTCTTCTACTTTTTCCGTTTTTTCTACTTCGAAAGGATCTTCAATGAACTTGAAGATTCATAAAAGAAATCATTTGTCTAACAACAATTCCATCACTTTTGTATCCTTCATAACTCCTCACTTACCCAGAATTTCGACCAAAGTTTTTGAATCAAATCTGAAAGGTTTCTTCGCTGAACAGGGGCCGAAGCAATTTGAAATTTTAAATTTCTTTGTTCTGTTAGGATTTGCATCTATATGATTGAAAGTAAGAAGAAACGTAAGAAGATCAAAATATCCATTATGTATCTTATGAAATTTTCGAATAATGGATGAAATAGAGAGAACGATAAACTGGAAGAAGAAATTTGAATTTTGAATTTTTTGGTTTGTTACGCTCTATGATTTAATCCTTGACAATAATTTGGAATGAAATAACACAATTTATGGGATCTTAATTTGATTTTCAATTTTCCCCTTAATTAACACAACAGATGGATACTATAATATCTTAATTTGATTTTCAATTTTTTTTTCCCCTTAATAAGTGCAACAGATTGATACATAATGTATCAACAATAATGTATCCAGATCCTTATTTATGTATCCGGATTGCCTAAAAAACATGAGATTTGTGTAATTAGAAAAAGAATAGGGATGGAAGATAATTTAGATTTTACACTATGCGATTTATGTAAGTTATACTTTTTATATTATAAGTAAAAGAAACAATAATGAATAAACAAACAAAAGATAGAAAAAAATGAAAATCAATTAATAAATTGATTTTTTTTTTGGATTCGATGTGGTATTAAATTTTTAAAATCTGATAATATATTGTTTGATTTTGATTTATAAAAAAAAAAAGGAAAACGGTCTGAAATATATCCGAAATTTGACCGAAATTGTTGTAACAATACTGAACTTTGGAAAAGACCTTTTACCCCCTGCATTATTTAATAGTGTATTTTAAAGGTATATATGTGTCCACGTGGACATCATAAATATTGCATCATTATAAATAGTAATGTGTCCACATGGGCACATATATACTTTTAAAATACACTATTAAATAGTGCAGGGGAAAAATGTCTTCCATAAAGTTTGATGTCGTAACAATAATTTTGGCCAAAGTTGAAATATTTTTCAGATCCTTTTCCCAAAAAATAATCAAAGAAAAAATTGAACCAATATGATAAACTATATACACAATTTTTTATAATTATGTATATATATAATTTTTATGTATAATTTTAAATAACTTGTATATAGTTTCATCAAAAAAATTATTTTGACGTATAATTATATTATCTATTTTGGAGTGAAATTTGTTTGGGTGGCAATAAATCTGACTTATTTATGCAAGCTTCACTTGCATGTTTAATTTGGGGTGTAATCTTTCTGCAACCTTTTAAAGTTGATCGAAATCAATGAAATTCACCAAGTTTTAAGTAGTGGCGTTTCTGGTTTCGTTTGGATCAGTTATGGGTTAAAATCAAAACTAAATCAATTTAGTTGGTTTTTAAAAATCAAATCAAACTAAACGAATGTAGACACGTAATTTTTGATCGAACCTAAACTTTTACACTATTTTTAGAGTTTAAATATTTTAAAATTTTAAATTAAATATTTTTTACTTTTATCTTATTTTATTAAGTTTATTTTAAAAGATTTGAAAATAACAAGAATGGAATCACTTTTTAAGGTAACTTTTATTGTTTGAAAAAAAAAAGAACGGAAAGTTACAAAAAAAAAGTAATTTTTTAGATTTAATAATAAGGTAGCATTTGTTAATTATAATTTAGAGTAACTATACATTTATTCTTATATTTTATTAGCTAGTATTTTTATATTATTTATTGTATTTAATTTGAAAAACAAAAAAGAACTTACAATTACTATCACCCACAACCCCACAACCTACACTCACCCCACTTACTCCTCCACTACCCCAACACTCCCTCACCCCTACACATTATATACATACTACACTACACCATACATTGACCCAGAAAAAAAACACACACACACACACAAACGTATAGCAAAAGAAAAAGAAGAAGAAACCTTATCTTTTTAATATTTATTTATGAAATTTGATGTAATTTTATGATAAGTTTTCTTCTGTTTTGTTTTATTCATAATTTGATTGAAATGAATAATTTGTTAGTTGTTATATCTCTGTTTAATGAATGAAGGTAATTTTATTTTATTTATTTCTTTTCGTTAGTTGACTTCTTAAAAATGAACGGGTCATGACATTGTTCTTGTCTTGATTTAGATAATAATGATAAAGTATGTAAGGCTAAAAAAAAATAAAAAAAAAATTATTGTTATTTTATTTATCAAACAAAAAATGAGATTTATTTTTAACAAATTGTTATTTGTCTTGTTTGATTAGAAATTGTATGCTTAATTTTGACATTAAGAGTGACAAAAATATAAAAATAAAAAATAAAAAATAAAAAATAAAGAATAAAAAAAAGATATAAAAATGATGTCAGAATTATATATTGTACCCTCAATATTTAGATGTATTTTACTTCATTTGGTTTTATGCATAAAGGGAAAAACATTTGTTTTTTAATAACTAGATGAGTTTTAGCCTTTTAGGCATGTTAAGAATATTTGTTTCAATTAAGAATGTGGTTACAAATATGTTTTGAAACACTTGAAAGAAATTCAAGGATGTGGTGACACATCTTGGCAAAATAATTATAATAAATACTTTATTTAATTAAAATCAAGATGTGAGACATACAATATTAGGTGACACACTCGAGAGAAGAAAAAAGTTATGCTTCTAAGCCGGTGTATGCTAAGACCAAGAATGCAACAATGCATCTAAATGGAGATCGATAAAATTTCAACAATAAAATACATATAAATATGAGTAAATCATGGCCCGTAATAATATATTCATAAAAAAAATTAAGATAAGTATAAGTCAATTAAAGTGATCGTGCTAGAACCACGGGACTCGAGAGATGCTAATACCTTTCCTTCGGTTAATAGAATTTCTTACCCGAATTTCTAGTTCGAAGACCAAAATTAAGAGTTATTTCTTTTTTATTAGGGATTTAAAAAAGGGTCACTTGGAACATATAACTCAATTCCAAGTGGCGACTCTGAAAAAATATAATAATCTCTAATCAATATCGTCACTTAAATTGGGAAAACCCTTTCCGCAGTTCAAAAAGGGTGACATCTCTGGCGACTCCGCTGGAAAATAACATAAAATTGAGCTTTGTTACATTGACTTTTACTTGATTTTATTATTATATTTTGGATATGTTGTGTATGATGACCTAATGAGCTACTTGCCTCTCATTTATCGATTTTATATTGTTGAATTGTATTAAATTGTCTTCATTTGCACAACCATTCTAAGGCTCTGAAAATATTTCACACACGGTCATAGGAATGCAGCTATGCATCCTACTTTTCATTGAGATAAAGCTGGAGTGTCTTGACACCCAGTGAAATTTTTTTAGTCACATATCTTAGGCGGGGTTGGATCAATAATGAAATTGGGATAGTGCTGCTACCGATAAGTTACCTCTATTTGGCTCGAGTTGTCCACTTGAGTAAGCCAAACACCTGTCTCCTTTAGGTCATTGTTACCACTAGTAGGCACCACTTATTTACATATTTTGTATTTGACTTAGCGACTTAAAATAAGAATTAAGTCTGTCTAGGAAAAATATTCATCTCTTACTTGACCACTTAGATCTTTTTATGAGCTACATGAAAATTGTATTTGTTTAGAACGTCTTGAATAATAATGTATTTGTCCAATAAAGTTTAATATCTTAAAGTTTTTAACTTTCCAAACTGAACGAACTATGCACACCTTATTTTCATCTCAATGAGATATGTAGGCAACTCTCTTTGGGTTCGGTGACCTGGATTAAAAAAAAATTCTTCAACAAAAAGTTCTAAAAAAAAAGAAAGTTGTAGTCTTTATTCAACAATTTTTCTTACCAAAATAAATTTATCTTTTCAAATTTGTCATTCAAACGAAAAGGCAAAAGATATTTTTCTTTGTTTATTTTTTATTTCATTTTAGCATGATGTTCAAGATCAAAAATAGATTGTTTCTTAATTTTTTGTTGGTAAAACAAGAAAACAAAAGATTTTATCTTAAAAGTTCCAAAAAAAAGGTTTTTTTAGTAAAAAAAAAAAATTTATGCAAAAATCTTAATCATTTTTATCAAGCATGTTATGTACGCAATCCAAATGAAATTGATCAATGCATCATTTTTCAAAATAAATAAATAAAAATATAAGCAAATAGTCAAAAAATAAATATAGTTGAGCTAGTTAGGATTAAATATTAGACTTTCTAAGCTCATTTTATAAATAAAAAAGACTTGTGTACGCTGACATGCAACATGTGGTTATAATTGAAGAAGGTATAACCCTAACAAACTTTATTATCCATGGACAAAGTTAACTTAAGGTGATTGGTTTGTGGTTAAGCTAACATCTCATACCTACAATACAAGGTCAAAAGGCAAAAAAAAAATGACTCATAAAGACGGAAATGAGTCAGACAATGATGAGGTCCAAAACCAGATGGTCTCACAAGAAATCATGTCAATAGAAGAGGTAAGGATATTAAGACAACAAATGACGGAGATATACGAAGCTTGGATGACTGGACAAGCTCCATCGTCTTCAATCCGTGACTATCTAAATATAAATATGTCATCCCCTATCCAAGTGTCGATAGATGATTTGATTTATCCACCTGGATTCATCCCATACGCTAACACATTTAACGTAGCTAGAACTTCTACGGTGCGCCATTTGAGCACACCGATGATGAGTAATTCCCTCTTCGTGCCAACTGCACCGACTAATAATGTCCCACAGTTAACAAATGGTGCCCAAATCCAACAATGATTCTCCATCCAAAGTTCCTTGTGATCATGGCTACACCTTTGAACAGGCTCTTAAAATTTCAAGCTATTATCCCCACACTCATCAATATATTGATAAAACTGTTAAGAACGAGGAACATGAAAAAATATCTAGGAAAATGAAGAGTTTGAACAAAGTATAAGAGATATGTTCGAGAAATATGATGGACATGAAAATCCTGTAGCTCATTTAAAGAGATATTGTAATCAACAGAGAGGGGCTGGAAGCAAAGAAGAATTACTCATGGCTTATTTTTGGAAAAGTTTGATGGGAAATGGCCTCAGAATGGTTCATAGATCAAGATACTTCTAACTGACATACATGAGATGATCTGACTCGATGTTTTGTTCAACAATTTCAATAAAACATTGACATAGTTATAGATCGTACTTCACTTGCCAACATGAGGAAAAAGACCATCGAAAATTTTCGTGAATATGCTATTAGATGGAGGGAGCAGGCTGCTAAGGTTAAGTCGCCAATGAAAGAGTCTAAAATGATTGATGTTTTTCTCTGAGCGCAAGAACCATACTACTTTCATTATTTACTTTCCGTTGTTGGAAAAACATTCACCGAATTATTAAAATTGGTAAAATAGTGGAAAATGGCATCAAGCATGGAAAAATTGTAAGTCAAGCTGCTTTGAAAGCCACAACACAGGTGATCAAAAATGGATCAAGAAATCTTGGGGAAAGAAAATGAAGGAGGATGTAGCAAATGTTGTGTCAGACAGACAA
Source organism: Solanum verrucosum (assembly GCF_900185275.1). Classification (NCBI taxonomy): domain Eukaryota; kingdom Viridiplantae; phylum Streptophyta; class Magnoliopsida; order Solanales; family Solanaceae; genus Solanum; species Solanum verrucosum. The sequence continues at coordinate 467,752 of NW_026020253.1, forward strand.
AAGGTTCTAAGGGGTCCAGTTTATCAATATGCACCACCTTAATTCCATTACTATATCCTCATTTAAGACACACAATACTCTATTGTTCCACCTCATTATGCAATCTATGGTGCACAACCATATGCATATCCACCAAACTATCCTCAATGGCGACCACCAACACATCAAAATGTTCATCCTTCTTCTCAAAATTTTCGAGCACCTTATAATCCCCGTCCAAGACAAGGATTTGAAGGAGGTCAAAGACCTATGAACAATTTCACACCAATTGGTGAGTGTTACACGAGTTTATTTGAGAAATTGAAACGTTTGAATATGATAGAGTCGATTCCTCAAAACTATGCAGATCCATGTTCAAAATGTTTCAATCCTATAGCACGATGTGCATACCATTCTGATGCCCCAGCGCACAGTACTGAAGATTGCCGAACATTGAAAAGTGAGGTGGAAAAGATGATCCAAGCAAAGATGACTGTGGTCCAAAATGATAACCCCCAAATGTTAATCAGAATCCTCTACCAACACCTGATGATGTACATTTCATTGAGATGATGGATGATGACAATTCTCCCAATTCTAAAGAAAAGACAATTGAAATTGGTGGAACTTTCACGAAGGCTAACTTGCAAAATAGTGGCTAAGAAGTCAAGCTTGGTGATTGGAGATACTCTTCTTTTCTCTAGAAAAGAGTGTATGGATAGTTTATTTTGTTATCATTTCTGTTATGCAATTTTTTTTTAGCAAGTTAGACCTTTTTATAATTTCTCTTATGTGTTTGTTTGTTGAGTCTTGTCATAGTTTATGTTATTATAGAGTTATAACCTAAAAGTTAGTTTATTGTCTTGTCATCAAGTCCTTTTATCTTAATATAATCTTTGTTCCGCGTTATTTTGACATGTTCTATTTAGCTTTTCATATATACATCTCTTTTTTAATTTAGTTTTTGTGACATGATATGCAAGAGGGATTTGGTATGTTCTTAAAATTATATCTAATCATGGATTGAATACATCAAAGACGTCAAAAACAAATATTTGAGGAAATGAATAAAGGACTTAAACACCTTGATACGTCCTTTAGTATCGAAAATGGTTGAAAATATAAATTTCATTTAAATTGACATATATCATTTGTTGTCAAGAAGATATTACTCCAACGGAGATTTCAAGCTGGCAATTCGAACAAAATGATATGCATATCCATCAATGCATACGTTGCAAAGAGATATTGTATGATTTTCACTTCACACCTTAAAGGGCATGCTTGTATTTGACATTTTCAATAATTGATATGACGAAAGCATTTCATTCTGCTATCCAAACACCGTCTAATCCTTTGTTACCCCTTTTGAGCCCTAATTTTATTTTCTTTCATAACCCTTTTATAAGAATCAAAATACAGTTTTTTTAAAAAAAAGAGTCACATTCAAAGAGAAAAAAAGAGTCGAGAAAAAAAAGTGAAAAAAAGGATAAAAAAATCAATAACAACAAAAGTACAAACTTCATGAACTACGTTCAACTTGATTCTTGCTTTGACAAGATACGTAGACAACCTTATTTTGAGGTTCGATCCAACCAAGAAAAAGTCTAGAAAATCCTCATCACAAAAATTGGGGCAATAATAATAATAATAATAATTATTATTATTATTATTATTATTTTATTTTATTTTTACAAAAAAGAGTCGATTTCAAAAGTTGTAAGTCTTAACCTTCTTACACAGTATATTTGAGCTTTCATGCTGATTCTTTCTTTGTAACCCTGTCCAAAAGTCACGTTACAATCCAAATAAAGACCTTCTAATCAATTTTTAACAATGACAAGTCAAACAAGCTTTCAGTGTTAATTATATAAGGAAAAATGTCATGTCACTCGCATAAGGAGTGAAAAATGAAGGAATCTTATCGATGAAAATTCTCGAAAGCCTTATAGGAGATCATTTGAGTTGAGAGAAAGTAACAAATGAGAGGGTTTTATTGGTGAAAACCTTCAGGGCACTGTAAGACGATAGTGAGGGAGAGAATAAAAAAGAAAGAGACTTGTCTGTGAAAACCTTTTGAGGCACCACAAATCAAGTGTTAGTCATAAATCTAGTGAAAAAGTTGGATTATAGAAGTGTAACTTCAAAGTTGAAAGTTTGACAAAAATGAAGTTTAGATTGATTGGACAGACTAGACCATTTGATCCCAAATGCATGTAATGATCATTAGAATTGACCACCACTATTAATGGAGTCCATTTATTTTTATTTATTTATTTATTTTTCTTTTTTCTCGAAAATATCAAATATTATTTCTTCTTATTTTGTGTCGCTCAATTCGATCTTGAGTTAGTCTTCATTAAGGAAGCAGAAAATGATTTCAAAATTGCTACCATCCCTTCAATTGCACAAAACAAAGTTTAGTTAGCCCATCAATCGTGACATGATTCAAGAAATAGTGATATGCATAGTAACTTGTCAGCAGTTGACAATTTTTGAGAATTTATATGAATACAAGATTCAATTATTGTTGAAGGGTGGAAACAATATAACAAATCTGAAGTTTGAAGTTCTGAACAATTAGAGATGTTTTCAAGATTATCAAGGTGGACTGAGTAGCAAATGAAAGCAGTCTACCCAAGCTGATATGGTTCAACATTGCAATAACATGAGCAATCATCTTCAAAGCCAAGGCCACAAACCGACCACCAATTTAAAACTCACAATTTTTTTTTTTTCTAAACATGAGGCTTTCTTGCTAGAATAAACATTGTTTCACAGGTTCAAATTGGATAACACAGTTATGATAAAAACCTATCACCATTTTTATTTTTATGCTTGCACTAATAGCTATATTTTTTTTCCCTCCTAGGAAAAACACTCCCTAGTCTGAGATCGTTATTTTTTATTTTCTCCTAGCATAAACACTTCCTAGTCTGAGACCGTTATTTTTCATTTTCTCCTTGGATAAACTGTAACGACCGCGTTCCGTCGTTATAGAAAAGCCAACGGGAAAATTTTTTGGGTCGAAAAACTTTTTCGTAGTAACTTGAAATTTTCCGACCTAGTCCATATTTGGACGAAATCAGAGTCATTAAAGTCTAAGGAAATTTGATAGTAATTGGGTGATCTAATTATGAATTTGATCACATGAGTAGATAGGTAAGTCATTAAGGAACTCGTACGACTTTACGAAATTAAATTCGGGTGAGTAGAACTCCGAGAATTGATCTTAGCGTGAGTGGGTAGTTTCTGAGTGTCGTTGAGCAAAAGTATGTTGTGAAATGGGGGTTGAGATTATTAAAATAGCTCACTGGTTCCGTGCAAGCCGCTGGGTGCGGGATTTATACCGCTACGACGGGGCTGCTATAGTGGGGTGAGGACCTCTGTGGCGGGTCCGACGTGACTTAAGTCAGAAATAAATTCCAAAACATCTTTATTCTGCACTTTTCGACTTTGAGAGTAAGGAGACGAACCTCAGGCGATTCTTGATAGTTTTCCACCATTCTCAAGGCTAAAGGTAAGATTTTCACTCTCCGAATCCATTTTTTGATCCGTAGAACGTAATCTAATGGGTAATTATTGAGGGGGACAATTTTGATATGAGAATTATGGTGGGAAAAACCCTAATTTTGATAGTGGGATCATGGGTATTTGATAAAATTGTTAGTAATTCAGGTAATTAGTGATTGTTTATTGATCCCGTGTTATATTGATTGTTTATTGATCCCGTGTTATATTGATTGTTTGTAGACCAAGAACAAGCGGAACGAATCCAGAAAGGGGAGAATCAAGTTTCTTAGGGTTTCAAGCTTGTTTCGAGGTAGGTAATGGTCGTGATTCAATGAGTGTGTGATGTATGTTTGTTCTTGCTTCATTATGATACATGTATGTGTGCGAATGTTGCATTATTGATCACATTAATTGGAAATGAGAATAGATGAATGATGAATGCCATGAATCACTTAATTGTATGATTATGATTATACATTTTGTGATTGTGATTGTGGCTAGTTGAATGGATCCGATGTTGCAATTTAACGCACTAACTTGGATCGGTTTCCACATTCTGACATAATTATGGGATCACTTTTCACGTTCTGGCATAATCATTAGATCGGGTACCACGTTCCGGTATGCTAACAATTTGGGTTTGGGTTCCATGAGAGGACTAATGACTTGATATAACTGTGACATTTGAGAATTATGAAATTGTTCGTTGTTCGTAAATGATGATGATCTTGTATAATGCATGTTATTGTATTGTTGTATTGACTTATGTAAGTTGCACTTAGTGGGAGAGTCACGTGATCCTACCAGTACACTATGGTTGTCAACTGATATTGCACTTGCTTTTTCTTTGTTGAGTACAAGACATCTTCAGGCGGCTATTGACAGACCTCGCTTAGAAGATCAGTGATCGTTCGAATTCAAGGGTGAGCCGGTTCTTCTAGGCTGCCATGAGTTCTACTTTCGTCTATTCCACATTTCGAACTTAGACTTTCCAGTTAGTTATTAGTACATTAGTTTGGGGTTGTAAGCCTTCTTGTTAGACTTATGGATCTTGTTAGATGTTTTTGTAGATTGACTTTCAGGTTTTAGGCGTATTTCTTCCACATTTGTTTAGTCGTTAGACGTTTTGTTTGGAGTTTGTAGGAACTTCAATTTTTAGCTATTTAACTTGCTTTCGTAACTTAAATGTCTTAGTATTTTGGTTGAGTTGTTAGTTTGGGTTGTAGTAATGGTTCTCCCACCGGAGGGTTAGTGTGGGTGTCAATCACGATGGTTTGGGTCGTGACAAAGTAGGTATTAGAGACTAAGTTCGTTGATCTCGATGTACCAAGACGAGTCTAGTAGAGTCTTGTGGAATGGTACAGAGATGTCTATACTTTTCTTCGAGAGGCTATAGGACTTTAGGAAATCTCTCTATTTTTTCTCTTGTCTCCTTTCGTGCTATAACTTGATTCCAATTGGTATCTGGCGATTCAAATTGCTATCTAACCTCCTTCACTCTTTTGTTCGCAGATGGTTAATACTAGATTCAACAACGTTAGGCCCGTAGCTCCCGTTAATGCTCCAACTGAGGAATCTGCAGCAAGAGGTCGCGGTCGAGACAGGAGTAGAGGAAGAGCTAGGGGTAGAGGCCGAGGAGGGGCAACACCTGTTAGGGATGGAGCACCGGTTCGAGATGCTCCCAGAAATGTGCCCCCTCCTCCGCCTTATGATGAGATAGATGAGAACATGGAGGTTAAGGATAAGTAGAATGTGGGGCAAGATGAAGAGGTGCATGCTGAGACTACAAGTATTCCTCCTTTGGACCAGTGTTAGCTCAACAGATCATGTCATTCTTGAAAGGGTTGGTTGGTTCTGGAGTTCTTCCCTCTATTCAAGCAACTCAAGCTCCTACTAATCCCCCTGTTGCTAGCACTGCACCCAAGGTGGGTGGGACTGGAGGTAATGATATTTTCTTCCATCCTTTGTTGGGTTTTGTTATGACTGGTAATGAGCATGAAGTGTTGACTAAGTTTTTGAAGCTAAAGCCTCCTGCATTTCTTAGTTCTGAGAGTGAGGATGCTTATGAATTTATCTTAGACTGCTATGCGAGGCTTCATAAGTTAGGAATTGCCCATCAGCATGGGGTTTAGTTCGTGACTTTTCAACTTCAAGGTGAGTCTAAGTAATGGTAGAGAGCTTATGTGGAGTGCAGATCTAAAATTTTTCAACTTCATGCTCTGTTTTTAGAAAAATATGTGCCTAGGACTTTGAGAGATCGCAAGAAGGATGATTTCATGGCTTTGAAGCAAGGTGGTATGTCTGTGGCTACTTATGAGGCCAAGTTTCATGCTTTGTCTAGATATGCTACTCAATTGGTGACTATTGAGGAGGAAAGGATCTGTTTATTTATTAGGGGATTAAACTCTAAGTTGCAGGTATTGTCTGTTCATATGACTTCTGCAGGGAGGAGCTTTAATGAGGTAACTGACTTTGTTAAGAAAGTGGAGGGCGTGAGGCAAGATGGTCAGGCTAAGGCATTGGCTAAAAGGGCCAAGAACTCGAGTAACTTTCCAGGTTCCTACTACAAGGGGTCCGGAAGGCCAACACTTGTAGCCAAGCCAATTCAGTCCGATAGGCCTGCCTCTACAGGTAATTACTCGAGAACTCGACCTCATAATTTGATTCAGGATAGCCAGGGAGTCACACCTTCAGCAGGCATCAGGCCATCTTTTGATTGTACATATTACAACTGTGGAGAGCCTGAGCATATGGGGAGAGATTGTCCCCACCTGAGAGTGTTGGATTCCATGCAACAATCGTCTAGAGTAGTGGTACCCACGAGAAATGGTAATAATGGTCGAGGGTGTCCATCAGGTGGGCGAGGAGGTAATCAGCAAGGCCGTGGAGATAGAGAAAATGGTAACGCAGGCAGAGGTGCAGCGCAGCTAGGCAAGGAAGTCGTCCGTCAAGATGATAGGTCTCAGTGTTATGCCTTTCTGGGCAAGAATGAGGCAGAGACATCTGACGCGGTGATCACATGTACTATTCTTGTCTGTGACCGAATGGCTAATGTGTTTGATCCGGGTTCTACCTATTCTTATGTATCTGTGCGATTTGCCTCAGAATTTGCAATGATTTGTGATATACTTTATCCCCCCATCCATGTTTCTACCCAAGTTGGAAAGTCTGTCATAGTCACCCATGCTTATCGTGCTTGTCCTATTTTGTTTATGGTTTTCAGACTTGGGCTGATTTGGTGATTTTGGATATGATTGACTTTGATATAATCTTAGGCATGACTTGGTTGTCCCCCTATTATGTTGTGCTTAATTGTAACACTAAGCCTGTAACTCTAGAAATTCCGAGAAGGGAAAGTTAGAGTGGGAAGAAGTGTACAAGTCTAAGCAAGCTAAGATCATATCTTCCATTCGGGCTAGCAAACTGGTAGGGCAGAGTTGATTGGCTAATTTGACTCATATTAGGGATGTTGAGGTTAAGACTCCATCTATTGAGTCTATTCCTATGGTGTCAAAATTTAGAGAAGTGTTTCCTAATGACTTGCATGGTATGCCTCCGGATAGAGATATAGACTATAGACTTCTGTATTGATTTAGAACCTGGTACCCCCCCCCCCCCCATTTCTATCCCTCCATATCGCATGGCTCCGGCAGAATTAAGAGAGCCTAAGGCACAAATCCAAGAGCTTCTTGATAAGGGATTTATTCGTCCTAGTGCTTCCTCATGGGGTGCTCCAGTTTTGTTAGTTAAGAAAAAATATGGTAGTATGAGAATGTGTATATATTACCGGCAGTTAAATAGTGTCACTATTCGAAACAAGTATCTTTTGCCTCGAATAGATGATCTTTTTGACTAATTGCAAGGTGTGTCAGTTTTCTCCAAGATTGATCTAAGGTCTGGCTACCATCAGTTGAAAATTAGGCCTGAGGATGTGGCCAAGACGGCGTTTAGAACCCGCTATAGGCACTATGAGTTTCTAGTTATGTCTTTTGGTTTGACTAATGCGCCTGCAACTTTTATGAGTTTAATGAATGGGGTGTTCAAGCCATTTCTTGATTCATTCGTCATAGTTTTTATTGATGATATTTTTGTCTATTCGAAAAGTGAGGAAATGCATAACGACCATCTTCGTATTTTTCTAGGTGTTCTTGGGAAACAAAGGTTGTATGCTAGATTTTCTAAGTGTGAATTTCGGTTGACTTCAATTGCATTTTTGGGGCATGTAGTTTAAAAATAAGGGTTAATGGTAGATCCTCAAAAGATTGAGGCGGTTAAGAATTGGGATCGACCTAGCTCTGTGATTAAAGTTAGGAGTTTTGTGGGGCTCGCTAGCTACTATCGTCGATTTGTGAAAAACTTTGTTTCTATTGCCACTCACTTGACAAATTTGACTAAAAAAGAGGTACCATATGAATGGACTGAAAAATGTGAGGAGAGCTTCCAAAAGCTCAAGACTTTTTTTACCACCGTACCTATTCTAGCATTACCGGTGGAAGGAAAAGATTTTATTGTTTATTGTGATGCTTCACATTCTGGTTTGGGCATTGTGTTGATGCATGATAAGAATGTTATGACTTATGCATTGCGTCAATTGAAGGAGCATGAGAGAATTATCCAACACATGATTTGGAGTTGGCAGCGGTAGTGTCTGCTCTTAAGATCTGGCGGCACTATCTCTATGGGGTTAAGTGTGAGGTATTTACTGATCATCGTAGTTTGCAGCAGGTGTTCACTCAAAAGGATCTAAATTTGAGACAACGAAGGTGGATGAAGTTACTTAAAGATTATGGTGTCACCATTCAATACCATCTGGGTAAGGCTAATATAGTGGCAGACACTTTGAGTCGAAAGGTGGTGAGTATGGGTAGTTTAACTTATAGTGGCAGACATTTTGAGTCGAAAGGTGGTGAGTATGGGTAGTTTAGCTTGCTTAAGTGTAACCAAGCGACCTCTGGCTAAGGAAATTCAGACCTTAGAGTCTAAGTTCATGCAGTTGGGCATCTCAGAAAGAGGTGCGGTGTTAGCTAGTATTGAAGTAAGGGCCACACTCATTGAGGAGATCAAGGCCAAGGAATTTAAGGATGAAAATTTGAATAAACTTAAGAAGAAGATTGCGATTGGTAAGGCACAATAGACCACTCTTGATGCGGAAGGTGTGCTCAGTTTAAAGGAAGAATTTGTGTTCCTCAAGTTGATGATTTGATTCAGAAATTATTGACAGAATCTCATAGTTCTCGATATTCGATTCATCTGGGTGTGACCAAGATGTATCGGGATTTGAAGCGAATTTATTGGTGGTCGGGCATGAAGAAGGATATAGCGGAGTTCGTGGCTAAGTGTCAAAATTGTCAACAAGTGAAATATGAACACCAAAGGCCTATAGATTTGCTTCAAAGAATGTCAATTCCAGAATGGAAGTGGGAGAGGATAGCCATGGATTTTGTGGTTGCCCTTCCCAAGACCTTGGGGAAGTTTTGATTCTATTTGGGTAGTGGTTGATAGATTAACCAAATCAGCCAATTTTATTTCGGTAAGAATAGATTATAATGTTGAAAAATTGGCTAAAGTTTATGTGAAAGAGATAGTGAGGTTGCATGGGGTGCCCCTCTCTATCATCTCAGACCGTGGTACCCAATTCACCTCCAAGTTTTGGAGAAAATTTCATGATGAATTGGGCACCCAACTCTCTTTTAGTACAACCTTCCATCCACGGACGGACGGACAGTCAAAAATGACTATTCAAGTGTTAGAAGACATGTTGAGGAAATGTGTGATTGATTTTGGAGGGCATTGGGATAAGTTCTTACCTTTGTGACAATTCTCTTATAATAATAGTTATCACTCCAGCATTGATATGGCACCGTTGAGGCATTATATGGGAGGGGATGTAGATTATCCATGATGGTTTGAGGCTGAAGATGTGAAACCTTTGGGGGTTGATTTAGTGAAGGATGCTCAAGTTAAGGTGATGAGTATTCAAGCTAAACTTTTAGCAGGCCAGAGTAGACATAAAAAGTATGCAAACCATAAGGTAAGATACATGGAATTTCAGACTGGTGAGAATGTTTTTCTTAAGGTATCACCCATGAAATGGGTGATGAGATTTGGCAAGGAAGGTAAGCTAAGTTTGCGATACATTGGTCCCTTTGATTGGTTTTACCTCCTAATTTATCGGGAGTTCATCCGATATTTCACGTGTTCATATTGAAGAGATATCATGGTGACAGGGATTATATCATAAAGTGGGACTCAATTGTGTTAGACAAGGACCACCAATATGAGGAGGAACCGGTTGCAATTCTTGATCGTGATGTGCGTAAGTTGAGGACCAAGGAGATTAAGTCCGTTAAAGTTCAATGGAAGCATCGTCCAGTTGAGGAAGCTACTTGGGAAATCGAGAGAGACATGTGAGACAAGTATCCCCAATTGTTCGTCGATTTAGGTACTACTCCATTCCTTCTATAGCTTATTTTCCTTAGGTTTATCACTCGGGGACGAGTGATGGGTAAATTGGTATCTATTGTAACGATCGGGTTCCATTGTTATAGAAAAGCCAATGGGAAAAAAATTTAGGTCAGAAAACTTTTTCGTAGTAACTTGGAATTTCCTGATCTAGTCCAGATTTGGATGAAATCGGAGTCATTAAAGTCTAGGTAAATCTAGTAGCAATTAGGTGGTCTAATAATGAATTTGATCACATGAGTAGATAGGTAAGCCGTTAAGGAACCCGTACGACTTTACGAAACTGAATTCGGGTGAATAGAACTTCAGGAATCGATCTTAGCGTGAATGGGTAGTTTCTGAGGGCCGTTGGGCAAACGTGTTGTGAAATAGGGGTTTCAGATTATTCAAATAGCTCATTGGTTATGTGCAAGCCACTGGGGCAGGATTTCTTCCTCCAAGGCGGGGCCGTTGTGGCAGGGTGACGACCGTTGTGGCGGGTCCAACGCCACTTAAGTCGGAAATAAACCCCATAACGTCTTTATTCTGCACTTTTTGACTTTGAGAGTATGGAGACAAACCTCAGGTGATTCTTGATAGTTTTCACCATTCGTAAGGCTAAAGGTAAGATTTTCACTCCCCGAATCCATTTTTCGATCCGTAGAACGTAATCTAATGGATAATTATCGAGGGGAAAAAGTTTTGATCTGAAAATTATGGTGGAAAAAGCCCTAATTTGGATAATGGGATCATGGGTATGATCTAAGGTTGATAGAATTCTTAGTAATTCACGTAATGAATAATTGTTTATTTATTTCCGTGTTAAATTGATTGTTTGTAGACCAATAACAAGCGGAACGAATTCGGAAAGGGAAAAATCAAGTTTCTTAGGGTTTCAAGCTTGTTTTGAGGTAGGTGATGGTTGTGATTCTATGAGTGTGTGATGTATGTTTGTTCTTGCTTCATTATGATACAAGTATGTGTGTGAATGTTGCATTATTGATCACATTAATTGTAAATGAGAATAGATGAATGATGAATGTCATGAATCATGACTTAATTGTATGATTATGAGAATGTACTTTGTGATTGTGATTGTGGCTTGTTGAATAGATCAGGTGTTGCGTTCCGACACACTCACTTGGATCGGTTACCACGTACTGACATAATTATGGGATCACTTTCCACGTTCCGGCATAATCATTGGATCAGGTACCACGTTCTGGTATGCTAACAGTTTGGGTTTAGGTTCCATGAGAGAACTAATGACTTGATATAACTGTGATATTTGAGAATTATGAAATTGTTCGTTGTTCGTAAATGATGATGATATTGTATATGTTCGGTGTATGCATGTTATTGTATTGTTGTATTGACTTATGTATGTTGCACTTAGTGGGATAGCCGCGTGATCCTACCAGTACACTGTGGTTGTGTACTAATACTGCACTTGCTCTTTCTTTGTTGAGTACATGGCATCTTCGGACAACTATTGACAGATCTCGCTTAGAAGATCAGTGATCATTCGAATTCAAGGGTGAGTCAGTTCTTCCAGGCTGCCATGAGTTCTCCTTTTGTCTATGTCCACATTTCGGACTTAGACTTTCCAATTAGTTATTAGTACATTAGTTTGGGGTTGTAACCCTTTTTGTTAGACTTATGGATCTTGTTAGATTTTTTGGTACATTGACTTTCAGGTTCTAGGCGTATTTCTTTCGCATTTGTTTAGTCTATAAACATTTTTGTTTGGAGTTTATGGGAACTTCAGTTTTTAGCTATTTAACTTGCTTCCGTAACTTAAATGCCTTAGTATTTTGGTTGAGTTGTTAGTTTGGGTTGTAGTAATGGTTTTACCACTGGAGGGTTAGTGTGGGTGCCAATCACGATGGTTTGGGTCGTGACATAAACACTTTCTAGTCTGAGACCGTTATTTTTCGTTTTCTCCTAGGATAAACACTACTTAGTCTGAGACAGTTATTTTTTATTTTCTCCTAGGATAAACACTTCCTAGTCTGAGATCGTTAATTTTATTTTCTCATAGGATAAACATTTCCTAGTCTGAGACCGTTAATTTTATTTTCTCATAGGATAAACTCTTCCTAGTCTGAGATCATTATTTTTTATTTTTTCCTAGGATAAACACTTCCTAGTCTGAGACGTTATTTTCTTTATTTTCTCCTAGGATAAACACTTCCTAGTTTGAGACGTTATTTTTCTTTTTCTCCTAGAATAAACACTTCCTAATTTGAGACCGTTATTTTTTATTTTCTCCTAGAATAAACACTTCCTAGTCTGAGACGTTATTTTTTTTTATTTTCTCCTAGGATAAACACTTCCTAGTTTGAGACGTTATTTTTCATTTTCTCCTAGGATAAACACTTTCTAGTCTGAGAACGTTATTTTTTTATTTTCTCCTAGGATAAACACTTCCTAGTCTGAGACCGTTATTTTTTATTTTCTACTAGGATAAACACTTCCTAGTCTGAGGCCGTTATTTTTATTTTCTTCTAGGATAAACACTTCCTAATTTGAGACCGTTATTTTTTATTTTCTTCTAGGATAAACACTTCCTAGTCCGAGACAGTTTTTTTTCCTCCTAGGATAAACACTTCCTAGTCTGAGACAGTTATTTTTATTTTCTCCTAGGATAAACATTTCCTAGTCTGAGACCTTTATTTTTATTTTCTCCTAGGATAAGCACTTCCTAGTCTGGCATACTGTTATTTTTGAATTACTCATAGGATAAGCACTTCCTAATCTGAGACATTTAAATTTTATTTTCTCCTAGGATAAACACTTCCTAGTCTGAGTTTCTTTTTAAAAATTTACATCTACTAATAGCTCACAAAAATTTTCCAATGAAAACTGGGGCAAAATTTTTGTTTATTTCTTTTGTTTGTAATGGTTTTCAGGTTTGTTCAAGCAAAACATGGATTTGAAATTCAAGAACAAAGTTTCAACTCTTTTTCAAAATGATCAATCTCCATGATAGCTAGAATTAGCTTCTTAATTGCATGTAGCAACCTGACCTCCTGACGCTAGCTTCTATTCAACTGCTAATCAACATAACATGCAGTCATTCAAGAACATTTTCAATTTGTCATTTTGAAGAGTGTCAAAAGCTCACTCTAAGTGGCAAGTTAAGCCTCAATTCAATATCAAGATACTCATCCAAAAATCAAGGTAATATCTTAAAGTCAAGACTCAAGAGAAGATGTATAGATAGGAGCTTGTACTTTTATTTTTCTTTTGACTATTAGCTTTCATTTTTTTTTATGTAAGGATACGAGCCGCGACCTGGAGCCTCGATGGAACTTCACTTAACTTCCTTCTCATCACCTCATCTCCTTGAACTACACGTGACCTGATTCCCTTATAACCCGGGATATGTAGGATGTCCAAAACCAAGACTCGGTCGCACAAATTTCTCTTCTCAAATAAGAGTCCGGTCAAAACTTATCGCTTTGTCTACTTCTTTGTTTGACAAACATTTCGTGTTTTTAGTCAAAGAGAGGTAAACTGTAGACATGTAATTTTTGACCTTTTACACCATTTTTAGAGTTTAAATATTTTAAAATTTTAAATTAAATAATTTTTACTTTTATCTTATTTTATTAAGTTTATTTTAAAAAATTAAAAAACAACAAGAATGAAATCACATTTTAAGGTAAGTTTTATTGTTTTAATAAAAGGCGAAATGGTCTGGTAGACCCTTGTACTTGTATTTGTTTGTATTGTGAACCCTTCTACTTACCCTTTTGTCATCTAGACCCCTGAACCCATCCAAACCCAACATTTTAAACACTTTTTTTATGTGGCATCCTATGTGGAAAGACTCCACATTGAGCGTGTGATACACACAAAGTAGGAGCGCGAGACGCCTTAAAAAGGCACTAACGGTCAGATTTTGACCTTTAAAGGCCATCTCTTCTTCTTTATTTTCACTCAACAACATTGTTGGACAAATTTGAGCTTTTTTCTTCTCTTTTTCTCGATTTTGTCTCTTCAAATTTTTTCTCTTTTATTTTTGGCGCCTTTATTTTTTCCTTTGATCTACTCATCTTTTTTTTGTGTGATTCTATTGTATTTTTGTTGGTTTGATTTTGTTGGTCTTCACGATGACGGTTCGATGTTGCTACTGTGGAATATATGCTGAACTAAAGACATCAAGAACACCAACTAATCCTGGAAGAATGTTTTGGGGTTGCCTAAAATATTCATTTCGTAATGGGTGTAGATTTTTTCGATGGGCTATTGCAAATGATTCAACATGCCAAGAACAATACAATATCAAGAATCCATCAACGAGTTCAGGGCAAGGAATACAAGGAAGACAAGAAAGACATAAAAGACAAGGAAGGCAAGGAAGACAAGGATCAAACACTAGTATTGATATCACTTTTATTGTGATTGTTGTTATTTGGTTTCTAGCCATTATTTTAAAGATATATTGATTTGTACTAGGTGTTATTTGATAATGAAATGGACTGCATTTGCTTCAGAAATCTGAATAGCAACTTCATTCAAACACAAATTCATACAGAAAAACAAAGTCTTCCCAATAGCAACTTAACACAAATTCATAAAGGCGCCATTCATATACAAAAATAAAGTCTTCCTCATAGTAGAACCAAACCAGTTGGGATCAAGTCATTAATCAAAATAAAGTTAATTGGAATCAAGTCATTAAGCTAAACAAAGTGAAATCTAATGTGTGCCTTGAGTGCCTTGAGTGCTTGGTGTGCCTTGAGTGCCTTGAGTTCTTGGTGTGCCTTGAGTGCTTCTGTAACTCTCCTCTCGTAGCTACCTTTGAGTAATTGCAGCTCTTCCCTTCCACCTTAGTCCATTGGGTTCGTAACCAAGATCAATATTGGTAGGAGTTGAACTTGACAATGTAGCACTATGTAATACCCTATCAGTATTTCCAAACTGAGAGAACAACAAAAATCTTAACCTAAAGATGAACTAATATCAATTAAAGCAATTTAATGTGTTTAAATGATAAAATTCAATTTTTTTGTCCTTTTATTTGAGTTCATAATAATAATAACTGGTGGGCCACCTGATCCAAATAAGAGACCACAACTAGTTGTCTATGCTTTTTTTGGTCTTGATTTCTTATATGCAAGAGTTGCACCACCTCTCAAAGTTGTGCTAGTCTTTCTTTTTTGGCCAGCTGCACTAGAAGTTGATTGTTGAGTACTTAATTGTCTCACATCACTTGGAGTGCAACCTGCACTTGGACCTGGATTTACACTTGATTGACTTCCAATTGTAGCATTTGTAAAATTTGAAGTTGCAGCATTTCCAGCAATTGCAGCACTTGTTCCAGCAGCAACATTTGAAGTTGCAGCATTTGTCCCAGCAGTTGCAGCACGTCCATCAGCAACATTTTTCTACAAACATATTAAAGTCAAAAGTATAACAAGAGTAAAATTCAGTAACAAAGAGACATTAAAGCACAACTTACCAGAGTTGGACATCCTTTATTGTTATGTCCAAAAGTCTTACACACAGAACATTTCATTTTTCTTCCCTTCCTTGTAGCCTTTCCAAACTTCTTCTTAACTGGCTCATCACTATCTTTTCTCCTGTTTTTTCCTGGTCTTCTTGGCATGGCTATAATTTCAGGTGGTTCAATGGCTGGTCTATCACTTATTGGCCACATCTTCATGTTTGGCATAGGTTGAATAAACCTATTATATGCTTTCAGGTATGTTTCCTTCTTATACCAGTGAGCAACAAATGACTCAATAACCCAATCCTTATAATGAATTGATGTAAGTGCATGGCCACAAGGAATTCCCTTTAATTGCCATGACCTACAACTACACACCTTATTTTTTAGGTCAACAACATGTTTATATGGTGGATCATTAATCTCAAAGCCAAGAACACCATTAAACTTTACCTCACAATTATCTGCAATTTCAACATTTTTTCTAAGAATATCCATAGCCATTGGTGATACATCAGTAATCCATTTTTCTGAAAATTCTCTCATTTGATTCATTATTTCCATAACTTTGACTCTTATTTCCTCTAGCATAGTGATTATTGATTTGAACCTAGCACCTAAAATTCAACTGTTGAAAGTCTCACACATGTTGTTCTCAACCACATCACACTTGTTATGTTCTTTAAAATATGCCCTACACCATGCTTCTTTGTTATACTTTAACAAAAGTTCAACAATGCCTACTTCTAACTCACTCAAGTCATCAAGTTTGAACTATAAAAGTACCTCAAATGATGCCCTGGCAACCTGCCAGAATTTTCTTCTCCTTTTTTCACCCCTCCAGTCTTTCTTCCAGTTTGCCCATATATGCCTAGCACACCATCTAATTTCAGCATTTGGCAATACATCAATAAGTGCAAGATGAAGACCCTGCCAAACAAAGAACATTTGGCATACAACAATGTTAAACATCAATTACTCCAAAAATGAAAGAATAAATTTAACAAATAATATAGTAATACCTTCACCTTCTGTAAGCTCCAAATCATGTTTGATGCACTTGAGAAGCCAAGACCATGTGTCATTGGTTTCTTTATCAACTACTGCCCATGCTATAGGGTACATCTGATTATTTTCATCTTTGAAAATGCAAGATAACAGTTCACCTTTACATACACTTTTAAGAAATGCACCATCTAAACCAATAATCCTTCTACACCCTTCTTTCCATCCACTTTTTAAGGAACCAAGACAAATATAGATGCTCATAAACACCTCTTTTCCTGAAATTGTATTTTTGGATGTCCTAATAGATATAGTAGTTCCAGGATTTGTGGTCTTTAATTGCTTAACATAATCATACAACCTAGCAAACTCCTCTCTGAAATATCCCATATGTTCATTCATAACCCTCAATTTTGCCTTTCTACCGCTTGTCTTACTAACATACAAACCATACTGCTTTTGTATCAAAGACTGAATCTGATGTAGTTTGATGGTAGGCTCACTCATAATTCTCTCCTTGTAATGTTTACTAATCCAAATGGGAGTACACAGTTTGTTTCTTGTTCTTTTAAAACACTTATGGACAGGAAAAATATGTTTTAACACTGAAGTTTCCAGTGTTACCATCAATACTTTCAAGAATATGCCAAGGACAACCCTTTTTCTTACACTTTGCCCTTATCATTTCCTTCTCATTAGGTTTCAACTTAATATTAACACCCTTCTGAATAGAGTAAGTTTGCAGTGCTTCCTTGAACTAAATGTGATTCAAAAATACCATATACAGTTTAAATAAAACCTTTTTAGGAGTTGAATCAAAGTAGATCTTTGTACTTTCCTTCCTAGGTATAGGATCTACCACTTCATCATTCTCAACAGGATTCCCATCATCTTCACTAGTGTCACTACCAGGATCTGAGTTATCAAAATAAGGGCTATCACAACCCAAATTGCCTTCAAATTTCCCCCTCAAGTCCTTATAAATTTCTTCAAAACTAGCATCTATACCTATAGGACCAGATGGTATCTCATCTAGATTTACTCTATCAGCCTTCTCTTTAACTTGTTTTTGAATATTAGACTGCCTAGCTTGAAGCAACTCCTCATCCAAATCACTTAAATCATCAATATTTTCATCAACATCATAGAGTGAATCAGAATGCTCTTCAACTCTAGGGGCAGGGGCTTGTTCTTCAACTAAAGGGGACTGCTCTTCAACTAAAGGGGGCTGATTTTGGTTTAAATCCCTATTTTCATTTTCATCAAATGGTTGAGATGAAGACACACCAGCCCTATCTATTTGTGGGGAAGATGACATATCATCCCTATTTTTGTGTGGGGAGGAGTACACATCAGCATTATCTTGTTATGGAGATGAGGACACATCAGCATTAGTGTTAGGCAATACAAGTATCTCCTTAACAACTAAAGGTATACTAATGGGATGTACAACATATACATCAACAAAATTATCACCCTTCAAACTATCAAGAAAGTTTAAAACATTAGAATCAGTATTTAACATGTAAAACGTACCCTTCTTGTTGACTCTACATCCAAATGTCTCAACATTTTCAACACCCAATTCCAGTGCTATTTTATGAAACAACATAATATGCAACTCATCTACATCTATATTAATCTTTTCAACACTAGTGATTCCATTGGCATACCTTAAAGTAGGATCAGATACAAAACAACCCCCATAGTGAAATTGAAGTGTCACTATAGTTAAGGCCATTACCTTATGATGCCTGTAAAGTCAAAAGAAAAACAACTACAGTTAAACCATAAACTTACCATGACTGTAACAAAAAGCCCTAATTTTTTAAGGAAATAATAAATTATTGTAACAGTTAAAGCCATTAAATTACCATGACTATAATTGTTGTAACAATGGACCACTAACACTATCAATACCCAAGACAATTGACCAGAAATAAAATATTAATTTTAGTCAAAATTGAGATTTTACGAATAAACCCTAGAATCTACTTGAATTCACGAAATATGCCATTGAAGTCACTCGAAGTCATACATCAACTAAGAAAGCATATTACACTAACATTATACCCAAACCAAAGTAAAATCCCCAAAAAATTTAAGAAAATCGAATGATAATCGACCCTAAAATCAAACAGATACGCACGAGAAAAAAAAAAAACTAACGTAAAAGGCAAGAACTTACAACAAAAATCGGAGTGAAACTGAGCTTCAACTGAGCAAAGGTTTGGAAAATCACAGACGAACGTGTACATATTAGTGGAGAAATCGCGGAGAGGAGAAGAGGAGAAGTGAAAAAGTCGCGAAGGTTTGGAAAATTTCGCCGGGCTACAAGAAAGTATGGAATTAGCAACAATATTTCGGCAACAACTATATTTTTCTTGGCTTATATTAATAAATGGCAACAACTTGATTTAATTGTTAGTATATCTTTTAATTTTTAACCACAATATTTTTATTGTTGCCAAACATTCCAATATTGTTGCTATATTATATTATTAATATGATTTAATATAAAAAATTTCAAATATAATAAAATTGCAACAACGTTTTGGCAATAACCATGATATTGTTGCCCAACTTTATTAAATGGCAACAATTTAATTAATTTGTTGTTATATTAGAAAATAAATGGTAGCAATAATTTTTTATTGTTGCTAATATACTTAAATTAACAACAACTTATGTGCCAGTTATATATGGCCTAAAATAGATTTTTTTTAGATTTCCGCCAAAGAAATAGTGATCTTTTTGTTCCGCCAAAAAATTGTAGAAGTTTCCCAATTTTTATTTTTCTTTCCCACGATTTTCTTGAGCCACTTTATAGTTTTCTCCAAAATTAAAACTAGGTTTTCTATCTCATTATTTCAGTGAGAACTAGGTTGTTCTTGAAGTCTATCTTTGGTGAGTTTTCTTTATAATTTAGTCTCTTTCCAAAATGATTGATGAATTCTTGAGGATGATTTAGTCTCTTTGATTATTTTGTTCTTGTTTTTTATTTAAGAATGCTTCATAAACTTTGTTAAATTTCAATTTCATGGAGAAATTACTTGATAGACATTCCTAAAGGTAGCGACCTTTTCAATTTCAGATATGGGTCAAGGTTCTTTGTTTGATTTGTGCAATTTGGGGTTCTTTGAGGTTTTGGGAAAGTAAAATTATAATTTTTTATGAAGAAATTTATTTTCTTGACATTAAGCAGTAGCTTTTTGAAGTGTGGCTAATTGTAATCGAGTTCAACTTGGATTGAAAAGGGCCTGCATATGTGATTTCTGGTGAGATCTTTATTGCTCGACCATATGAGCAGTAAGAATCATAGTATTTGGATCTTTTTTTCAATGATTAGTTGTTTCTTCTTTACGTAATTTGTTGATTTAGTTTTGAAAGTTGAGATTTTCATGAAGAAACTTGATTGACATTATTAAACTTTTTCAAGTCTTGATGGGTCAAGATTTTTTGTTTGATTTTTGTAATTTGGGGTTCTCTGAAGTTTTGGTAAAGTAAAATTATGATTTTTTTTATGGAGAAACTTATTTCTTGACATTAAGCAGTAGCTTTTGAAGTGTGGTTAGCTGTAATTGAGTTCAACTTGGATTTAAAGGGGCCCTCCAAATGTGTTTTCTGGTGAGATCTTTATTGTTCCACCATACGAGCAGTAAGAATTATAGTATTAGGATCTTTTTTTTCTAGTGAATATTTGTTTTTTCTTTACTTAATTTTCCCGAAGAAATAGTTTGGTTGATATTGATTATTTCTTGGTTTGTCTAATTAGGTGTTCTTGAAGTCCATTTTAAATGTTTTTTATATTCCCTCAGTAAAAAAGATTAATGAATGTTCATAAAAAAAATTGGTTGACATTGTTAATGGTATTTAGAAGTGTCGATCTAGGACTCTGGATTTAAAAGAACCTCAATGCTTTCTAGAGTGATCTTTCTTCCTACAAAAAGAAGTTGTAAGAATCAGTGTGTATGTGTGTAATATTTCTTTTGTATGATCAAAATTTTTTTCAATTTTACCGTTTGTTGATTTATTCATATTGCAATAAAAGTTGATGTCATAGTTGCTGTCTGGAAACTTTCTGTAGAAGTTCCTTGATATCCCTATAGAATTATCACACTAAAGAATGAGTCCATTAACATTACTTAAAGCTAGATGAGACTGCTTGATTCTTAAGTAATGAACCTTTTTCTTCTCTGGAACGTGTAGTATTAATTGCCATACTTTGAACAAACTTATTAACTTAGCAGGGGAAATAATTACTATACCTCAATTAGCCAATCTATTCGGATAGATCACATTCTCTCGTTAATGTTAACATATTAATCTTGAACAATACTAGTAACAGTTATGGTGTTTCATGGCAGTATCACATATATCCCCTGTCAACATCTCCATAACCAGCAACAAGGGCAATATTTTCTGCAATCATAACATCAGTAGCCCTCATGAGACCATGGAGCAGCAAGTGGCGGCATCCACACAAGCTGTCAAACTTGCTCTTGGTAATAGAGTCATTAACATTAAAGCAGGGAAAAGCAAAGTACCATTAGCCTGCATTTGGTAAAGCCTCGTTAACAGCAGTGGTAGTTTCCTCTGAAACACCAATAAGTCTCTCCTTCATCTTAGTGTATTTTATAGGATCAGTCTTTTAAACTCTCTTTAATAATAGTAGGAACAAGTTGAAACTCAGCACTACCCGTAGATGTCTTCAATATGAGTGCCTCACTAGTTGAAAATCCTCTTGAGGTTCCTAGAATAGATGCAAGGCTTGTAGAAACCATAGTTAGGAAATGGCAGAATATCAAATCCTAGTCTCTTGGAAACTATCACTGTCTCAACAGATTTTAAGAAGTTTTGGATGGTCAGATGCTAAAGATTTGGACAGACCGTGCACATAAATTCCAGCATGGTTTCTTTTGGGAGTACAAGCTTTTAAACCTGTCCATTGACAGTGACTGTATCAGCTGATGGTCGGCG
The DNA here is from genome assembly GCF_900185275.1 of Solanum verrucosum. Taxonomy (NCBI): domain Eukaryota; kingdom Viridiplantae; phylum Streptophyta; class Magnoliopsida; order Solanales; family Solanaceae; genus Solanum; species Solanum verrucosum. The sequence goes on from NW_026020253.1 coordinate 489,128, forward strand.
TGCTATTGTGGAAGATACTCTCAAAGAATCAACTAGTTTAACTGATGTAGCCCATCCAGAGCAGAATGACTCATACAGTACTACCTATACAACTAGGTACAATATGTCCTGCGCAAACTCCGATTGGAAAATTGTGGAAGGAGGCGTCCTTAAATCACGATAATGGATGTATCTGTTGACGAAGTTTCATGTACAGTGTCTTTTTGTTTATTTTGCTTTACTGTCAAAGTTAGGTAAATGGTTAGTTTTGGCTAATATTAATATACCTTGTTTGGATCATAAAATTGAAACCACCAAGACAAAATTTATTGAGCCTAATTTTTATACTATTTTGAGTGCAGGACACCTTTCAGCTTCTGGACATACAACACAATCAAGATACTATTCTTCAAACTGTAAAAAAATTGTATCGATATCGTCGTAGCAGACATCATGATCATTTCAAGAAATTTACTACAAAGGAGGAAAGTTTGCAAAACATACCAACAAATGTCAATGAAGCTGAATGGAAATTCTTGGTGGATTACTTTAGCTCTGATGATTTTAAGGTAGTTAAAAGTATCAAAATTAGGCCTTTTATATTATTTATTTTCTTATTTGACTTCTTACTATGCTTAATTCAAAATATATCTCTAAACTCAAAATCAATGCAGAAAATGAGTGAAAGAAATAAAAGTAACAAGGCAAAACAAGAGGTGAATCATATTTGCGCCAGAAAATCTTTTCAAGCAGTGTCTTATGAAGCGGTGAGATATGTCTTTCTTTAGATAGATTATGATTACATTTTCTTGGATAACATAATTTTATTTGTTTTGCTAGAGGAACACACACTGGAAAAGAGCCAAACTTTCAAAAACTTTGGAAAATAACTCACATGAAGCCAAATGAGATTGGGTTACTAGTGCTTCTACTGAAGAGAATGTAGATAAAAAAATCTTATCTAAAGAAAGAGCAACTTCAAGTACAACGAAAGGAAGCAGAAGAAGAACGTCGTAAACGAGAGAGTGTAGAAAACAAACTAATGGAAGTGAAAAGCCAACTTGAAGAAGAGCAAAAAAATCGAGAAGTAATGGAAGCTCGTTTAGTGCGTGACCAAAAATTGTTAAAATAGAGTGTAATGGCACTCACATATCATTTGCAGAATTCCAAGGTATTTATTTATAGTGTACATCGCTAAGCTAGTAAATTCTTCATTACTAATTCTTTTCACTCTCATTGTACATCTTCGCCTCTTGCTCGTTCTATACTTCCTTATACGACATACCAAGTTATTTACTTGTACCATATGTAATAGAATGGCCTCCCTGATACAATTCTCAATATAATTACCAATTCAACTAGTTCAAATGAGACAAGTTCTGCAAGTCTAATGAATGACAACTGGGTAAGTAAAATTCCTAAATTGTTTTAGTAAAGTTCACTGCTAGGATTATTTAGTAGGTATTGGTGCAACTTTTATTTGAATGAGTATTTAACGTAACCTGCATATACAAGGGATCAGAGTGTGTGATGTCTTCTATTGAGTGCATCTAATAGTCATTAGTATTATTATTATTACATACTGAACTAGTGATACTGTTGATGTTTCTAATTGATTACCAAAGATATGTTGTTAGTTTGTTGGACGATCAGTTTGTTAGCTTTCTGTTTGAGGTGATTCTGGTGAAATGCATATGACACCTAGCTCTACCCATTATGCATTCATCTATCATTTTAATTACAACAGAAAAACACAATATGTAAAAAATGTGTTTTAGATACTTATTTTCTTCGAGCTTATGGTCTTTATATTGATGACAATTGTTGGAAGATTTACATGGAAAGCAAACACAAGAATCAGATATGCAAAAAGAATTGGACAACTTGAAAGATAACTTGACTTTTGAGAAGCAAAATTTAGAAATGGCTGCATATGATTGTGATAAATTCAGATCTTTGTGTGATGAAAAAGATGCAGAGCGTAAGGTATTTGTTAAATGCGATTCAATTTAATTTATAAAGAAGACAAACATCTCATTTTATTACTCCATTCATTACAGGTTGCCCAAATGGAGTAGCGAAACTTAGAAATGCAGCTTTCGAAGTTGAGTTCTCAAGGTTTGAAGAAAATTATTCCGAAAGAATTGGTTGAAGCAAATAATCAGGTAAATCTATAAATTTATATTTGACCTTTGCTTCTTATCCAGATTAGTCAACTACAAAACACAAATATGTGACTTTCACTTGCAGGTCTTAGAAAAAATCCAAGAAGAGGTGAAAACTTGTGCTATGTTGCATACTGCAGAAGAAACAAAGAGGAAGCTTCTGAGTGAAAAATCATCACTTGAGAAAAAAATCATAGAACTGGAGAAAAGGAAATCAAGTGAGGTATGTTACCTAAATATCTCTTGTTTAGCATGAACTATATATTTAATATAAAGTGGAGTACTATTGTAGTATTGAGCAAGATAGAGTCTATGTAGTAATGCAATAAGATGTTAATCAAAAGAGGCTAACTGCTCTAGTTTTGTAAGTTGTTAGCTTATCTGCTAACTTTTGGGGCAATTGATGCTTCTCTTTCGTTCTAGATTTTTTTCAAAAATAAATTAAATGAGTAACTGAGATGTGGAATAATTTGTAACCAGATGATTATACTTCAAAGTTTCAACATGTTCTGTTGAATAAAGTTTTTAGTTTTGAGAAATGTGATTGTCAATACATGCTTAATATTGGGATTGTTGGAGCCTTTTTTCATTCCTGCTAATTCCTTCAAATTTAGATTGTTTTTCCATGTAATTGGTTTAAGCAATCATAGAATTAGTATTTTGTAGTCTTCTAAGATGCGTTTGTTTTGTTTTTTCATGTTTCTTAATGTAGTTCAGTATAAAAAATGTTATTAACGGTTTCCATATATAGTCGAAGTTGATGTGATTATGCTTAGTAGAGGTGGTGGTGGAGAAGGCTAGAAAATTTATGTCATGGATTGATGGCATTGTTTTTTGAATGGATTGTGATTTATGGTTCACTTAGATCACATTAACACTTGATATTCTAGTGTGAGAACTGAAAGTTAGACTATATCAATTGTCTAAGATGTCACAAACCTTTCATTTACACATAGGACCTAAATTTTTATGTACCAAAGCTTAGATAAACATCTTAATCCATAATGACTTACATTGCTTGCCTCCCAAATGACTGTTTATCCTACTTTTCCTGTGAATATTACAACTCTCTTGATTTTCACATCCAAGTAACCTTAATGGAAATATAGTGCTATCTAAAGTGAAACACACAAACCATTAAGGAAAAACATGGTTGTGTGCTAAGATTGTGCTGGACATACATAAATCAAAGAACTTTTAGTACTAAACCTGCAATAGTATTAACCAAATAATCACGTTTCCCAGCCTTGCTAGAGTTCTGGGATGTTAACATAGTTGGAGGCTTGGAGAAGAGGAACTTTGTGTTGACACTGATTTAAATATAGAGAACTAGTAAAAAAAAACATAAAACTAAATACTACAAAAAAGAAGTAGTGTTGAAAGGATATTAATCTTCAGGTATAATAAAATTCTAGCAACACTACAAATGAAAGGTATGTAAACACTAGAATCTTTTTTTCCCCAAAATATTATCATTACAGTTTTTTCTCAAGTGTAAATGAAATAAGGAGATCTATCGGTAGATCAAAGAGAGTTGGGGCATACTGAGTAGAGTGTATTATCACGTGATTCTCTCTGATTTTTAAGTTTATATTTGTCTATTTTATAACTTTGTCAAGATATATATAACTATATTTATCTTTTATTTGCAGGATGAACATGCAATTCAACACTGTTCTTCAAGACAAGTATTACTGGAAGAGGATTATTCAGAAATTATTAGATTATTAGAATATATATTATTAATGACCTTAGTTATTAATTTTCTTACCAGTACAAACATGTAGAAGTATTTAATTTCTTAGAACTAGTAAATATATCTAGTGCATCAAACTTATGTATCGACCTTTGCAAATTTATATAATTCTTAATTTAAATATTTGTGTAAATTTTCTAAAAGAAATGTATGTTATGTAGGTAGAAACTATTTTCAAATTATAGCTAAAAGTGTATTGAAACTATATGATCTCTTGCAACAAAATATTTTGTTGCTAAAAGCCTTCCCAACAAATTACTAACTAATTTTTTGGTAAGTTTTTGCAACAACTAGTGTTGTTGGTTAAAAAAATAATTTGTGGCAACACTAAATTTTGTTGCAAAAACTTTTATAAGCCACAATTATACAAATGTAAAGCAACAATTTTTTTGGTTGCGTGAAGTCGGTTTTTGGCATCAATATATTTTGTTGTTGCAAAAACTTTTCGCATCGACGTTTATTGCAACAACATGCAACAATTTTTTTATTGTTGCCAAAAACACTTTTTGTAACAACATTCAATATATAGCAACAAAAAATGTTGTTGGGAAATACCATTTTTCTTGTAGTTGGACTATTTTTAGTTTAACGTGAGTCATTTGTCACGTGGAATATAATATCATACGTGAATTTTATTTTATTTTCTTTTTGGCCAATGTGTACGTGTTTGTGCAACACGCACCATACCACAATCAAAAAAATGTTTAAAATGTTGGGTTTGAATGGTTTCAAGGGTCCAGATGACAAAGTGATAAGTAGAAGGGTCCATAATACAATCATATACAAGTATCTGCCTTAAAAAAAATGGAAAGGTACAAAAAAAATGTATTTTCTTAGATTTAATAATAAGATAGTATTTCTTAATTATAATTTAGAGTAGCTATACATTTATTCTTGTATTTTATTAGCTAATATTTGTATATTATTTATTATATTTAATTTAAAAAACAAAAAGAACTTACCATTACTCTCACCCACAACCCCACACCTACCCTCACCCCACTTACTCCTCCACTACCCCAACACTCCCTCACCCCCTACACATTATATACATACTACACTACACCATAAATTGACCCAGAAAAACACACACACACGCAAACGTACAGCAAAAGAAAAAAAAGGACCCCCCCAACACCCCGCCCTCATTCCCACATATCACCAACACAGTACTACACACTAAACATTTTCCTACTACATACAGACGTACCAAAAAAAAAAAAGGATCCAAACATTTTTTTTTTCTTCCAACAACACAAAAACCATACATATACCACCACAAATAACCTACAAAAAACTTGTGGGTGTTCTAATCGAATTTTGGTCAAGATTTTATGGTATTCAATTTTACATTATCTTACTAATATTTATTTATGGAATTTGATGTAATTTTATGATAAGTTTTCTACTGTTTTGTTTTATTCATAATTTGATTGAAATGAATAATTTGTTAGTTGTTATATCTCTGTTTAATGAATGAAGGCAATTTTATTTTATTTATTTCTATTCGTTAGTTGACCTTTTAAAAATGAACTGGTTATGACATTGTTCTTGTCTTGATTTAGATAATAATGATAAAGTAGGGATTGTTAGGCTAAAAAAATAAAAAATAAATTATTGTTGTTTTATTTTATCAAACAAAAAATGAAATTTATTTTTAACAATTTGTTATTTGTCTTGTTTGATTAGAAAGTGTATGCTTAATTTTGACATTACAAGTGACAAAAATATAATAATATAAAATAAAAAATAAAAAATAAAAAATAAAAAAAGAAAAAGAGATAAAAATGATGTCAAAATTATATATTGTACCCTCAATATTTAGATATATTTTACTTCATTTGGTTTTATGTATAACGGGAAAAATATTTGTTTTTTAATGACTAGATGAATTTTAGGCATGTTAAGAATATTTGTTTCAATTAAGAATGTGGTTACACATCTTTTTGAAACACTTAAAAGAAATTCAAGGATGTGGTGACACACCTTGGCAAAATTATTCTAATAAATACTTTATTTAATTAAAATCAAGATGTGAGACATACAATATTAGGTGACACATTTGAGAGAAGAAAACAGTTATGCTTCTAAGCCGGTATATGCTAAGACCAAGAATGCAGCGATGCATCTAAATGGAGACCGATAAAATCTTAACAATAAAATAAATATGAGTAAATCATGGCCTGTAATAATATATTCAAAAAATAATAATTAAGATAAGTATGAGTCAATTAAAGCGACCGTGCTAGAACCACAGGATTCGAGGGATGTCTAATACCTTCCCCTCGGTCAATAGAATTCCTTACCCAAACTTCTAGTTCGCAGACCAAAATTAAGAGTCATTGATTAGGGATTTAAAAAAGGGGGACTTGGAACACCATAACTCAATTTCAAGTGGCGACTCTGAAAAAATATAATAATCTCTAATCAATACTGTCACTTAAATTGGGAAAACCCTTTCCGCAATCCAAAAGGGGTGTGACAAAGGAAAAAATAACCGTCGATTTGATTGTTGTCGTTGGTTCGGTTTGGATTGGATTTTTTAGTTTTTTCGATTTGAAAATAATAAATTAAATTTGTTGATCAGTATACGCATCTCGGTAGACACAAACACTTAATACATGAATAATCCACAAGAAAGTTATTATGGATTCAATTAAGTAATACTAGAGTTATTATTACGCGAATAAAGTTATACAATTAAAAGAAAGTGTGACTATATGATGTGACATAGGTAAAGATTAAAGTAATAGATTATGATGGACTAGTCTAATGGTTTTAATAGTTGGACTAAAATTTAAGTGCATGAACTTGAGAAAATGGTAAAGTTAAGACTTAAGTTGATTAAAAAATTTTACAAAATATTTATATTTTATTTATGAATAATATATAAATAATTATAAAATTATATATATAATTTACGGTTCGGTTTGGTTATTTTTGCGATTTTTTTTTAGTAAAACCAAAATCAAATCAAATAGTATCGGTTTACAAAATTTAAAACCAAACCCAACCAAACCACATCAAATATTGGTTTTTTTTAATTGGTTTGGTTCAGATTGCTGTTCGGTTTGGTTTTTTAACCATAACCATGAACAACCCTAATTTTAAGTATATATTTTTTAGATAGGTGTCAACAACACACCTAAACTATTCTGTTTTTTTAGTTTCATACCTAATTATTGGGAGTGTGAGATTCATACCTAAACTATCACTTATTAGTTTGAGAAACACACCTCAATGGTGTGTAATACACTCTCTCTTTTATTTGCAAGAATCTTGCCACATGACATTCCACATCGATAAAATATTTCACCTTGACAATAATTAAATAAACTGTTAATATTAGTTAAAAAATAAAGACTAAAGTATTACTATCCCAAAGTTATTTTTAAAAAATAATTATTTCTTTTAAAAAGTAAAATTTAAAATATTTTTCTCACCCCATCCACCATCTCCTACCCCCCGACAATCCCCCCATCCTTTTATTTTTTAAAATTCTTTTATAAAATATTTTAAAAACCTCACCCCCCCCCCCTTACTCCTTCCTAAAACTTTTTTTGATATTATTTTTAAAAAATAATAAAATAAAATTTTACCCCATCAGATCTAACCCTCCGCTCCTATTTTTTTTTTACATTTTTCACGTTTTGTGTTAGATGTGTATATATATTTTAAGGAAAATATTTTTTCTACTTACGTACTGAATATAACACAAATAAAAATTTAATATAAATAAAAAATTTATTTTAGAAAAAGTCATGCGGCAAGTATATATATATATACAAAACAAGGAAAATGAAAACGGAGGATTATGTCGGGTGGAATTATTTTTTTAAAAGATTAAAATAGTATCTAAATTATTATTTGAGAAGGGATGCGGGAGGGGAGGAGAGGGGGAGGGGGAGGTGGACGAAGTAAAAATAAATTTTAAAAAAATTATAAATGGGATAAGAAAAATATTTCACATTTTATTTTATAATATTTTTTTTGGGGGGGAGGGGGAGTAATACTTTAATCTTTAACTTTAATTAATATTAATAATTTATTTATTTTTTGTCAAGGTGAAATGTTTTGTCTATGTGGAGTGTGATATAACAATTTTTTTAAAATAAAAGAGAGTGTATGTCACACACCATGATGAGAGTGTAATAAAAAAGAGAAGTGTGTTTTTCAAATTAGTAAGTGATATTAGGCATGAAACGCACACTCTAAATAATTTAGATATAAAACTTAAAAAATAAGATAATTTAAGTGTGTTTTTTACCCTTGTCATTATATTTTTTATATAAGGATTAACCCATCTTTCTTGTGTTTTATCATAAGCAATAAATTTTTAAGATATATCATAAATATCCTATTTTTATATGCGGTGTACTTACATTAGAAGCCTCTAAATCTATTTTAGACACTGCATAGTTAAATATATTTTTAATTTCTTGTAAGTAAATTTCAAGATATATCATATATGCGGTGTATTTACCTCGGAAGCCTCTAAATTTATTTAAGACACTACATAGTTAAATATATCTAACTTGTTGTAAGTATATTTTAATAAAATGATGTTACTTGCTTGCATTTACCTAATAAAATATTGTCACTATAAGTAGGAGTTCCATAGTTGAAAGTTAGATTACAAAAATACCTTTTAAAAATTAAACGATCAAATTATCCCTTATCGAAAAATAAAATTACATCTCGTCAAATAATTTTATACACCACTTAATGCCAACCTACAAAATGTTTTTACTATGGATAGGCACAATTAGTACTAGTTGTGTTAGAATATTTTTTTTAGGGGAAACTACGTAAATGGATCATAAAAGATAAAATAATTACAATTTCATAAACTGATTCAACAAATACTCATTGAGCCAAAATAAATTACAACTCTTACCCCCTTTAGTTTACGCCAAATTTTCCTCCACCCCCCTTTAAATTTAGGCCAAATTTCACCCTCGCCCTTTAAAATTTAGGCCCAATTCACCCCAACCCAAAACATTTATCCTCTAATTAATTATTTTTGTTCTTTTTTCTCATTTATTGTTTTTGTCTTATCAATAATTACTTTGTTTTTTCTCATTAATTATTTTGTTTTTTCTTTTATTCTTTTCTTATTTTTTTTCATATTATCTTTTATTAGAGATATCACTTGGTAATATTTTTATTATTTTTTGGTTAATTTATCTTCTTTTTATTTATTTTTTCTCTCTTTCTATATTTTTACTTTTTTAAGAAAATAAAATAAATTACTTTTGTTCTTTTTTTATTTATTATTTTTATTTTCTCTTTTGTTCTTTTCTCATTTATTATTTTTATTCTTTTTTTTTATGTTATTCTTTATTAGAAATACCATTTGGTAACAATTTTATTATTTATTTCTTTATCGTTTTTCATTTTATCCTTTATTAGAGATACCATTTGGTAATATTTTTATTATTTATTTCTTTGTTTTTAATTTTTATTTTTTTCTTTTATTAGAGATATCATTTGGTAATATATACTCTTACAGTATCATTTACCAATAAGTATATATACAGATTTAGTATCAGTTAAACGAAACTATCAGTCTTAATGATACCAATACATACATACCAATGAGTATAGGGGTGTGTGTATATATATACACACACATTAAGATTTCTGAACAAGAAACCTTAATATGTGTGTATGTGTATATATATTGATTTATGTATCAGTTGAGCGAAACTATCACCTAGGGCATCTATTGTAATTATTTAGGGGGCATCATGGTAAGGGTGTATATATTTGTAATTAATTTGTATTTATGGGGCTTTTTTTTTCAGTTTTCCCTATTTTTAGGGGAAATTACGCAGATAAGCAAGCATATACTAGTTAATTAGCTAACATATCTATAGTTTCCATTAATTATCACTTGTGGCTTAATTTTAACTATAATTGTGTTGCCTCTCTCCTCCGTTCCTCTCTCTCACCTCTCTCTTATTTTATACATATACAAAATACAAATTATACATATACATATACAATTGTATGACAGATATACAAATACAATTAGTCTCTCTCCACTCTCTACTCTCTCGCTCGCATCTCCCAATCTCGCATCTCTCCTCCCTCTCCCAATCTCGCTCGCCAGATATACAAATACATATGTATAGGAATTACATATATACAATTATCTGACAGATATACATATACAGTTCGACAAATATACACATACAATTCGCCTCTCTCCACTCCCTGGTCTCTTTCACTCGCCTCTCCCAATCTCGCTCATCTCTCTCCTCCCTCTCCCAGATCGCTGGTCAGATATACAAATACATATGTATACCAATTACATATATACTATCTGGCAGATATACATATACAATTCGACAAATATACATATACAATTCATCTCCCTCCACTCTCTTACTCGCCTCTCTCCTCCTTCTCCCAATCTCGCTCCCCTCTATCCTCCCTCTAACACGTTGCTACAAATTGTAATTAGCAAACTATAGATATGGAGCGTAATTAAATTTACTTCAGTTGCTATTTACGAAATTTCCTCTATTTTTTGTTGACATTATATTTTGATCCATAGGACTCTCGCTTTGTTTTTCTTTGTTTGTCTTTTGTTTCTCTATCACGGTCTTATGTTTCCTCTTTTTTCTCCTCCTTCAGTTTTATAATATAAATAAAATATTTTTTCTTTTTTTATGATTAAATAACTATATAATATATTAATAGTCAAATTTAAATTTGTATTCGTATCGTAGAATTAAACCATTTTTCATTTATCGTATTTTAAAATTTTGATTTTCCTAATTTATTTGTTTTTAACTTCTACTTTTAGGACCCCATTTAAACATAAAAATAATTCTACTTTATTTAAAAATTGTTGTTTATTGAAATACAATTTTTTTTTCAATTTGAAGGTATCTTTTTCAAATTTGGAAAGGATGTTATAATATGTTTTTTAATTCACTGTTTCAAATATTTTTACAAAAATCAAAGATAACTCTATTTTCAGCTCTAATTCCATATATTCCAAACATAGTAAAAATTATATATTTGAATTTTATGTCAAACGCCTACTAATGATAATAATCATAACCATGTGCAGGCCTCATTTATAGTAAAAAAAATTCATGCAAAACTTATGAGCTTGCAAAAATAATGAAACCTAATATCAATTTAGAACTTATAATGTACTCTAGCTATACAAATGGATCCTTGAACTTTGCAAATCGAGTGCAAAACCAACATAATTCAACTAGGAGATAGAAGCATCGGTCTAGCTAGCAATCTATCTGTTGAGAAGCATAGAGGTCTTTGAATTTCATCGCGACATGCATAATAATCTCATACTTCTTTCTGAAGAATTAAGAGTCGGTCTTCATTCCTTATTAAAAATAGACGGTCTTTAAGATTTGTTATTTTACAAAATCAATTCATAAATGACACTAAGTAAATATACATTTGATCAACATAGAAAAATTAAGTAAATAATTCATGTCCATTGGTAAAATTAATTAATCAAAATGAATTAATTCATGTTCGAAAGGTCAGGAGCTCCTGTGCCATTTTGACAAAATATGGAGACTAAAAGGGTCCAATTTCAAGCACTCCAAGTAAGGAAACCAAATAATACCTTTTCCATGACACCATCAGTCAAATATGTGTATCCAATTGAAAGTGAAAACGATACCACTTTAGTTCACATTAGTTAAAGGGTTCAATGTTGTACTAAACTATATATCCAACTTTCTCTAGGATGTATTCTTATTGGTGAACTGAGGAAACTCATATACACCTTCACATCTAAGTTCAAAAATTTCTAGTTTACTTGCAAAATACACTCATAAATCGACATTTTAAACAAATTTCTCTAGGCGGGAATATGTAACACCCCGAACTTCGAGAAATGGTTAAAAGGGGCAAATGGGCAAGTCCACGAACCCAAAATGGACCATGGACCCTTCATGGCACCTAGACGGTCCATTTAGGGGTCCACAATCCGTGTTGGGCATCGTGAACAACCATCCAAGGCTTCCTAGGAAGGGGTCACCTAGAAGGGACCCTAGACGGCCAGTGGTGACTTGGACCGCCCATTTAAGGGTCCGTACAAGTCACCCATCAGAACTTCAAACAATGATATCTCTCAGCACATAATGAATTAGGTGGCGCACAACCTATAAAATTAAATGTATTTGAGTCCTCTTTCCAACACATCAAGTTTTCCTCATTTCATGTTTGGAGTAAAATGTTATGCCCGTTTTAGTGAAACCGTGTCGGGCATGTGCAGATTCACTACCAGCTATACCGCCTGTGAAGCCTTAGATAGTCCATGAAACCCCTCTTTTAAGGCACCTCAACATTTTTTAAGTTAGGGTCATTTTGGTCTTTTCTCAAAGTATTTGGTACCCAAACTATGTTGTTTTAAACCTTATTTCAACACCTATAAAAGCGAATTAAGCCCTAAAACTACCAATTTCAATTCATTCTCCTAAATTCCCTAAACATGACCAAATTCATCCTCTCCAAAAATCTTATCTCTAGATCAAGGAAGAAGAAGAAGCTAGGGTTCTTCAAGTTCAAGTCTCCTTTCTTCATCATTGCTTAGGGCTTCAATCAAGGTATGTAGGGAGTTTATCAATGGGTTATATCCACCCATTGAGCCTCCAAAGTGTCTTCAATTCTCCAATTCAATTGCCCAAAGTTTGATTAGGTTTTCACTCAATTCCTCATGGGCTCTATTTGTATGGATTCAATTGTTTTATTATGATGTTATTTTAATGATTTGGACTTAATTACATGCTATTCAACCAATTTCATGTGAACCCATGCATTGATCTATGAATTTTGACTATGAACCCTAATTTACATGAATTTATGAAGAAGCTTAAACCTATGAATGTATTTTTATGAAATCATGGATATTTTCATGAAATAAATGTGTATGAATTATGTAAGCTTATAGATGAAGATATCTATATGCTCTATAAAGCTTGGCCACATGACATGAATGACATCTAGATTTGCCCTCAATGTTTTTTGGGTTATCATCCTAAATTAGGTCTTGATTAGTATGGTATTCAGATATGCTATCAATGATTATAGATGATGCTTTCAAAACTACTTCAATTAGTAGTAGGGCATTTCTAGTATGAAGTTAAAGAGTGAGCTTTATAAAGCTATTATGAAAATATGATGGATGGTGAAAGGTTTTCACGCATGGTCTAAAAACCTACTCTATGATGTTTCTAGCTTGGATTGGCTATATGATGTGCCTTTCCATGGATAATAAGACAAGTTAAGATTAATGACTATTTCGTGAGATTTATGCTTAGCACCGAGATGATATTGAGATGGAAACTCTCTCGTAGCTTGACGTTAGGTTTCTAGTAGCATCTTCTTGTCCCATAACTATGTGCCACCATAGAAATATTGTCTCAGTTAGACATTAGCTAGTAGATCCACTTTAGCACAAATTTCACAAGTTCATGGTCCTTACCTTAGCAAGTAGGACACCCCTTTTAGATGTGGGAAAGACACTGATTCCATGTTATAGCTTGCATGGTCTATATGTTGGTTAATGGTTAACTTCCCACAAAACGAACTAAGTTAATTACTAGTATTTTATGAAGCTTCCTTTATGATTTAAAGATGCGTTGACCGTATTCATGATTTATGAATCTTCTTAAATGATTTTACTATGTTTTAAGTTTGTCATGCATTTCATGTTTTCGATTATGTCCCCTTATTATCACGTCACATGTTTTATTGCATTCCCCTCATATTTATTACATTCCATGTACTAATGCATACTAGTGTCTACATTGTTTCACTAATGTAGGGCTTGCCGATTCTTATCCCTCCATTCGCGGCTAGTTCATTGCATTAGAGATTTGAAGACTTAATATGTCCTCATACTTCGAGGACGATTTCACTTCTATAACTTTATGTCATTATCCTTTTTTCAAAATTGGATGTGATGTATGGGTTATGTCCCAATCACTTTCCTTATGATGTACTAGATGGCTTTGAGACTTATGTTAGACTTCCGCTACTTTTGTTAAACTCTTTATGATATAAAACTATCTTTTGAACTCTTTAAATTCTACTATCTTGTATGATGTATACTAAGTGGCTTGTATAGGGTCTCTCGGGGTCCTATACACCATGTTACGACTAGGGTGTACTTTGGGTCATGACAAACATGGTATTTAGAGCACAAAGTTTAGAAAGGTCCTAGGAAGTCTCTAAGCCACATCAAGTAAAGTCTTGTTCATTAGTGTGAAGCGTGCCACATTTATGAATAAGAAGCTATAAGATGATTAGGAAACTTGACTTCTTTCATTACTCTAAAGTTGTGTGATATAGTGTAACTCTATATGTCTTTCTCTTAATCCCTATCTGGTGTTTTTCAGGATATGGGCCCTCGAAGAGCATACGTTAGGAGAAATGTGAATTAGAATGTGGAACGAGAAGCTCCTCAAGCTCCTCAAGTTCCAATCGACCCTTTGGCCGAGCAAGTGACTAATGATAAGTTTCGAGCCGCATTTCACACATTGTCCCAAGCTATGACGGCTTAAGCAAATAGGGAGGTTGTGGCTACCGTGAACCCAATATGGGTACGTCGGAAACTAGAGTGAGGGACTTTACTAGGATGAATCTTCCAAAATTTCATGGGTCTAAAGTCAAGGAATATCCTCAAGAGTTCATTGATAAGGTTTATAAGATAGTGGGAATTATGGGTATCACTCCAGTAGAAAAGACGAAATTGGCCGCTTACCAACTAAAGGGTGTTGCTCAAGTGTGGTTCAACCAATGGAAGGAAGAGAGGGCGGTTTTTTACGTCAAAAAATAAATAAAAGACTTTACTTGTTTTCGAAAATCAATTTAACTTTTAAGAGAAAAATTGATTTTAAAAGAGAGTCGCTACTTAATTTTTTAAAGAAATTAAGAAAACTTATAATTTTCAAAAGACTCAAAAAGAAAAATCATTTGAAAATACCAAAGGGGGTTCGGGGTTCAATTTACACTTCAAGAAGGGTTTAAGCATTCGAAGTGTCTGATAACGTGCGGTTGACCTACAACTTGACTAACTTTGAAAATATATACTTAAAGGAAATAGTAACTTTTTGAAAAGAATTTAACTGAAACACTTTGAAATAATTTACAAAGGTAACTTTTTAAAAATTGACCAAGTAAAGAAAGCTAATTAAATAAGATTATTCAAATCAAATAAATTATCATAATCAAAATTGGTTCATCTTTAGGAAATTTAATTAAATTAACCAAAACAAATAAATTTAAAGCAAACAAGTTATAGTCAAAGAGAATATTAAGGGGAAAAGAAAAGAGCAACTTTCACATATAGCAAACACAAAATTTATATTTGTATGATATAGCAAAGTTTGCATAATTGCGCTCCATAGCAAACATATATATGTATAATTCACTATACATATACAAAAAAAATAGTTGTATAATCTGCTTTGGTATACATATACAAAAAGATCAATTGTATAAAGTGAGAGAGGTGAGTGAGCGAGCGAGATCTGGGAGAGTGGCGAGTGACATCTGGGAGAGGGGAGAGAGGAGAACGAAAATATATGTATATATACAATTTTCTCTCGCTTTATACAAACACAAACGCACTTTATACACTTGTGTTTGTATAAAAACGAGAGAGACGAGGGAGAGAACGAGAGTGGCGAGCGAGATTCACTAGGAGAGAGGTGAAATAGCAACAGTTTTCTATGAGGTACAATTAAATCAAACTATATTTACAGTATTTAATTTGAATTAATAGTTTGCTATTATATACAATTTTCCCAAAAGAAAATCATAAACTTGGGCCCTTGCCCAAATTTCAAGTTGTTGGGCTGGTATGCCCAATTTCCTTCATCCTATCCTAATTCTAGGTAATTCAATCTTTTAAGATTGTTGTTGCACTTTGTTTTGGGCCTTGTTGTGTCGTAATTTAACTAACCTTTAGAAAAATCACTTTTTGAAATGTTCTAAGTATAAAACAATTTGAGAAAAATACTTAGAAAAGAGTCGCCACTTAATTTTTTAAATAAAACTTATAATTTTCAAAGATTTAAACAAAAAAAATCATTTGAAAATACCAAAGAGGGTTCGGGGTTCAATTTACACTTCGAGAAGGGTTTAAGCATTCGAAGTGCCCACTAACATGCGGTTGACCTGCGACTTGACTAAAATATATTTTCTGACTATTTTTAGAAGAAAAAAAGTGATTTAACATTAACTTTTTTTTTACAATATTTAATTAACTTTGAGAAAATAATTAAATAAATGACACATTTTATTTCATTTTTATTTTTTAGAGAAAGTGTCACGCCCCGAGCTACCCCCGAGACGCGAACACGGGACCTAGGACCACAAGTGATCCCAAGCTAACCCTGCTGGCATAATCATGAGCATACTAAAGATAATAAATTGATGCGGAAGCCAAATCATAAATAAAATGAAAAGATGGGGAATACCCATATACTATAACTAAGATAAATGAAAACTGATGAGTTTAATACAAAGAAGATATTAACTCAATACTAAGATGAATCTAACTATGTCTGAAATAAGCCTCTAAACTGACTAGAAATGTTGGGACATGCCCCAACTAGATCTAGCAAAACTGAAACTAAAGAGTAAAAGTGATAAAGATAAACATGTCACTAGTCCTCGAAGAATGAGGACTCACCACTGATGCTACTGAAATGAAGATCGGGAACCAATCTAAGCGTGATTTGGATGATGAGAACCTGAACCTACATCACGAGAAGATGTAGCGCACGTATGCTTCAGTACTTGAAAGGTACTGAGCATGCAAGATAGAGTAAAGCTGAAATAACATATAACTGAACAAAGCAATAAAGCAATGAAATAATCTGAACACGATATAGATGCTGAAAATACTGAATACTGAGCTAACTGATGCAATGACCAAATTTATAACATGCTGAGACTGAATACTGACTGTACTGAAATATGGTCAGTGCAATAGAGTCTGACTGAACTGTGGGAGCTACTAATAACCGACATAAAACCACATGAGCTAAATGTGGAGTCCGATGTATACGCCCCATCGAGAGGACCCGATATACCTTGCCAGAGGTATAGAGGCATACTGGCGTGATAAATAAACTGATGTTGCCCACAGAGGGGACTTACACCTACGTGGCTCGTAGTTCTGGGACTATATGGGTACGCTGAACCATAGTCCAACTCGATATTACGCTACTCCCAATGAATTAAGTGGTTAACTGGTTATGACTGAATTTCTGTAAATACTGGATAGCTCGAAACTGAACATGCAAACTGAGAATGCAACAATTAATCTGATAATGATGCATTCATAAACTGAGGCATGTATAACTGAATATATTATGACTGAAATACTGAATAGCTCAAAATACTGACATGTAGATACTCATACTTGAAAACTCCTTTTTAGAAAACAATTCAACATCATATTATACTATGATCATTGATGACTTGGGAAGTCATACTGCATAAACATTGATGGTATATCTAGATACCATACTATTCATACATTGATGACCTACTCAATTGTCATACTAATCATGTTTTAGAAGCTCTTTCTCAAAACTCACCTTAACTTTCTCAAAAACTCATTTTAAAACTCAAGTGTTGTCTTAAAGTAAAGCTTCTAATGATTTATAACTCAAAATAGGGTTTATGCTGAAATATACTCATAATGCGGCATAAAACTAGAACATGTATATCTAAATAACTGAAATATCTGACCTAGCATGTGTAATTCAAGAACTAATGAAATACATAGCTAGGGTTCTGAAATTTATGTAAGAAACTGAGCAATAACATGATAATCTGATTTGGAACATTTAAATAACTAATTCATGATGATCTGTTGCAATTCTAGAAACCCTAGGTCTGTTCATAATCATGGAATCAAGAATCTGACTGAATTCTAAAGACCTAATGGGCGAAAGGAACCCACTAGTGAAATCCCATATACCTGGTGACGAATTCCACGGAGAAATCTTTCGATTTCGAGGCTGGAACTGAAGAAAACTTGATGCGTTCTTGAACTAGGGTTCTTGACCTTTTGCTCCTCTCTTGCTTCTAATTTTCTAAGTTTTGATTAATGATTTTGACTAAGGTAAATATTAGTTATGTTTCTAGGCTTAAAATGACTAAAACCTCATGATTTAGGGTCTAAACGACGTATCTTAGGGGTTAAACGAAATAGGAAAAGACCAAAAGACCGCTGAATTAACTGTTGTCGGAGTGACTGACGGACGGGATTGACGGGCCGTCATTCAATCGATGGTCCGTCGATTGGAACCGTCGGTCGAGTTTGCCCGACAGGGCTTCACTAAAACGGGAATAACTTTTTACTCGTAGGTCGAAATTTAGCAAACTCAGTGGCGTTGGAAAGAGGATTCAATTATCTATCTTACCATAGGTTATGGGACACACAATTACTTTTGTGATAATATTTATGACCATCTGAAGTTGACTTATCAACAATTTTCAGCTAACTGGCTGCTAATCCTTACCTACGGTCAGACTTACGGACCGTGGATCGATTGACGGTCTGTACTGGTCAACCGTCAATCGGGACTGAAGTTGGGCTTTTGGGGCATCGATCCACGGACACGAACTACGGTCCGTGACCTGACCTACGGACCGTAAGTCCGGTCGTGGGTCAACACTTAGCCAAATTTTCTGATTGAGTTCTGGGGAAGTTTTCTGTCACGAACCACTGACCTGCAGGACGGATCGTGAGTCCATCGATGGTCCGTGGATGGTGTCCGTGAGTGCCACCTGTAACACCAGAAATCTGAAATCTCTATTTTCGGATACGGGGTGTTGCATTATCTCCCCCTTGGGACCATTCGTCTTCGAATGAAGACTAATCTAGCTGAAATAGAGGGAGAGGGCTGCAATCCCTACCACTAAACACTGAGAACTGAATTTCTGACTGAACTGAGTTCTAAGGACATACAAATACGCTGAAAATGAAAGTACAAACTGAAGGAACATGATTCTAAGACTGAATGTATACATGAATGACTGAAAAATTGAAGAGAAACTATTACCTCAAGCTGGAATGGAATCGAAAGGAAAGAGGTGAGGATACTTGGACTTCATGGCTGCTTCTGCTTCCCAAGTAGCTCCCTCTACGGACTGACTGCTCCACAAAACCTTGACTGAAGCGACTTCTTTATTTCTCAACCTTCTAACCTGACGATCGCGAATCTCAACTGGTACATCCTCATAAGAAAGGCTATCTTTTACAGCCACAGTCTCTAATGGCACTACAGATGCTGGATCACCCACACACTTCTTCAAAAGAGAAATGTGAAAGACTGGATGCACTGCTACTAAATCTGCTGGCAACTCTAACTCATAAGCCACTTTACCAATCCTTTTCAAGATCCGGTAAGGGCTTACATCTGAGCTTCCCTTTCTTTCCAAATCTCATCACCCCCTTCATAGGTGACACTTTCAAGAAACACAATCATCAACTTGGAACTCTAGTTCCCTTCTTCTCACATCTGCATAAGACTTCTGGCGACTCTGGGCAGTCTTAAGTCTATCTCTAATGAGTTGCACTTTCTCAATAGCATCAAGGACCGAATCTGGTCCTATCAAGGCTGCTTCACCTACTTCAAACCAACCAACTGGAGATCTACATCCACGCCCATACAATGCCTCATAAGGGGACATCTGAATGCTGGAATGGTAACTATTGTTGTAGGCGAACTCAATAAGAGGAAGGTGATCATTCCAACTGCCCTTGAAGTCGATCACACAGCTCTCAACATGTCCTCTAAGGTCTGAATGGTACGCTCTGCCTGACCATCCGTCTGTGGATGAAATGCTGTGCTAAGATTAACCTGAGTACCAAGACCTTTCTGAAATGACTTCCAGAAATGAGAGGTAAACTGAGGACCTCTATCTGAGATGATAGACAAAGGAACCCCATGCAACCTCACAATCTCATTAATGTAAAGCTTGGCGTAGTCCTCCGTCAAATCTGTAGTCTTGACCGCCAAATAGTGAGAAGACATAGTAACCCTATCAACAATCACCCAAATGGAGTCATGTTGTTTGCGAGTACGAGGTAAACCTGTGATGAATTCCATGTTGATCACTTCCCACTTCCAAGTAGGAATGTTAATCTCATGAGTCATACCTTCTGGTTTCTGATGTTCTACCTTGACTTGCTAGCAATTTGGGCACTTAGCCACAAAATCTACTATATCTCTTTTCATACCATTCCACCAATAGACTTCCCGCAGATCGCGATACATCTTAGTGACTCCTAGATGGATAGAATATATGGAGTTATGGGCCTCTGCAATAATATGTTGTGTCAACTCGCCCACATTAGGAACACATAATCGACCCTGGTAGCGAAGTGCACCATCTCCCCCTTGGGAGAAAACCTCAACTCTCTGTTGATGGACTACACTTTTGAGTTCAAGTAATATCAGATCGTTGTCTTGCTTTTCCTTAACTTCCACTACCAAAGAAGATTCTGATCTATTCTGGACTATCATACCACCATCTGATGTGTTCATAAGACTAACTCCTAAGAGAGCAAGCTGATGAACATCTTTTTCTACTTCCTTCCCTTTTTCCTCAATATGTGCTACACCACCCTTTAGATTCACCTCTTTTTGGCCTTAAGTTAAGAGATAATCGACATATAGGCACTAAGCTACTACCCCTCTATTCTAAGACTGGCTCATTTGGAAATTGGAACTGAACAACCCGAATTCTACAATCGACTAAGGCATGACAAAACTGAATCCAATCCATGCCTAGAATTATATCGAAATCTACCATTTCTAACTCTACACGATCTACTGAAGTGACTTTCTGAGAAACTGTGACAGGGCAATTTTTGTATACTCGTCTAGCTAAAACTGGGTCACCGATTGGAGTAGAGACTAAGAAGGGTTCTGAGAGAGTTTCTGGACTAACACTGAATTGGACTGCTATGAAAGGACTCATAAAAGATAAAGTAGCCCCTGAATCTTTCCGCTGAGTGTACCATATGTGAGCCATATCCTTAACCTGGTAGGATGCCAACTCAACCCTACCATTATTAGTCACTTGCATCACTCCAAAGATTTTCTTAACCTCATCAATGAAGTTTTGTGGGTCTTCACCAACTTGTGACCCTAAAACTCAGGCGGATTCATCCTTATAAAAATCTCAAACTCTAGCTGCCACTTATCCACCATTTCTATTAGTAGGAACTGGAACTTGCTGATTGTTCTCGTTGGTCATACCTGAGCCAAAAACTGAATTGGCATTCCAAAACTCTGCATTCGAAAATTCCTGATCTGGGACTAGAGGAACTGCGTTAGCATTGTGTGCATTAACATTCCTTGCCTAAGCTCTATGAGGAGGTATGATCTTAAGTGCATAACGATGGATTAGAAAGGAGATCATACCAACACACAATAAGAATATCAAGAAAGTGAAGTTTTCCTAAAACAATTCACAGCCTCCCTCTCATTAGATGTGGTGCACTTCACACCCATGAAAAGGACTCTACTTAGTGCGACTTTTCAGACATCCTAGGACTCTTAAACCTAATGCTCTGATACCAAGTTTGTCACGCCCCGAGCTACCCCCGAGACGCGGACACGAGACCTAGGACCACAAGTGATCCCAAGCTAACCCTACTGGCATGATCATGAGCATACTAAAGATAATAAACTGATGCGTAAGCCAAATCATAAATAAAATGAAAAGATGGGGAATACCGATATACTATAACTGAGATAAATGAAAATTGATGAGTTTAATACAAAGAAGATATTAACTCAATACTAAGTTGAATCTAACTATGTCTGAAATAAGCCTCTAAACTGACTAGAAATGTTGGGACATGCCCCAACTAGATCTAGCAAAACTGAAACTAAAGAGTAAAAGTGATAAAGATAAACATGTCACTAGTCCTCGAAGAATGAGGACTCACCACTGATGCTGCTGAACTGAAGATTGGGAACCAATCTAAGCGTGATCTGGATGCTGAGAACCTGAACCTACATCACGAGAAGATGTAGCGCACGTATGCGTCAGTACTTGAAAGGTACTGAGCATGCAGGATAGAGTAAAGCTGAAATAACATATAACTGAACAAAGCAATAAAGCAATGAAATAATCTGAACACGATATAGATGCTGAAAATACTGAATACTGAGCTAACTGATGCAATGACCAAATTTATAACATGCTGAGACTGAATACTGACTGTACTGAAATATGGTCAGTGCAATAGAGTCTGACTGAACTGTGGGAGCTACTAATAACCGACATAAAACCACATGAGCTAAATGTGGAGTCCGATGTATACGCCCCATCGAGAGGACCCGATATACCTTGCCAGAGGTATAGAGGCATACTGGAGTGATAACTAAACTGATGTTGCCTACAAAGGGGACTTACACCTACGTGGCTCGTAGTTCTGGGACTATATGGGTACGCTGAACCATAGTCCAACTCGATATTACGCTACTCCCAATGAATTAAGTGGTTAACTGGTTATGACTGAATTTCTGTAAATACTGGATAGCTCGAAACTGAACATGCAAACTGAGAATGCAACAATTAATCTGATAATGATGCATTCATAAACTGAGGCATGTATAACTGAATATATTATGATTGAAATACTGAATAGCTCAAAATACTGACATGTAGATACTCATACTTGAAAACTCCTTTTTAGAAAACAATTCAACATCATATTATACTATGATCATTAATGACTTGGGAAGTCATACTGCATAAACATTGATGGTATATCTAGATACCATACTATTCATACATTGATGACCTACTCAATTGTCATACTAATCATGTTTTAGAAGCTCTTTCTCAAAACTTACCTTAACTTTCTCAAAAATTCATTTTAAAACTCAAGTGTTGTCTTAAAGTAAAGCTTCTCATGATTTATAACTCAAAATAGGGTTTATGCTGAAATATACTCATAATGCGGCATAAAACTGGAACATGTATATCTGAATAACCGAAATATCTGAC
Organism: Solanum verrucosum; assembly: GCF_900185275.1. Lineage (NCBI taxonomy): Eukaryota > Viridiplantae > Streptophyta > Magnoliopsida > Solanales > Solanaceae > Solanum > Solanum verrucosum. Next base: position 512,072 of record NW_026020253.1, read on the forward strand.
CTAGCATATGTAATTCAAGAACTAATGAAATACATAGCTAGGGTTCTGAAATTTATGTAAGAAATTGAGCAATAACATGATAATCTGATTTGGAACATTTAAATAACTAATTCATGATGATCTGTTGCAATTCTAGAAACCCTAGGTCTGTTCATAATCATGGAATCAAGAATCTGACTGAATTCTAAGGACCTAATGGGCGAAAGGAACCCACTAGTGAAATCCCACATACCTGGTGACGAATTCCACGGAGAAATCTTTCGATTTCGAGGCTGGAACTGAAGAAAACTTGTTGCGTTCTTGAACTAGGGTTCTTGACCTTTTTCTCCTCTCTTGCTTCTAATTTTCTAAGTTTTGATTAATGATTTTGACTAAGGTAAATTCTAGTTATGTTTCTAGGCTTAAAATGACTAAAACCTCATGATTTAGGGTATAAACGACGTATCTTAGGGGTTAAACGAAATAGGAAAAGACCAAAATACCCTGAATTAACTGCTATCGGAGTGACTGACGGACGGGACTGACGGGCCATCATTCAATCGACGGTCCGTCAATTGGAACCGTCGGTCGAGTCTGTCCAACAGGGCTTTACTAAAACGGGTATAACTCTTTACTCGGAGGTCGAAATTTAGAAAACTCGGTGGCATTAGAAAGAGGATTCAATTATCTATCTTACCATTGGTTATGGGACACACAATTCCTTTTGTGATAACAGTTATGACCATCTGAAGTTGACCCATCAACAATTTTCAGCTAACTGACTGCTAATCCTCACCAACGGTCAGACCTACGGACCGTGGATCGATTGACGGTCCGTACTGGTCTACCATCAATCGGGACCGAAGTTGGGCTTTTGGGGCATCGATCCACGGACACGAACTACGGTCCGTGACCTGACCTATGGACCGTATGTTCGGCCGTGGGTCAACACTTATCCAAATTTTCTGACTGAGTTCTGGTGAAGTTTTCTGTCACGAACCACTGACCTACAGGACGGACCGTGAGTCCATCTACGGTCCGTGGGTGATGTCCGTGAGTGCCACCTGTAACACCAAAAATCTGAAATCTCTATTTTCGGATACGGGGTGTTACAGGAAGGGATCCAAAATGATACATTTGACTCGAAATACAATTGATTAGAATATTAATAAAACTAGATTAATTAGAATTTATTTAATTCATTTTGAAATAATAATTTAAACCAATTTAATAAATTAAAGCATGAATATCATTTTGAATTAATTGACTAAACTTTTTGAGAAAATAACTAAGTAAGTATTATTATTTTTTAATTAATTAATTGCAAAGGCTTTGACTAACATTTTAAAAGTTTATTTGAGAAAAACTATAACTTAAAAACAATTTTAAAATGAATAAAATGTGATTTGAAAAACATTAAAGAACATCTCTTTTAAGGACCAAAGGTTTAACTTAATAAATTTTGACCAATATACTTGATCAATAAAATAAATGAACACAAAACAGGAAATATATTAAAATTAAACCAACACAAAGAAAATAACTCATCTTTTGGGGAATTCATTAAGTTAATTAACAATTATAAAGTTAGAGAGAAACAACAAATAAATTATCACAATTAAATAATTAAAGAGTAAGGGAGAAATTGAATTTGGGCCTCCTTTTGGGCCAATTTCGCTGGATTTTTTTGGGGTTTATTCCTAAACCTGTTTTTGTATACACCTGATGTATGTTAGTGTATATTGTTGTATATAGGTTGTATATCAGCCTGTTTTCGGCTTTCCAAAAAAAACTGTTCTAGCTTCTCTTTGATTGCAAATATAAGGAAAACTCGAAACGACTCAAGGACATGCAAGAGTGGGGTCCGAAGTGGACTCGAATGGAATTTCACATGTCAAAAAGAAAACGTAATATTAGTATTGAATTGGTCAAACAAATAAGCAAATCAATAAATCAAACAACAATCAATTAAACACTTTCCAAGTCAAAAAATAAACAAAAACTTGCTAGTTACTTTATTATAATTAATGTTCAGTGAAGCTACCGAAAAACTGCCCTAAACTTCTAAGAATCGGGCGAACAAATATTTAGCAAAAATAAAGTAACTTTTTGTAGCATTTTTTAATCTGAGCATTTCATTGTACCGAGTTAAGCACCAAACAAGAGGAAAAGTTTGGGAGGCTTAATGTGTAGTCATGCACATTTAAATATTCAACAATCCAATGACTCTTTAACTCTACTAGTGAAATCTAAACATTTTCAAATGAAGTTAAAAAGAAGTAAAACAAAGAATGATTATAAAGATTTACTACCAATGAATGAACACAAAGCCAATGGACTATGAAAATTCCAAGTGATTAGCCAAACTTTCAACAAAGAAGAAAGCTCACTTATTAAATCTCATGAAGCAATATGCAGTGAAATACTTAAACCAAATAGAATAAAGGGGAACCAAAACTTAAGCTTAATGAAGAAGAATCTAAGCTATCCATATGCTTTGAAGCAAAAACTAAAAAAAAAGTGACATTAAAAGAGTAACAGATGATCTAATTTACTGCATAATGACAAAACCAAAAGGTCCTAAGTATCCTTTGTTCATTTAAACGGAAGCTAATTAGGTGATAAAGTAAGATAGAAATAACATAGATAAGATATTAACACATACTCAAATATATTAATCCAAGTCATTGATATACAAAGCAATCACTCAAGCTTAAAGATTTCTAGAATAATACTATCGCCAACATTCAAATATCACATTAGAATAGAATTTTAGTATGAGGAACTGAAATCGATACAGAGGTACACAAATTATTTAAAACAGAAATTTAGGATGGTTTGATCAAATATACGAAACATCTATTAATAAGAAAGCGAAATCGATGAGACCTTAATATGCTCGAAAGCTAATTCGACAAATTATGCAGTACTAACATATTTCAAGAAAATAAAATATGAAGGCACCAAAGCACAGAGAGATAGACATTTACAAAAAAATAAATTAGACATTCTTCATAACTAAAGAAAATAAATAGGAGGAAGATATTACCCCTTTGAGGGCAGCAAACTGAGGCGAAAGCGAGCTAGCGACAATTCTTCTACCACAAAAACCCTAATACGAACATCACACAAGAAATCTGGGTAAAACCTAAGCAGCTACCTTTTCGGAATTTAGAATCAAAGGACTAAATGTGAAATTCATAAGTGTAAAATGACTATTGCCAAAAACTCAAACTCCAAAAAACTTCCTTTATGTTCTGCCCCCTAACACCGATGGGTAGGGGGTGGTTTATATAGAGGAAAACTAGGACCAATTCGGGGGAAAACAGATGAAATTTCAAATTTGGAATTCGAATTTTCCTTCTGCCCCTTTTCAAGACAACAGTAGAAAAGATTTGAAAATCCCTTAAAATGAGGGAAAGGGGACGTGAGATGTGATCGTTTAGAAGCCTAGGGTATGGGTCTTGCAGGGCTGATTTCGCGTCTGAAGAAGAACGCGTAACAGGTCGATCGGCTACTGTTTTCTAGGTTTCAAAAGTAAATAAAAAGAAGGAAACCTGCAGGGGTGGGGTCGGTTTGGTGCTGTTGGAATCACTGGTTTGCAGCGTTTCTGGGCTTCGATTTTTGGGATCGTTCGCGTTGCTGGATTGCTGGAGAAGAAAAGGAAGACGCAGGGGTGGGGGTCGTTTGAAATTGTATTGTTGTACGCTGTTGTATGTATTGTTGAAATGGGTTTCTTTGGTATTGTTTTGGGTTGTTGAATGTATTGTTATTTTTTGGGCGGCAGGAAAGTGGGCTGGAAAATGCAAAAGTGGGTTGCTGATTTTGGCCCAACTAAGAAAAGGGGTTAGATCTTTTAAAAGATAAACATATTGAGTTTAATTTAGATGAATTAATATTAATTAATTAACGAGCTTTTTAATCTTAACGAAATATAATAATTATTTCTATTATAAAATAATTAATTTAATGACAAACTAATTAACTCGAAACTATAACTTGAAGTAATAAAATATTTCACTAAAAATGTAAAATCTTTGTGATGATTTTCAAATATTTATAAAATAACGTGATTGTAAAATATACATATTTATTATTTAAAATTATTAAAAATGATAAAATTACTCTAAAAATAACTTGAAAGTATTTTGAATTTCATAAAATTCATTAATTCAAAATTATGACCCTTACTAATAAAGTATTCAAAATATAAGATCGTTTTCGAGATGATTTTTGAATACTCATAAAATGCATTAATTATATACATAACTATATAAAACACACACACACACACACACACACACACATATATATATATATATATATATATTAAAAAGTGACAAAACTATTTAAAATAACTTGCAAACTATGTTTATTTTATTTTATTTCTGAATTATAAAATTAATTATTTTAAATCGTTAGAAATTGAAGAAGCTTGATGATTAATTTATATTGTGGAAGGTCAAAATTAGGTGTCAACAGGCCTGGCATATTTTTCGTCCCCGTATCATGATAACACTCAACTACACTTCATCCTATTCTAAGTGAAGGCGGTCTCTAACAAGTATAAACCCAACTAAGAGTTAGGGTCAATCCCACAAGGAGTAATACGTTAGAGAATTCAATTTGGAAGTAAAAATGTGTCCTAATCGTTTGTAGAAATATAGGTTTCGTAACATGAAATTAAATCACGAAGTTTCAACGATTAATATCAAATAGAGGAGATTTTAGTATCCAATTTATGACAAGGAAGACTTTAACACGGGAAGTAAACAATTAGAGATCGGACCTTAGGAGTGTGATTAGTCGAACGCTAATTTCGCGTAATGGGTAATTACTAGTTGCTTAAAGTTGTTGAATCTCAATGGGTAGGCTAGGTTTTGAATACAATTGTCATCTCTCGACCAACTATTATATTTCAAGCGAGTTCTCTTGAACCTCGACAAGCTTATCATTATAAAACAACCCAATTCCTTAATTAACCCACTCTTTCAAGCTGGGTTTGTAAAGACGCAATCAAACCCACTTTCTCAAGCTAGATTTTAAAGATGTAATCAGTACAACTATCAATCAATCATTCTACTCTATTACCTCTTTCTCAAGCAAGCATAGAGAGCTAAGCTAGAACTGAATTTGCAACTTCAATTCATCAATTAAAACATGAACCCACTTCAAAACAACGTTAAAATCAACAATTAATAACATTCATTACCTAATTAGTGTATTCGACTGCATGATCACACCCCTAAAGTAAGAGATTTTAGCTAAACATAGCGGAAAGCACTAAATCATTACCAATAAAGTTTTCCATTTGAATTGCTAACGATTTGCAATACCCAAATGTTGAAATCCAAGCAAAAAATCTTACAATCTCCAAATCTAAATCCCAAATTTCTCTAAGAATGTTAAATAATGCAACAAAATGTGAAAACTCTCAAAAACCCTAGCACACAGTATGAGAACTCCATTTTCCTTTCAAAAAATATATTTAAACATTCCCAAAAATCTCAGTACAAATTCCACTCAACGAGATTAGTCGTGATCACTGATCAACTCGGCGATCCGCCGAATTGTGCTCTTCTCGCATTTTGTCTTGACTCCTCCAATAAATTGTTCTGGAACTTTAGGCGAGCAAGATCGTGATTGCCGATCCATTCGGCGAGTCGCCGAGTTGTCCATTTGCTCGCCAAGTTGGTTTGGAACATGGGCCACTTCACTGAAACTTTTGGCAAGCTGGAGGCTCACTCGGTGAGTCGCTGAGTGGCCTTTGCGAGCTTCAACTTCTCTTTTCTTCAGCTTTTCACCTTTTCAACTTTTTCGCTCCTTTTCGCCTCGTAGTGTCCTTGCCTTGCTCTTAAGCCTCCATTGCTGCATATTAACACATTAACATCAATTATGAGCACAATAGGCATTAAGGACACTAAGGGCCCGTTTGGTCATGCGATATTATCATGATATGGAATCATGAGATAAAATTGTATTTTTGTTTGGACATGCGATATGGAATTTTTGTGTTGTATATTTTCTTATAAACATAAAAATCTCATAAGTTGTAAAACTATTAAAATAGCTCAAATTGTTTATTCAATCTTATGAAATAAATAAAAATTTATAAAATTACATAATAAATTATTACAAAGCTATTTGTTCTCCACCTAAGTAATTATTTCATCTAACTTTAATTTGATAAAAAAAAAATGAACATAAATTGTAGTGTACTAGTCTTTAATATAATCCTTCCACAGAGTACGAACAATTTCCTCACGTTGAACTTGCATTTCTCGATCATGTGACCGAGAAAACGAACCAACATTGTTACTTTGAGCCATTTGTTGGTCAATATCATCCGCAACTATATTTTCATGCTCATAGACCATAAATATTTCATCACTTTAACATTCGGTTGGTGTGAGTTAAAGTGACTATATGTTGGTGAGAATAATAAATTTTATGTCGATGAGAATAATAAATTTCAAAAAGTAATGATGTGATTATAAATTTTATTTACATATGAAATAAATGGTTAGTAGATATAAATGTGGGGTTGTTTTAACAAAATATAAACTCGTGGATCAATTTTTGTATTAAAATATCTCAAATCATGATATGGAATTATTATATAATTTCATATCATGGTTTTTGGAGAATATGGAATCACATCTCATGATATGGAATCATGAGATGGAATCAGCGTAAAATCGCATGTCCAAACGCTGATTTCATCTCACGATACCATATCGTGATATGGTATCGTATGGCCAAACGCCTACTAAATCATTTAATAATAAGCTCTAAATGAGTCGAAATTCCCGACTCATCAACACCCCCAACTTAAACTTTTGTTTGTCCTCAAGTAAAAAGATCAATCAGGTCTACAAATAGTGCTTCTTGAGACTCAACATGATTGCACACAAGGTTCAATCTTCATATGTAATGTTCAATTGTGCACTAAAAGTTTCAAACTGTGACTAGCAATCATCAATTAGAGTTCAAGCTCACAATGCTCACTTCAAATTCAAGTTCATGCTCAACAAGAGTATTCAAATGCCCTCACATCAAGAATGATTTCATGCTCTTACAAGCCAATCAGAAACTACCATTTGAGGAATCAAAATTAACTCTCACACTCCCAATGAGAAACACATGCATGATTCTACCCATAAGTTTGCCCGTATTTTCCAACCAACACATCATTCGGCTCATGCAAGATCATAAAGGTCTTTCACGGCTTGTAATTGGGTTGAGGGTACGGGTATGATCATTTTGGCTTAGTGACTTCTACCTTCATAAAGCATGGCTCAAATTTCACTTCTTCTCCTTTGCTTTCATTCTTTTCATCGTCTCAAGTCATCCTTGGCATATTCAAAGCACATAAAAGTTTTTGTATGGCTCATCGGACACCCCTTTTATTCCCACAACGGTTTCCATCTTTTTTTTCTTGAACACCAGATCCCAAGGATGAATCTCACTAACTTCTTACTCAAATTCTTTCCTCATTCTTACCACACCCCTATATATATATATATATATATATATATATATAGGGGTTTCATCTTTTTTTTCTTGAACACCAGATCCCAAGGATGAATCTCACTAACTTCTTACTCGAATTCTTTCCTAATTCTTACCACTCCCCCAACTTAGGCTTTTGGCCTAAGTTGGCTATTCAAACAAACCAATGCTTCATGAAGTTTTTAGGTTGGTAGGACAAGGACAATTGTGTTCATGTTTTATCCAACGAAAATGTTAGGCTCAAATGGTTTCAAGCTAGGTTCACACACTCACAAGGTGGTCACACAAAGGTATAAAAATTAGGTTCACTCTAAAAAAATTATGCCTAAGATCATTTCCTTCATTTACCAAAGTTAGTCAATCGGACCAATGGGAAAAGTTCTAGGTATCACCATGCACATATTTCAAGCAAACCTCACCTCACAAGGCATTCAACACAACCATTGATCATGACTCTACAAGTTAAGCTCATATGCAATGGTCATTACAAGACTCACTTCGACAATCGGCTAGTCACAATGAGATGCTAAGATTTCACACATGACTTATGCAACTCAAATTGCCTCGTTGAACTTGCACAAACATATCGTTCATCAAGAGCACTCTTCAAGTCACCAGTTTTGATCGCAATCGACACTTAAATGTACAAGAAAACAACAATCACACACAATCACACAACTACGAGGGAAACTAATGAAATAAATCAACATTCACATTCCATGAATGAGGAGAAGTTTGAAAAAAAAGAAACAAAACACAAGTCCCTAACAACCATAAATAAGATCCCACTGACATGGCTTTATATACACCCTAAGACACTTCAACTTTGTGCTCTGATACCAAGTTCGTCACTCCCCTGGATGTGGTCGGCACTCTAGAATCATTGTTGGTCCGCAAGAAAAACCTTGGCCTAGCTGATTACTTCGCGGAAGACCTACTTAAGTGATAAAAGGCTTAAAAATAAAATTTGATCTCAAAATGAAACTCAACTCGAATGTCTTCAAATACTCATTGCAATAAGTATAATAGTTTGAAAAACATTTTTAAAGGAAAGAAAGTACAAAGACACTCCTCAACTCTTTCTATCTATGAAGTCTCTAATGTTTATGATAGGTGTTGTGACAAGACCCACGACACCTCAAAACAACTAAACTGAAAGTAGGTGTGAAGTCCTGTAGAATGCAAAAAGGCTCACCAAAAGTTAGCTGAAGTGTATAGTTATCTCCACGAAGCGCTTGTTGATGATCTTAAACACTTGTATTTGCATAAAAAGATGCAGGTTGAATGACTTTAGTATATTCGAATGTACGAGTATGTAATATAGTCGAGGCGAAATAATTGAATGGAAGGACTATAATAAATATCAATATACTCAAACTGAATGTAAGGAAATAAAGTAGTTAAATCATTTAAAGAGTTACAAAATACTTAATCATATCTGAACTCAACATAATAAGTGATATGTTAAACAAACACTTTAAATCTATTGGGTGTTATACGTGATGATACTGCGTCTCACCCACGCTGCCAGAACTGTTATATATTGTACCACGGTATAAAACCTCTCAACTATGTGGATTTACTAAGCCATAATGATTCAAAAAAGTGTGATCTTCATCCATGTTGACATATATGATTTAAGAGGATTTTGAGTTGTCTGAACTCATCCCTATATCAGTGATAAATACTACTCCCAATAAATATATACTCATGCTCAAATTTATAAAACATAATTTATTTCTATTTTGAGGTAATTACTCAAAATAACCTCTTAAAAGAGGTTATGCTCTAAAGTATCTCTGAACTCATAAACTCATTTAGAAATTAAAGTTCCTTTTTCTCAGTGTAAAAGTAATACATTTGGGAAACAATTAGTTCCCTTGAACTTTACGCAAACTTCTCTTTAAACTCTACTCAAACTCTACTTTACTTTCTCAAAAAATAGTTTATAACACATTTTTATCGTGGTATGATCATTGATGACTCTGGAAGTCATACTACATAAACATTGGTAGCATATGTAAATGTCACACTGCTTACAAATTGATGACATACTGGACTGTCATACTAATCATGAATCATAATTCTCTTCTCAATGTAACAAATGATACATTTGGGACTACTTAGTTCCCTTATACTCTTTCTCAAATCATTTTTCAAACTCTTTCTCAAGAGTCCTTTTTGTTTTCTCAAAACTCACTTAAAAACAATTGTGTTTGCTTAAAAATTGCTCAATAAAAACTCAATGAATACTAAGGATAGGGTTCATGCTGAAGAATATACATGAACAATGAACTTAATAAATCTCAATATACAATAAACAACAATTCAATAGTTAGAAATATAAATTCAATAATTAGGATCTCAAGAACTCAAAGCTCAACATCAAGTCATCTCAAGAATACTTAAATCTACTAATAGAAACCTAGATTAATCCTTTACTGATTTGAAAGTAGATGTGCGGCGTGAGGATGAACTATTCCAATACCATGATATCCTTACATACCCGTAAGAACAAAGTTCTTGGCGAAATCGACGAAATTTGAAGAACGCATGGAAACCCTAGATTATTCTACTCTTGGAACCTTTATCTAAGGATTTGATGTGTTAATGAATGTAAAAGAACTTATTAAAACCTTCTAAGCCCTTAACTAGGTGTAAAGTGCCATGGTTTAGGCTTAGAATAGAGATAAAAATGACGTAACTTAGGTACCAAACACATAGGGGAAAGACCAAAACGACCCTAACTTAAAAAATGATTAAGTTCCTTAAAATAAAGGCTTCACGGACCGTTTAGGTCTCCACGGTTCGTAAAACACTTCACCGGCCGTATAGCCATCCGTGAAACTTCAACTGGCTGATAGGGTGTTACTAAAACATGCATATCCTTTTACTTCAAATTCAAAATGGAGAAAACTTGGTGGCATTGGACATGAGACTCGTAGACCTTTAATAAGATAGGTCATGGGCCACCTAATTCCTTATGTGCTAAGAGATATGGTAATTTTAAGTTGACCCAAACAAAATCTCATATCGAAACTCAATCGGGTAAGAAGCTTCCAACTCAACTTTGTGCTAGGGGATTCAGTGACCTTATTGTATATCCAAAATCATTCCCATACTTAAAGAATTTACATTAACTTAAAAACTGACGGGTGACCTCTAGGACCCCTAAACAAGCTGTACAAGTCATCATGGGCCATCTAGAGTCCCGTCCAGGTGACTCAAATCCTGGCAGCTCTGGATGGTTGGGTTACCTCCCCTAAACGGATCGTGGACCCCTAAACGGACCATTTAGGGTTCTATGAAGGGTACATGTTCCATTTCGGGTTTGTGCACTTTCCCATTAGCCCTCTTTAGCCTTTTTATATGTCCGAGGTGTTACATGAATGACTCAAATTTTAAGAGTAGAGTTGCGAGGTGTTATATACTTATTTGGGTCTTAGCTTAGAAGTTTTCAGAGTGTCAGACATGTTTTATGTTTTATAGAAGGTCAAAGACGAAGTCTATTTCGCCTTCGGGAGGAAAACTGGGAAGATCATTGGGAAACACTTTCAAAAATTCATTTACTATTAGAACTGACTTAAGAGTAGGGGTTTCAGAATCTATATCCCTTACCTGAATAAGATTATAAATGCAACCCTTATAAATCATTTTCCAAGCCTTTAGGCAAGATATGAACCGACCCTTAAGAGCATAACTTCCATCTTCACATGACATGATAGGTTCGTTCAGAACCTTGAATATGACAAATTGGGTCCTATAATCTATGGAAGCATAAAGCCAATCCATCCCAAGAATAACATCAAAATCTAACATATCAATCTGTACAAGATCAATATGAGTGACTCTATGAGAAATTGAAATAGGATAATTTCTACAAAAAAAATTCGCAACAATAGAATCACTCACAGGGGTAGAGACATTAAAGGAATTGGACAGGATTCCAGGACCAACATCAAATCTCATGGACACATAACGGGGTAAGAAATGAAAATGTAGCATCTGGATCAAGCAAAGAATACACATGAAAATGAAAGACTTTTAGAATATCGGTCACCACCTTCAGAGAACCCTCACGATCCTGTCGAGTCTAAAGTGCATAGAATCTATTCTGATGAGGAGCACCCACACCAGAACCACTAGGTTGAGCTTGCCTACCATCCTTTCCTTGCTAGCTTGCAACATACAATCCTTCACTTTGTGACACTCTTTCCACAACCAAAGAAATTATCCGTAGTGGCCCAACATTTTCCTGAGTGACTCTTGCCACACCTTTGGCAAACGAGAATAAAAGACCCATTTCCACCACTTCATTGATGCTTAGGGTTAAACACCTTATATTTATTGGACTTAGCATTTGAAACATTAGAAGAACTTTGAATGGAGAACTTTTTTCAGAAATGAGAATGACCATGTCTGCCGGACCTAAAATGAGAAAAGTCACCATCATCGATCCTTTCCCTCTTTGACTCCTTGGACTTCTCTTTTAAATTTTCCTATTCGATTTATTGGGCATGAATCATCAAACTATATATTTCCAACTCTTTAATCAACATTGTGGTACGACACTCCTCGACCACTATTTTGGACACGCCCGACACAAACTGTCTCATCCTTGCCCTAGAATTGGCAACCATAGTAAAAGATTACTTAGACGATTGAGTAAAATTCAAAGCATACTCTTTCACACTTATATTTTCTTGACGAATATTGATGAATTTAGGAACCTTCGACCCTCTCATCTGAAGAGGAAAGAAACAATCAAGAAAAGCCCGTTTAAATTTCTCCCAATCAAGAGGACCCGTATCAACAACACTCTCTTCCTTCCATTGTTTGAACTAAACTTGAGCAACACCCTTAAGTTGATAGGCAACCAATTCTGCCTTTTCCACCGGTGACACTCCCATAATTTCCACTATCTTATATATCTCATCAATAAACTCTTAAGAATCCTTATCAACTTTCAACCCATGAAACTCCAAGATTCATCCTAGTGAAGTCCCTTACCCTTATCACTGTTGTACCGACATTTGGGTTCATGGGAGCAATGAACTCACTATTGGTTTGGTCCGTCATAGCTTGAGCCAGCCCTTGGAAACGACTCAGAATTCTACATGAATCACTTTCTTAGACAAAGCATCAACTAAGGCTTGAGAAACCTTGGGCTCCATATCATTAGACACATTTCTTCTCACATAAGCTCTTCAAGAAGTCATATCCTGAAAAGCATCAGAAAAGAGTTTGGAGAAAGACCTTCATAGAGATGAACTCTATGGCACGACTTTAGAATAGTGAAAGAAGTGAAGCTTCCTAAATGACTTGTAGTCTCCTATTCATAAATTTGGCGCCTTTCACACTTATGAACAAGTCTCTACTCGACGTGACTTGTCAGAAATCCTAGGACATTTTCTAAACCTTGTGCTCTGAATATCAAGTTTTTCGTGACCCAACGTATACCCTAGATGTGACATGCCGTATAGGACCCCGATAGACGCTACATAAGTCACTCTACATGCATACAACAATATAGAATATACAAAAGAAACATTTAAGTAGAATGTCTCATATCAAAAAACAAAAGTTGAAATTTAAGTGTGAAATCATAACTATCTCTTGACAAGCCTTTCAAAAACATGACAAGGGTGGTTGGGAAGTAACCCATAAGCCACGTAAAAAGTTTCAAAGGAAAATCATAAAGCAATAAATGTTTTCATGATCTTTCCCTCGAAGTATGAGGACTCGCCAATCCAAAGAAATGGAGTAACAATCCAAGCTAGCCACAAGTGGAAGGTGATACATCAGACTCTATATTATAAGATAATATAGGAATAAGTATGCATTAGTACATGAAATGCACAAAGTATGGGGGAATGCATAAAACGTAAACATGATCAATGGGGAATTTTACATGATATGTGTGACCAAGATAAAACATTAATAAAAACCTTTAAAGGACCATAAGTAATTAAACACGGTCAATGCATACTTGAAATCATTAGAGAAGCTTTCATAAAACTTTTGAAAGAACCTAATTCATTTTGTGGGATATTAGCTTTAACCAACAATACACCATGTGAGCTATATGACATGGAATTTGATGTAACTGCCACAGTGAGAAGGGAGAGTCTACTTGCCAAGGTGGAACTTTGTATCAAATCATTAATGCTATTGTGGATCCACTAGCTAGGTGATTTAAGATAAACCTATCGGGCATGTAGTTTGGAACTAGAGATTGCTACTAGATACTATCCTATTTGAGCCTCCACCTCAAGTTTTCTCAGTGCTAAGTCAAATCCCAATGGAATAGATAAAGTCAATTATCAAAGCATAATATTAGGAAAGGCAAAATTCAAAATACCAATAAAAAATTATAAAGTCATCATAGAGTAGCTCCTTTAAAATCATGATTCACAAACTTTCCATATAGACACTTACATTCCTAAGCATCTAAATAATGATTTCATTCATATTGTGAGAAAACCTTTCACTATTCATATACTTCTTTTATATGTGAGAAAACCTTTAACAGCTCATTGATACTTATCTCAAAAGTTTTAATTCATAAAATATTCTTTTCATAAAATATGCATAGATTTCATAAGTCATATTCATAAGTTGATACACTTTATATTTCATAAATAATATTCATAAGATCATAAGCTTTCTATTTCATAAATCATATTCATAAGTTTTTAAGATTTCTTCATAGATTCATCATCAAAATCAAGTACAATTCATGGGTCCATATGAAATCAAATGAAAAATATGTAATTGAACCAAATCATGCATAATAAGATTGAAATCAAACAATTGAATCATGATAAATTGGACACATGGAGATTTGCATGAACCATGTGGAACTTACGTGGTGCTTATGTGGCATGTGATGTGGCGGGTCATCACACTCTCCCCCACCTGATGTTGCAAAAACCACGGTGCATTACTACTGAATAAAATCTCGTGTCTTATCTTTGAATAGCCACAAGTACTCATACCATTCTCGTGTAGCTTCTTTTGATGATTTCCCTTTTCAATGGACGTGGAACATGAAAATAAATTTTTGTCTCCGTCTCTCTTAAAATTTGTTGTGGTTTTCAAGAACATCCACTCTTTCTTGAGTCCCTCCACAAGCTGTATAGACAAAAGTTTGTCCTTGATTCTGTTTGTGTGGTATAGTTACTATAGGCACCATGCAAGCTCCTTCTCGTTCGATGACTGAAAGACAATGAATGTAGGGGCCAATCAAGGTATGACACCGTGTGAAGAACTCTTGTCTTAAAACAATATAAAAAATATCATTTTTGTAATGGTAAATTTTATCGTACCTTTCCAATTTCCAAATTTGATACCAACACCATGGGCTATACCTTGAGCATTTTAAGCCTCATCATTCATTTTCTTAACACAAGAGTTAGTTGGAGCAATCTTCAACTCTATTCTCTTTGTCGCAGCTTCGATCACAAAATTATGGGTTGCTTCAATATCCACTAGTGCTAAAGAAGGCTTGTTGTTGATGGTGAGTTCCACGTACTGATTTCCATTGTCATCAGGTTGGATAGGTTACTTCTTGACAGCTCCACATAGTCCTATCGTACCCTACTATGTTGTGCCTAAACCCTCTTCTTGCCTTTTCCCCTTCTACTCACGCACTATGGCACTGGGAATCTTTAAGTTTGGATAGTTCCTGAAATCATGCGCTCCTCCACATCCGTAGAATCACTTTTTCTCACCCTGTTCTTTCTTCTCGACATAGCTCTTGCGACCACAAAATTTCTTGAAATCTTATTTTTATTAGCATATTGATTCTTCGAACGTTGCTATTTGTCTCTTTGCCTTTTCCACAATCTCCCCTACCTTTGGTGTTTTTACCTTTTAACTCCTTGCGTTGACCGTTGTTAGACCTTTCATATAAAAAAATTCATCAAAGACTCAGCCTCCTCTTTGGCTTGGTCCATATCTATGACTTGTCGGCGTTGCAACTCTTGCTTAGCTTAATTTTGCAACCTATCCATAAAATGAAACAACATGTCATCATTGGTGAGGCTAGGGATTTGAAGCATAAGGGTGGTGAACTCCTTGATATAATAACGTATGTGCCATGTCTACTTCAACTCTCAAATTTTACATCTTGCATCGTACAAGACATTATTTAGGAATAACGATCGCTCGAACTCGGCCTTGAACTGATCTTATGTGTTAATAGTGCAGAAACCTCTCTCAACATCAGTTAATTTATGTCTCCACCATAGAATTGAATTCTCTAACAAGTACAACACTACAGTGTTGATCTTGGCATTATCATCCCTTACATTTCCATGTAAATAGTTCTCCAAATGCTAAATAAATTTCTCTACTTCTAATGCATCACAAACTCCTTTGAATAGTGGTGGCTTGAGAGCCTCAGTCTTAGCCTCCCTTGTTACGACAACATTTTTGGCAGTCTTAGTCACACCAACATTGACTTGCTCTTTTAGTTCCTCAATCTTTGCCTTCATGGCATCGATAGTTCTCAACTCTTCCATGAGCGTAGTATCTAAGGTAGCGATGGTCTACCTCATCTCTATCTCAGTTAGCGTACATCTATCCAAGTCACTTCTAATGCTTTTTCAATGTCTTCAAGAGTATGACCCTTAAGAATACCTAGAGTGCCTTCTCCTTTCCCAAAGTGTTTGCCAAATATCTTGATGGCGTCTATCCTTTCATTAACCTTTGTGACCCACTCTCTACCAAGCGAGACATCCTTGGGAAGGACATTCACATCATCCTCGCTTGCCTTAGTGGTAGAAGGTTCTTGGGATTTAAGGCCTTCATTTGGCTAAACCTCGAGCAGTACCTCTTGGTTCTTGTTGGCGGCATTCCTCTTTTTTCCATAGCCCTTCTTGTTGGCAGCATCCTAGGTGGTTGGCTTGAGTGTTAGTAATATTGATTCCTCCATCGTTTTCCGTTTCCTTGGTTGTAACCTTGTTCTGATACCACGTTGTCTGTCCTTAGTCATTTAGTAAGCACACAAGTGACACTTAACAACTTACTCACGATCTTGCACCACTTGCTCACGATCTTTATATGTCAAGTCAACCTAAAACTCAAGGAATCGCTAAGAGAATGGAAGAAAGAACACAAGAATATTGTTAGGAAAGATTGCATTGTAGAGCACTTTGATTTTTGCACGATGAATTTACAAATGGATGTCCCTCTATTTATAATACTCACTAAGGGGCTAAAATGTAAATAATAGTTACTATAAAAGTCCCTACATATTTACAAGGTAGTCCTTTTTCTAGAACTCTCTACATGCCTAAAATCTTCCAAGGACCTTCCATGTAAATTCTATGATATTTTAGGTTCTACTATGAAAAATTCCCACATTTCTCTAGAATCACCCACAAGGACAAGTCTCTCTCTTATGTAAGCCATATACATAGGCAACTTACATGGTGACACTTACATGGTGCTTATGTGACATGATGACATGGTGACATGGTGGGATCATCACATCATGGCCTAAAATTTGACTACCTCCCAACATTTTGTAAAAGTATTCGCGGAGCTAGTTTCCTTTGTAAAACAGAATTGTCCAATATCCACAAATCAGCTAACAACCCAACATTTAAAATATGATCCTCACATGTACATAACTAATAATTTTTACATTTACATACAAAGATACCTCCACCTAGGTGGGTTCATGATTTGGTTAAAAATAAATTCAAATCGAAAATCAAACAAAAATGATTAAATAAATAAATTTTTATTTGGTTTGGATTTGTTTTTTTTTTAAAAAATAAATTGGTAATATAAGAAGCACCCACATATGATGAAAATAACTTATTTAATAATTTGTATGCCCTTATTTTGGACCATATAATCTATTTTAGTTGCTTTGCTTATGGAAAATGATCTTAGTGTGTGGAGGCTTAGGCATGAAGTGGAACTTAGGTCTCATTTGTTTGCACTTAATGAGGGTCTGAATCTTAATCATTTAGATTCACCTCATTAAGTGTGTTAGTTTTTAGGACTGAATCTTAACTATTCAGACTCAGTTCATTAAGTTTGTTTGTTTTATTTGCTTATAAGCCTCTTAATGGGTCTGAATAGATCTGAATGAATTAGATCTGTAACACAGTCTTAACACCATTCATACTCAAAAATAAGACTCCTATCTTAATTCAACTACATCACAACAAGTCATAAAAGTCACGTTGTTTTCTTATTTAATTAATGTTAATTACATGTTTATCGTTATAATTTTCTTTATTCTTATTAACTTAATATACGCCTTTTACTTTCATAAATTAATCAATATATTTGAATTGATAAGCACTCCCATGGCAAAATATTTAGCATGGTTCCAGAATATAAGAAACTATTAATTATTTGATTGATAACAATAACAAATGTCTATTATAAAATAAAATATTTTCATAAACAATATATTACTACTCTATATAAACTATTTTACATTGCATTATATTAGATTCTCAAAGTTTTTGAGTGCAAAGAATAGCCATATTAATGATGTGACTTAATGTTAAATTCTTAAAAGATAAATCTATTACCTTGTTACAATAAATATATTCAAAATATTATTTTATATAAAAAAAGAAAATCCATTTTACTAAAATGGGTTTTTATAATAATTTATTGATATAGAATTTAATTTCATATGCATATTCAGATATTGAAAACAAACAGTCCTAATAATTTAATGTTCAGATTCAGAGACAACATCTTAATGTTCATATGTGTATTCAGATTTATATATCTAGATCTTAATACACATCTTAATATTCAGATGTGTATTCAGATTCGAACGTCTTAATCTTAATGGAAACAACTGAGGTCTTATTGTCCTTGCTTTAACGGAAAGCTCACTAATTAAAGAATTCAGAATTTTAAGTTACTTAAAAGGAAGTCTTAACATAATTAGAAAAATTGTCATATTTTAGCACATCATAGTAGGATAAAAACAATTGTGATTCTTCTATTAAAAACATAACTATATGACATTGATGGAAAAAAGTCATAATTATATATTAATTTCTAAAATTTAACCATGACTCAAAAAGTCATAATTATATATCTATTTATGGAATTTAACCTATGGCTCAAAATGTCATAATACTATTTCCATTTATGATATTTAACCTATGATGTAATTTGCGTAGACAATATATAAATAGCAAATCTTACTAATGTTGGAAATCTCAATTTTCCAACAACTTATCCCAAAACAAATATTTGTAAAAGACAAACGTAATAAATCACAATTTTTATCTTGTTTTCACATTTTAGATTCTGAATAATTTCCCCTTTAATTTATTGTGATCATATTTAATGTATCTATCACAAAGTCAACTTATTTTCTACTATATAAAGAGATCACTTACTATTGATCATATAACATTTCTCTATCTCTGCTCAGCAATCGAAAGGTGTGTAAAAATCTCTTTTATATATCTCTTTTTTCTTTGTTCTATTTTAGTTGTTTCTTATATAAATTGATTTGGTAAATAATAAACTAAACATATTAAGACTTGTTTTTTTTTTTGTGTTCTTTTTTGTTATTGAACAAAAAATTAGCAAAGAAAAATGACAGATTCTGGGAAAAAACAAGTTGAAGAATCATCAACCTCCCCAAAAAGTCAAAGGCATTGCCACAAGTATAACGTGGAGAAAACTCAACAACTTGAAGAGTAAGAGCAATTTCATTTACAAAACGACAAATAGAAAATTGAACCTCCATGTATGTTCAATTTTTTTTTAGTTTCGTTTGCTTAAAGATATGATGTTATTTTCCTAAGAGACATGAGTGATTAAATAAAAATTCATTACCGATATGATAATTTATTTTCTACAGTTTTTATGCATTAATTTATATTGATTTTATAGTTTCCTTTGTTTTCTTTAATAATCTCATTCATATTTAGTAAAAGATCAAATTTGCTATTAAATTGTTTTGACTGAATTGCTAAAATGATTCAAACATAGTTTTTTTTTTTGGATGATTGATCTACTGTGTATATACAGAAATGGGTTGGGTTATTCTTGATTATTCATTAAAAAGTTTACCATAAAGAGATGAATTTGTTAAATTTTAATGTTTTTATGTTTTTTGCACACAATAAAACACACTTTCTGGTGGATATGATATCATTTTTGGGCTCAACTAATTTAGATTTGCATCGAAAAGTCTTAATTTGGAGCCCCACTAATTCAGATTTGCATAGAAAATTCTACTTTACGGTCCAACTAATCTATATTTGAATTGAAAAGTCCCACTTTAGGACCCAATTAAGTCATATTTGTGTCAAAAAGTCTCATTTGGGGGGAGGGGGTGGGGGACGGGGGAGGGGTTAAAATGCTCCCAACCAAAGATGATGACTCAAGTTTCAAAAAGCAAATACGAGGCCTCTTAATAAAGATAAATGAGTACTTATCATTCCTCAATAGCTTGATGAGTATGTGATACCCTCTTTAGGGCGTGGCTAATCCAAATTCACATTGAGAATTAGGTTCATTTTGGTGGTAAAATCTTCTCTACCAAGGACAACTTTAATTCTACCACTAGAACCAGAGACCCTAATTAATAATAGAAAATTACTTACCAATTAACCATATCTTTTAGGATGTATACAAGGTTTTTATTAATCTTTTCATTTTTAGCTTTATTTTTTTGAAAAAAATTAGGCTAATAATGTATTTCTCTTGTGAATATTTAAATGAAGATTTTTCAAGAAATGTCAACGTCCAAGTGAGGACCAGCAAAACCAATTGGGTAGGAAAGTAGGGCTTGACCCTAAACAGATCATGATTTGGTTTCAGAACAAAAGGGCTCAAACAAAGGTAATTTTAATTGATTTGTCCTTTTACTATAAATATAATTATACTTAATTGATTTCTTTTTATTATTATTATTATCATTTACTCCCAATGAAGAATTATTATGTATTTTTCATTAATTAATGCAAAAAAAAAAAACTAGAAAAAATGACTAGTTAAAAGTAGAGACGGCTCCATGGCAAGACTATTGAATGGCTTAGGTTAGGCCCCAAAATTGCTTCTCTAAATTTTGTTAATTTTTTTGGATGTGTAATTAAATACAACAATTTCTTACTATACTATTTATCAGTCCATTTACTTTTTCACCTTTTTAATTTTGTTTTCCTCTTTATACAACAATTCTATTATTGACTAATTTTATTTTTATTTTCCTAAATCAATTATTTATTTGTCTTATTGAATTTATCAATAGATTTGAAATAAGTCATTTGCCTCAGAAATATATGAATTTGATTAAAGAAGTTCAAATATTTATCATTCAGCCTCCAATTCAATTGAGCTGCAACTCATTAAATGGTAGAATCATGTTAAATTGTTCGAAATGGATGAAGTCTTTAACATTTTCCGAAACTTATCAAGAAAATTACAAAATGGTCATCATGTTGTATTTCAATTAGAGTTTGAGAATTTAGTTAAAGAAAAATATGTTTTACAACTAGAAACTATTTTTTTTTAAGTTTCGTTGATGGATGAAAGAAATCTTAAAATATTAAATGGGTAGGTTGACCTAGTTTGAGACTAGTAAAAATGAGCTGAATAAACAAATGAGAAGGCTGTAGATTATTTGGCATGAGTTGCGCTTAAAATGGACCACTACCCAATTTTCCAACTTTAACCAAAAACTCCATTTTTTAGTTTATTTTCTTGTTATTTTTGTAATTATCGTATAAACTATATTTTTTCTTCTTTATGGCTGCATTTAACATCTCAAATATTTTTTAATAAAACTTATTTTTTATCAAGTTCTCGTATGAATCAGTATCTCTACCTGAAGAGATAATAGTAAGGTCTGCATATTTTCTACCTTCTCCAGATCCCACTTTGTGGGATTTCACTTGATTTTTATCGGCCAACTTTTAAACATGCTACCTTTAGTTGCACCCCAATTGATCCCCCATGAAAATATGCCTAGCCAAATCTTTCAAAATTTGAGTGTGTTGGATAGATAATATTTTTATGGCTACTTTTTTTCACTCATGTAGAAATAATCCATCAAAATATATATTGCATATGAGGAACAAAATATACGTTGTTCAAAATGAGAGCGAAAATTTTAACTTTTAAGCAATGATGGAGGAAAAGATTAATAATTTTTACACATTTTAAAAAGGAAATAATAGTAGTTTTGGTCCTTTAATTATTATTAAGTACATATACCTTCGATTAATTGAAATGTACATTTTTTATTCTTATTGTAAATATTCCCAAATTTATTATAATTATTGATCTCCCCATCACTTAATTAACTATGTGTTATATTAAGCTTGTATTGTTATTCCATATTTAATGATAATATAGTTTTGAAAAGTAGTTCTTATGGCATACAACTTTACATACAAGAATTAGAAACACACATTTCGATTAAATTTAAATCTAAATGGATTTTTCAAATATCAAAAGGACCAAAATCAAAATGTTTCTAAATTTTAGGAATGAAAAATGATATTATCCCAGGAACTATTAATTTCAATCTCTTTATACAGCTAATTAGCTCATGATTCTGATTTTTTTTTGACTTCATATATATATATGTGTGTGTGTGTGAGATTAATTTTTGTTAAATATATATTTCCTCAGGCAAAAGATGAGAAATCAGACAACCATACTCTTCGCAAAGAAAATGAATTTTTCCGTTGTGAGATTATGGCAATGAAAGAGAAGAAGAAAAATAACATGTGCCCACAATGTGATGGTCCATCCATTGGAGAAGAACAAAGAATGCGTAATTTAGAAAATTTGAAAATGGAAAGTCAAAGGATGAGAGAGGAGGTAAACCTTTAATATTTTTGCTGTTTAATTAACATTTGTTGAACTTATGTTGAGCTGCTAATGCTTCTGCTAAATTGTTGTCCAAGCATTCTACAGATAATCTTTTTGGTATTGGTCTAAGACTTTCCATCATATCATAAAATATTTTGTTGCACTTGTTGATTCACAACCTTCCTCTTATCACCAAATTTTCAAGAATCATTACCTTTTCATAAATCCCAACATATTACCTAAGGTGTGATGTTCAATAATATTCTATGGGAATTATTCTTAAACTTGGTGTTAAACTAGGCACTAGATACATTAGCCAGAGACATACAATGATGTTGAATACCATAGAGCTCTCAAAATATCCCATCTACAAGAACATGAAGATTATTTTCAAGGTGGCCCTTTGCACAACAGTAACACTTTAAAACGGTGTTGATTTTTTTTTTTCTAGCATTCGGGTCTCTGGCCCAATCAGCATCAGCGTACATAAGAAGTTTGTAGTCTGAGTTGCGAAGAATTCGAAGACTTGAAGTTGATATGACATTAAGATATTGTTATCCTTTTAACCACCTTCCAGTGTTCATCAGTAGGTTCATGCATAAACTATGACCGTTTATTGACATCGTAAGAAATATTAGGCCGTGTGAATGATAAATATTGTAACTTACCAAGGGTGCGCCTGTAGAGTGTAGCATTAGCAGGTGGAGAACCATCAGTTTCCCGAGGTAGTTTACTGGAGCACATTGGTGTCAAGGCTCCTTTACGATCTTGCATATCCAATTCAGACAAGGTGTCAAGATTGTATTTGGATTGAAAGAGAATAAGACCATCTGACACTTTTTTAACTTCGACACCCAGAAAGTAGTCTAAGTAATCAAGATCCTTGATTGTTTGTGTGTGGGTTTCATGAGTGAACTGGGTTGGCTTTGTTGTAATATGTTGATCGTGTTTATTGCCTATGTTATCTATTTTTCTATGATTTTGTCACCCATTCATATTTTATATCACTGGAGTTGGCCGATGATCCTACTAAGTACACTTTGAATTTTGTGTACTGATAGTTCACTTGCTCTTTCTCTTTTTGAGTACATGGCAAATTTCGGCGGCTTCTTCGCAACCTCAATTGTGATTCTAACACTTGTTGAATCCAAACGTGAGCAACTTCTTCCAAGATACTATAAATTCCTCTGTTCTGTCTAGTCCATTTTCCAAACTTAGACTCTAGTTGTTTTGGGGTTGCATCCCACATCCTAGACAATGCAGATGTTTTGATACACGACTTGTAATTTCTAGGGTGTTACTTCCCCAAGGTTTGGTGATAATGATTTTTATTTATGATATTAGTTTTAAGTGTTGAAAACTACTCCCTTTTTGTTGTTTAGTTGATGGCATGTTAGTAGATAGCTGGTTCTATCATTCCAGGCTAGTGTTGGTGCCTCTCATGATGGGTTGAGTCATAACAGTTTTGTTCTTTCTCTCTGCGACTCCTTTTTGATGAGGAGATCTTGGAAATGATAAAATTGTGAGAGTAGCCTTGCTCATTACAGAACTTTTCAAATGTGTTATTTTCAAATTCTCCTACATATTCACTTCATATAGAAGTAGTGTAGTATCCAAGTCTCTCTGTACTTTATCATAGAAGAATTCTAATTTTTTCAAAGTATCGTCTTTATGAACAATAAATATAACCCAAATAAATCAACAAAAATAATCAACAATGATAAATGCGCATATTTTTTCATCGATGCTTGTAGTTTGAGTGGGACTGAAAACGTCCATATGAAGTAGCTTCAAGGTCTTAGAAGTACACACAATATCTTTTGAAATAAAAGAATTTCTAGTTTTCTTACCCTTTGGACATGGATGACAGATATGGTACTTGGTATGATCTTGCTTGGGCAGTCCAAGTACCGGATCATGTATAGCTTGTTGTTCAATAATACACATGTATGAATGACCAAATTTCTTATGCCAAAATCCAAGGATTTCCTGATACTTTTAATGGAGTCTAGGACATACACATTTTTGTCTCTAATTCTAGGTAGTAGAGTTTTTTCGATGTTGCCTTCAATAACACATCATGGTTTTTTGAATCTTACTTCAAGCTTCGCGTCATATAGTTGATTTGTTCAGAATATTGTATTTTAATCTATTCACAAGATACACATAAGTAATATTGCAATATTCATTGAAAGTAAAATTACCTTATACCAATTACAATTCCTTTAGAGTAGTCTCCTAATCGTATGTTTCCTCCTTCAATAAATTTAAATAGGTTTTTGTTGCCTGTCATATGATTCGAACATGCACTAATTAAGAAAATATCATTTTCCTTCTGACTTCTTGTGGTGTTCCTATAATAAAGAATAATTACTTTTTGTTAGGTACCCATGTTGACTTGAGTCTTTGGGGATAGATTTGAAACAAGTAGAAATAGGCTTGAGTCTCCACACCCATCTCGGAAAATAAGAAAAATGAAATTTGAATTTGTACTGTTTATGACTAGATTTTTCATAATGCGTAATAGAAAGACTGAGAAAAGGGTTATTCAGTGACTGATATATAAGTCGACTTTCTAGAACTAGGACTGTCATTTGGGGGCTCAAGCTTAGTTGACTTGGTATTGAAAGTCAACTAATTTATCCCATCAACAGTGACACAATTATAATAGATCATACTAGGGGAAGATTTGTCAATAAAAGATTTCTTACTAGTTGACTTATTGGAATGAGGAATATATAGCTAGGGTTGTCTCCAAGCTTAATAACTCTCCAGACTCTCACATCCTAAGATTTTATGAATGTCTCCATTTTTACTTTCCAACGAGAGAAATGTTTCTCATTGAAGCAACGAGGTATTATTTATCAAGTTCCTTTTTGAAATAATGCTTCAGTAGTAACTTAGTTTTACATGATCTTTTCTCACTTCTTGTTAGGAAATAAGTTGTGAATCTTGCTCTGATAACTATTAAAAATGCAAGAGGGTGTGGGGGTGAATTGTCCTTATTCTTCCTTTTTTTTTGTCGACCGACTGTTTCCCGTAGTTTACTTATGATATATGCAAAACATGTCAACACACATGCAAGAATAGAAATGGGAAATGTAAATTTGACACCAAATATTTTTATTGATCCAAAATAGATTCTAGTCAAGACTGCAATGATGTAATCTTCTTGTTCTTTGAATTTGTTCTTGTACAGAGTTGGAGTGTATTTCCTACGACTATACTCAATCAGAATCTTTTGATACAATAGCCTTGCAAATAATATTTTTCTCTCCTCTCTTTTTTTATTGCAATTCGTAACCATAATCCATCAAACGTAAGGGCTAAGGCCACAATAGATGGCCCAGAATTCAGTCATATTCTTGCTTGTAAAATCTAGATTCTCAATGAAATACAATGCGTGTTTAAGAATAAGATCAAAGAACATGACAATGTTTAGACTATTTGTATATCTTTCTTCTCCTTACCGTGGCCTTTTTTTTTTATAATAGTGGAAGAAGCCATTGGAGTTATTGAAGAGAAGGAAACCAAAGAGATTTAATTCCTTGAAAAATGAGCGAGTGATCTTATTCCCATTAATAAAGTGAAGTCATGATTGACTTTCTAGCTAAAATGATTATATGTGAATCTTCTGCCTCAATGTTTATTCTTTCCAAGAGAGAGAGAGCCAAATTGCATCCCTTAATTGCTTCCTTAGTTACCGAGATTTGATTGGTTCCTTAATAAATGTCTCATTGAGTTCTTCTTGGTACATGATTGGTTGACAAAATTGCTTCCTTTCATGATGTCTCATTTAATATTTTTTGGTACTTGATGGATTTCACAACATACCTTGTTTGGCTTTTCAGGTGTTTGCTTCCTTTTTCTTTTTTTTTGATTAATTTTCTTTGATGTTCCGTTTTGTATTTACCTGCACAATTTAAACAGTCATCATTATAATCAACACTAGGTTTGGAGGAGAATCTACAAAAGAAATTTGAATATGTAATATTTATGACCAATTTTTTATAATAATAATAGTCAAATGCCAGAACTAGGGTTTCCCCTTTGAGGATCAAGTTCAGTTGACTTGTTATTGCGAGTCGGCTGGTTTATCCTGTCTGTAGTAACAAATTTATAATAGATCATGCTAGGGGCAGGTTTGTCACTGAGATTTTTTTTTTTACTAGTTTACTTATTGGTATGGGTCGAATGGTTAGATTTATAATAGATTATTGTTTCTGGTTTTAATAGTAATCTAGTCCTTGTTCTTGTGATAACTTCTTGTTTGTTGGATGCCTTTTAAGTATTGTCCATATTTTTCTGTGTCTGGTCATTCTTATTTGGAATGTTTTAGATGCATACTGGGTATTTTTTATAATGTTTCTCATTTCCTTGGCTTACTAATAGGATTCTTGCAAAAAGAAAATGGTATGTTTCATTTTTCTATTCATGATGAAATAGCTTCTCTTTTTTCTTCTTCATTTTTGTCAATATTAGACTTTGGACTTGTGACATGTTCTTTCTTTTTCTGAGTACTACCCTGATTCTCTTCATGTTCATGCTCTTCCTGTTTTGTTTTCCATCAATATTATTGGTAACTTTATTCTTTTTTTTTCCCTCCTTGGGCATCTTTATCCTTAGCTTTCCTTGGACATTAATAGCCACATTTTTGTTGTTCCTCTTTCATTGATAACATCTTTGCTTTTTATCTTTTTCTTGGCGTCATGTAACTGCTTCCTCCTATTTCTTGTACCTTTTCTCATTTACTTGTTTCCCTCATTAAATTCCCTCTTTGTATGAGTCGCACCTGCCCTACACAAGAGAGACGACCGTCATTTCACAGTAAATTAATTGAATTAAAAGAATTATATACTTATATTGTTAGCAATTATTTACTGTATCTTTTTGCATTGTCAAAGACATGTTTGTAATAAATAATTACCGATTATAGTAGGTAACTTAACAATTTTTTTTATTTTGCAGCACTTAAGAATATCAAGAATCATCTCAAGTTCTCGTGGAATATCTTTTGGGATGGATTCAAATTTGGCACCATTGAGTTCTACTCTTGGATCTCTACCAGATTCCTCTAATGATTGCTTGTTGAGCCAAATTATATGTGGATCTCCCATTGGATATTATCCTCATTTTGATGATCAAGAAAAGAATTATAATGAAGACAATAATGTTCGAGCACAATTAATAAATAACAATAACATCCCAATTATGTCCTCATTACCACAAGAAAATTATGGTATTCATCACGATAATAGGGAAAAATCACTTTTTGATATTGTTGATGCTGCTGTGAAAGAAATGCTTGTACTTTTGGATGTGAATGATCCAGTCTGGGTAAAATCATCAGGTAATGAGAGGTGTTGTATACATCGTGAGAGTTATGATAGAAAATTTCCAAATTCATATCGGCCTTATAAATCATCCACTACTCGAATTGAATCATCAAAGCATTTTGGAGTTGTGCCAATGACTGCAATTGAGTTGATCCCAATTTTTCTTGACCCGGTAAGTTTTTTGAACGGTTTCATGCTACAACAATTTAATTTACGAGTGATATTGTATAGTTTGGGCTTAGGCACATACCACTTTAGAACATGTTAGTAATAGAGTCTTAGGTTTTCTTTGTTATATATATAGCTCCGTCTCATATATTTAGCTGAGTTAAAACTGTGTGTGCTAGCCACTTTTTTGATAGATTTTTGAAAAGTAGACAATGTTTAAGAATTTATTGAAAATTGGTCGCTTTTGATGTGGCAAGACACCATGCCAATGTCATGGATTTCAAACATGACAAAGTGAGGAATCCAAGTTAGTGTTATGACTTTTTGAAATGTAGCACACTTACGTCATGGATTCAAAGTCGACTAGTTTTGAAAATTTTGAATTTTTTTCAACGACTTTAAATTTATAGTTATTTTTCAGTAGGCCATTTTATTTTTTCTCCCATACAATATTTTGATTATGAAGAGTTTAAATGGAGCGATAGACATGGCCAATGAGCATTTGAATAGAAACTCTAATTACTTGAAATTATTTTGAGGTGTAACTATTATTGTTTAATCATTAATTATATACTTAAAATGATTGATTTTGTATATCCAGATTAAATGGATGAACATGTTCCCCACTATAGTCAGAAAAGCTAGGAATATTGATGTTTTTAATCCTGGGAATATTGAAGGCTCTATACAATTGGTAAATTATTAATTATTTTCAATTTTTCCCCCTAAATTCAAATAAATATTAAAATTGCTTTTTAAAATAATCTAATTGTTTTTTGGTTCTTGAAAACAGATGTATGAACAATTGCATATTTTATCTCCTTCAGTGGAAGCTAGAGAATTTTTCATCATACGCTGTTGTAGAAAACTTGATCAAACAACATGGATAATGTTGGATGTTTCATATGATTTATTCAAAGAGATTCAAACTCATGTACCTTCTTATGCTTGGAAGTTTCCTTCTGGTTGTGCAATCCAAGATATGGGCAATAGAGGAAGTATGGTAAGAATAATTTCTCTCTCTATATTTTTTATTTAAAGAGGTAGCTTAATGTATTGACCTCCTTCCATACCGGGTTCAGGGAAGGGCAATACCACAGGGGCACACAACTTTACCCTGCATTTTCACGAGAGATTGTTTTCACAACTCGAACCGTTGGAAGATATATCACTATTTACATGTAGCTTATTTTCAAAAAAATATGTTACATAAGTAAAAGTTTACATGTACCGATGCTTGTATCATGATGTCTATTTTTCTTCATATGATATAATTATAATCAAACCTATATTGATTCTCGATTTATCAAATTTTAAATCTTTATATTATGTTGTTCACGCTTCAAATATTTGTCTTTGGACGTGCCTTAGGGACTGATTAAAGTGTCCTCATTATTGGGACAGAAAATGATCTTTTTGTCACATGAATAACGTTGCACATTCCCGCGAACAATATTATAAGTTGTATTTATTGCATTATTTTCAATAACTATATTTTTTAACATATGCTATGAGAGTCGTCAGACCTATGAGTATTCTTAATTTAACAGTGTTGGACCCCGACCCATATTATATTGTTCAAGTCCTAGATATTTAAATCTAAGCAAAAGCAGATGACTAGTTTTCTCCTTTTACTGTCTTAAACAATTTTCACCTTATAACATACACTATTAAATATATGAATTTTCAACATATGTTCCAATCAAAAACATTTCCAATGATCCAACTAATTTTGCTTTCGTGATTTTTTTTCCTTGTAGGTTACGTGGATTGAACATGTTCAAGTAGATGAAAAAATTCACTTTAATGGTATCTTTAAAGACATGTTGTGTGGTCATCAAACATATGGAGCTGAAAGATGGATTGTTACACTTCAAAGGATGTCTGAAAGATATAATTTTGCAATGGGTGCAACATGTCCTACTAAGCATGATCTCAAAGGAGGTTCGATTTTATATCTCCTTCTTTATATATTTATGATTTCAAATTTTAATATATTAAGGTAAGATAAGGATCTATGTAAAAAAAATATTGTCACCTCAAAGCGGCTTGAATTAAAAAGACAAAATCTTGATGGAGCTCAAATCCATCTCTTTTTCTTTGTTTATTTGAAATATTGCCTTTGTTTTTAAAAGTTTTCTTTTTCTTCAAAAGTGTGTTTGGTGTGAAAGAATTTTTTTAAAAGAAAAATAAGTTTTTATTTTTTTTTTATTTTTTATGTTTGATTAGAGAAAATGTTTTCCAACTAAAGGGTTTGAAAATTGATCATCTCTTTTATTTTTGGGTAAAAGATATTTTTCTTTGTAATTATCTCAATTTTTAACTCGAAACATGTCCTTAAAGTTTTGTTTTTTTAAGGATATCTTTGGTATAATGATTTTTGTTTTAAAAATATCAGTCATTTCTAGAGAAAATATTTTTCTACCAAAGAAATGGGAAAAATGATGTCTTTTCACATTTTTTTTTGGAGAAGTCATTTTTATTCATAATTATCTAAATTTTTTACGTTATATCAACACTTAAACAATACTAGAACATTACTGTCATCTTTTAACACTCGAAAATATCATCAAAACACCTATCTGGCTTGCTAATATTATTATCAAGGATCAATCTTCATTAAATGTTTCAAAATACTCTTTTTTTTCAAAATAAATTATTCTCTAAAAATTGACTTCTGTCACACTAATTAAGCACGCCCTAATTGATAAGTCCATATTAATTTTTTTTTTCAGTGGTTTATGATATTCCAAAAGAGGTGAAAAATTTGATGAATCTGTCTCAAAGGATGGTGAAGTGTTTTTGTGAAATCCTAAACATGACAGATAAATTAGATTTTCCAACTTCATCACAATTGAATAATGGAGATAGGGTTTCTATAAGAAAAAATATAGAAATTACCGAACCACAAGGCTTCATTGCCAGTGCTGCTACTTCTCTATGGCTTCCCCTTTCATTTGAAACTATTTTTAATTTCCTCAAAGATGACAATACAAGATGTCAGGTATGTATCAAACCTTCTTAATAATACCGTGGTTTGTTCAGATATTTTTTTTAGTTGTTCAATACAAATTTTGTTATAGAGAACATGTTAATATAACATAATATTAATATCGGTTACGTTCCAAATAAAGTTAAATGTTATAGTGAAATGTTGTTGTTAACCATAGGTCTGTCGGTATGCATCTTTGAGCCGTATATTCAATTTTAATGCAATGAACCAAACGTCCTATAGAAAATATTTTTGTAATATCCATCCCTTTATAACTTATTTAATTTCTAACCAAACGACCCCTAAAAGTACCCTTATGGATTAACTTCTTCAATCCCTGTGTTGATTTTAATGTGAAACTTGCAAAAAATTCAATAAATATGATAATCGGAACTTATTTTTAAAATTAGAATAAGTTCAGTATTAAGAATCTTTGAAACCATTAAGATGAAGTCCTCAATTCTATTGATATTTTAATATTGGACTCGTTAGATACATGTTCAAGTGTTAGCATTAATTGTGCATGATTTATTTTATTTTATTATATGGTCTTACAATACTCATGATCTTATGAACTAATTTTTCAGGATCAAGTAATGAGTTTGTTTATCATCTTTGGTTTTCATTTTTTCTTATTAGTGGGATGTTTTGTGTGGTGAAAATAATGTTATTGAGAAAGATAAAGTACAAACAGGAACTTCTCTAGAAAATAATATTACAATCATTCAGGTATTTGTCAAATTTATTTATTTATTTATAGTTTACTATTTTCTTTTTTAATTATTAGGTAATGATATTTCAATATATCTGAAGAATAAAATAAATGTACTTATGATTTGTATTCACATGCAAAAATATCAAAATTTCTAACTTGTATCTCCCCCCTCCCCCCACACTTTATTGTTTTAATCTATGGTTATTAAATTAAAAGACATTTTTTGGGGTCCAATTTCACTTTTGAGTTGTAGTAAATTAAACACAGGAAAACAAGACCATCTTTTGATGCGTTTAATTTATACACTTACAATTTGAAAATCTTCTTCACATTATCATAACTTAGCCTATTATAGAAAGTCTTCATTTGTCATATTTTCTGGATTAATAATTACACTTGATTTTCTTTCTTTTTATTTTTTAGGTGAACTAATTCTAATAAATACATATGACTATAAAAGGGACAAGAATTGATTATGAAATTCATCACTTATATTTAACAAAATTAGCTATAGTTAACAACATTATTTGAAAATACATTATTCGATGGAATTAGAGATGCATTTTTTGTTGTTTAGCGTAAAAAATTGTCCCTCAGAAATTCTTAGCTCTTCTTAGTGCTTACACTATTTTTCCTTAAATTGTTGTAATGTATGCAGCCTTATATGCCAATAGAGAACAACATGTTAGTTCTTCAAGAGTCAAACATCGATGACATGGGAGCCTTTTTAATCTATGGAACCATTGATTTATCAACATACAATTCAATTGTCAATGGAAGTGATGCAAAAGACATTGCTATTTTGCCCTCAGGTATCATGATAAGTCATGATGGTCGCCTCGGCTCAGATAGGAACAATAATGGAAATGTGCAAAATGGTTCAATCTTGACAGTGGCTTTGCAAAAATTAATTTGTGCCGATAATCATTTAATCTCTCAACACCAACAAATGGAGGCAGTGACTTATATTCATAACCTTTTGAGCTCTATAGTTTTAAAAATCAAAGCAGCATTATGTTACTCTGATTAAAAATTATGATGGTTTAATTTGATGTTGTTATTTTATTTTATTGGAGATTTTAAAACTTAAACAAATTAATATGTTTGAAGATTGATGTATTCCCTTTTTTATGACATATGAAAATTTCAAGATCGTGAGATATGTTATTGCTATTATTTTTTATATTGATAGACAAAATTTTGAAACTATTTATTTGTTTGATTATATAAGTTTTAGTCTCTTTGGCCAAAGTATCAAAGCGCTTAGAAATGTGTGATTTTGAAAAATATTTTTAAAAAGGTAGATATTTGTCTTTAGCTCCTGAATTTCCTAAAACACCTTTTCTGGTAATTATGTTTGTCCTTTGTCATGTAACAATTTCAAGCGCTTCTGATTTTGCAAGACAAATCTAATGGAGTTTTTTATATATATATATATATTAGTTTTGGTAACGTGCCTTGCACGTTTGACTTCTAGTACTGTATAAAATTTATATAGGCCTAACTCATGTATAGAAAACATTTGTAATATCAATTTCCAGATAACTTAAAAACAGTAAGATATAATATCATCATATGCATACAAATTGAAAAAGTTATACAAAGCAATCTATTAATAAGAATAAGAAAGAATAATCGATAAATTAAAAATTATATAAAATTATAAGATGATAAAATACAAAAGACGAGTGGACTAACATTTTATGTCCAATTTATAAAGGAAGAAATTGTGTACATCAAAAAGTTGAGAATATGAAAGTAATAAAGAGAAAAAAAGATAAATTTACCTGATTTTGTAAATGAATATGGTTGTATTAACAATCATAATTAATGTGTATTAATGTGTGCCTAATTATGCCATTCAGTTGGTTGGTGGAATTTTCAGTTAGTTAGTGATGTCATAGTCAGTTAGCACACTGATTAGTTAATTAGATATTTTTTTCTCTTTCTTCATGCTAGTTGTTAAATTCACACATGTATATAAGTACTCTATAGGTGATCAATGAAAGGAGTGAGTTCTCATTCTACCACATCAAAAGTTTTTCTGTGTAATTTTTTTTCTCAACTCCCAGCTATGGCTTCCATGGTATTAGCCATGATTGAGTTCTCACCATTTGTGTAAACTTTTATATGGTATTAGAGTAAGGTTAGTCGATTTGTTCTTCGTCTTCTGTTGAATACATTGCTACTTGAATCTCCATTTTGACTAATACGAACTTTTGAGCTTTCTATATCGAAGCTCAAGTTTCCTTTTCTATACTGGTCATCTCTAGATCTTGGTTAGATCATAGATTTATTTTTGTCAAATAATTCACGATCAATTTATTGAGTATGTCCATGGCTGTCGACGATAACACATCCACTTCAAAGGGAACTAACACCTCTAGAAATGATACTAGTTGTGCCCTATATGTGCATCCCTCAGATAGCCCATGGATGATTCTTGTTACTGTTCAATTTTATGGAGCAGGATATCGATCCTGGAGAAGAGGATTCATGCGAGCTTCATTGGTGAAAAACAAATTGGGCTTCATCGATTAGAAGTTATGAGAAGCCAAAGGCAAATTCACCTCAATTGCGCCAATGGAAAAGGTGTGATGACATGGTAACATCTAAGATTTTGAATTCACTGATTAAGGAGATCTCAGACAGTGTGGAGTATGTGAATGATTCTGTTGAACTTTGGAAGGAATTAGTAGATAGATACAATCAAACCAATGGGGAAAAATTATACCAGATAATCAATGACCTCACACAAGGAGTGTAGGATATCACTGTCTACTATACAAGGATGAGAAGGTTGTGGGAGAAATTGAACACTTTGAGTGTGAAAAATAAATGCAGTTGTGTGTGTGTGGTGCCAAAGATGGTATGCATAAGGCAAAACAAGATAGACGTTTGATCCAGTTCCTCATGGGACTAAATGAAGTATACACAATAGTGAGGGGAAAAATTTTCATGATGAATCCACTCCCTTCCATGGGACAAATTTTCTCTTTGTTGATTCAAGAAGAGAAACAAAGAGAATTCAGACCCACATATTCAATCTCTTTGAATGCAAATGTTCTTGACAACAAAGGTCATTTAGGAAGGACTTCCAGAACAAACTATCAAGGAAATAACTAAACAGGTGGTAGTAGCAGTTCAGGATCAAACTATTATTCAGGTAGCAGTAACAGTTCAGAAGGAAACTACTATTCAGGCAACAATAGTAGTAAAAATGCTATAGTGTATGACTATTGTAAGAGGACAGTACACACAAGGGATAAGTTTTACAAATTATGTAGGTATACTCAAGGCAACAACAATCACAATTACAAGTCAAGGAACTACAATGATGGTCAGAACTTTAGGCAACAAAGCTCAAACATCAAAGGAAAAAGAGTGGTGGCAAATGTGCATGGTACTGCAAATGGCATGATGTCTTCTCGTGGAGAGGAACAACCACAAGGTAACAATAATCCAAGTGCTGGCTTTACTTTCACGCCTCAATTTCCATTAAGACGGAGTGATACCCGATGCCCTAAAGAACCAACATAGCTAATAATATTTCCCCCCTCTCTCTAGTATGTCGAATTACTTCATTATATGTTTATTACTCCACTATTGTGTTATTATCCTTCTATTTGCTAGTATAGGAATGGAGTTTGCAACAAGAAGTCTGGTGAATTCTCCTCTTAGTCAATTGAAGTCAATTGTGTCATTTAAGCTCATAGGAACTCCATTGATGTTACATAGCTCCTTATGTCATTGTCTTAAAGTTATTATTCTCATGTCTTCTACTACTAGTCCATAGTTCCAAATCTCAAAAATGATTATGACCACCAAAACAACAATCTTAAAGATTAAAGAAACTAAGTGAAACAATATGTATATTTATGAGTGGCAACCTAGGGAAAAATGCCAAGCATGGGTCGATTTCAATTGGTATAGAAGGGTGGTAGCTTAGGGGCGAAAGCCTAGCATGGGCCGATCCCAATTTCATTAGTTATGAGGACAACATCCCAGGGGTTAATATACCGAGCATGGGTCATCCTCTTCTACCACTAATCAGTTGGTCATTTGTATCACATGCCTTACAAAAATTATGATGTACAGAAAAGTAAAGAAAAGAATGTAACGTGCATGATCCCATAAGAGTAAACAAATGTGGTCTTCTTTTATGATCTTTGAACTTATATATTTATACTTGATTTCATATGAGCCCTTCTTTTACATATGTTATTATATTATATATTAAGTACATTTTTTCATATTGAGGCCCTCACGGGGGACGTTGCATTTCATGCTGCAGGCACATGTACTCCAACTAGTAGACCTCTTTAGTAGGAGCACATGTACTCAACTGTTATTGGTGAGGCTCCAGGTTGATTCGGGGCTTACCATGTCTTTGGCACCTAATTTGTTACTGTATGATAGTTAAGGGTAAGGTGGGGCCTTGTCATGCCCTAAACTAAAGGTTTCTATCTTTTAGAGGCTTTGTAGACTAATGTATATAGTTCAGTTGCATCTTGTCTCTTAACAATTTGTGGCCTCAACAACCAAGTCTAGTATATAAGTTTTGGGTCTACTTGTGTTGGTTAGTATTTTTGCATGATATATGAACTTGTCACAACTTCAAAATTATCATAGTTATATGCACAATAAGAAGAGGTTATATGTTGGTTCTTAGGGGCCTTTAGGGCATCGGGTGTTAGTCCATCCTAATGGGAATTGAGGCATGACAAAGGTTATATCAGAGCTAGGTTATCCTAGAGAGTCTACAAAGCCGTGTCTATGTAGAGTCTTGCTAATGGATGTGTTGTGCACCACATAAATAATGTGACATCTTGCAAGTTGGGGACTAGGAAGAAGCTTAAAACTTGGAAATAGTCTTTTTGGAAAGAATTAAAAATCTGGAAAATTTGGTTAAGTATGGAAAAATAATGAATTTTTGGCCAACTTTGAACAGTTATAACTCCTAGCTCAGAATGATCTAGGTGTGGTTCTAGTTATGGTTGCAAAGTTCGTGGATTGGTCATTCTAACGCCATCGAGTTTGCTCATTTCTGAGTTTGTATGAGCGAGTTATGCCCTTTGAAAGTTGGGCAGTTGGCAGAGAATCCGTCCGGAAATTGTAAGGGTATTTTGGTCTTTTCCCTAGCCTTGTCTTTGGATATATATTAAGGTGTAAGACTGATTTATGATCAGTTTTTCCCTTTTTAAAAAGAGTAAGAGTTAGGGTTCTTGAGAGAAAAGGAGAGAAAGGAGAAGAGGAAGCAAACTTCGTAAAGATCGTCGTGGTTTTCTTCGGGGGTGATCCCTATTAAGGTATGTGAGTTCATAGTGTTGGGTTGGTTCGTTCCCCCACATGCCAAGCTTGTTTAATTTCGAGAAAAGATTGATTATGTTTGATTGAAGTTGTTGGTTAGAATTGTTGAAGTTGTAGTTGTGTTGTGTTGTAGTTCTTGTTGGTTTGGTGTATGTTTCCGGTGGAGTTTTTGAGTTGAATCTAGTGTATGTTAAGGGTTTTGATGATACTAAGTGTTTGGGGGATAAAGCTTTGAAGTTTAGAAGGTTTAGAGTTGGAAAAAAGGAGGAGAAAAGTTGAGTTTTCGGGGAAAAGGGCTGGGGCGTCGCGCCAGCCAGCGCACCCCAAAAGGGACTCTGAGGTCCAGCCCTTGGGGCGCCGCCCTTACCAGAGCCCCAACCAGACCCCTCTGAAGTTTGAGGTCTGGAGCTCCGCGCCTCTCAGAGCACCAAGAGCGCCAAGTCTTCCCATTCCTTCCCCACTTTCTCATACATGTTCCTAGGTATTGTACCTATGTTCCCTAGTTGTTTCCAACACCCCAAGGTACGTTTAAATGTGAAGAACTCGTCCATAACACGTGATCAAACACCTTGAATTCATGATTCCAATTCAAGGAGGGTTAGTTTCCAAGTCAAGTGAAGTTAAGAGTTGAGTTAGAAGTTAAAGAAGTGAGTCAATGTAAGTCTTTAAAGTTGTTCAAGAGTCTTTATTGAATGTTTTAACTTCATTTTAAGGCTCAAGTTTCAAGTTAAGTAAAGAGTAAAGAGTCAAGAGTTTCAAGTTAAGTAAAGAGTAAAGAGTCAAGAGTTTCAAGTTAAGTCAAGAGTTTAAAGTTGAGTTCATTTCTCAAATGTTATTAGGGAACTATGTATTCCCAAAGAAGTTTCCAAATGTTTTTACATTTGAGTAAGAAAGGAACTATGATTCCAAAAGAGCCTTTGGGCTAGTTTTTAAGAAAAAGGAACATTGTTTCCAAGTGAGCCTTCGGGCAAAGTTTTGAGTAATTATCTCAAATAAAGAAAGATGTGTTTAAAACACTTATGGGCTAAGTATTTTTGGGAGTACGCTTGAGCACCGAATTGGAGACACGAGTTCATATTAACTCAACTCTCCATAAGAACCATGCGCCAACATGGGAGTTAACGGGTCTTACTTTTTAGATGAATCCGTAAGATTAAGCTAGTGGATCCACTTAGTAAAGTTAGCTTCCTATATCACGGCAAGGTATAGGATGGTCCTTGGGAAACGTGAGATAAAACGTTGTATCACCACTAGGGCTCATAGTGGTGATTGTCGGTTAAAGAATCTCCCACTAAAGTTATATTACTTTTATATAAGTAAAGTTGAGTTTGTTATCATTTTATCCTTAACGAACTAAGTTGTTTACATTATTTTACAAGCTTTATATATTGCATGGGTCTTATTGCTTTATATATTGAGTTCAATTATTCATTAGTTGAACAGAGCCAAGGTAAGAGTTCCTTTGTACTCCTTCCAAGCTTAAGTTGTGGTTTAGCTTTCCAGCTCGCATACTCGTACATTCAATGTACTGATGCCAGTTGGCCTGCATCTTATTATGATGCAAACACAGGTACCCAGGGCCAGCATCCGGTTCGCCGTTGATCTAGTTGAGTACTTCAGAGTCAGTGGTAAGCCTCTTTGCGTTTCGGAGGACTCGATTATTTTGTTCTCTTAGTTTTTGTTTTATTAGGATGTTGTGGGGTCTGTCCCAACATCCATCTCAGTATTATAGAGGCTTCATAGACAGTCAGTCAGTTGGTTTTGAGTCTCTCATCTATGTATATATGTAAAT
Source organism: Solanum verrucosum (assembly GCF_900185275.1). Taxonomy (NCBI): domain Eukaryota; kingdom Viridiplantae; phylum Streptophyta; class Magnoliopsida; order Solanales; family Solanaceae; genus Solanum; species Solanum verrucosum. The sequence goes on from NW_026020253.1 coordinate 550,699, forward strand.
ATTCTATTTTGGGACTCGAGTTGCCTTTTTGGCCAGAGTTTTATCAGTTAGGTTGTTTTATAACCTTGCATTGCATTGAGTTGCTGTCGAGTTATGTTTCCGTTGAGTTAAGAAAGCCAGGCCAAGGGTTCGCTTGGGGGCCAGCAATGGTCTTCGAGTGCCGGCCACGTCTAGGGTGTAGGCTCGGGGCGTGACAAACTTGGTATCAGAGCAAGTTCCAGAGTCCTAGGTAGTCTATGAAGCCGTGTCTATACAATCCTAGTTATCGGTGTGAAGCGCGCTATATCTATAATTGGGAGGCTACAACATTTAGGAAGATTTCTCATTTCTTTCACACTCATCTCGTGCGTTAGAGTTGATCTTTAAAAAGTTTCTGTCTAATCCGTGCTTACGCATGTTTCAGATAGTCATGCCTCTAGGAAGAGTTGGCAGAAGGCGTCTTCCTAGACGTTATGTTGATGAGCAAAAGTTACCTTATACCCCGGGAGTGCAACCATAAGGGGAGGTTTCTAATGCCGAGTTCAGAGAGGCAATTAGAATTCTGAGTCAAGCTGTAACAAATCAGATTGGTCAGCAAAGGGGAGTTCGACAGGAAGGAGCTGACACTACTAGGATTCGTGAGTTCTTGGGGATGAATCCTCCGAGTTTCATGGGTTCAAGCACTACTGAGGATCCAGAGAATTTTATTGAGGTGTTGAAGAAGATTTTCGATGTGATGCATGTGGCAGATACTGAGCGGGTTGAACTTGTTGCGTATCAATTGAAAGATGTTGCTAGAACTTGGTTCGACCAATGGAGAGGGGGCAGAGTTGAGAATGTACCACCTGCGAGTTGGGCCTGTTTTAAGGAAGCTTTCTTGGGGCGTTTCTTTCCTCAAGAATTAAAAGAGGCCAAGGTACGTGAGTTCCTCACACTTAAGCAGGCGTCTTTGAGTGTTAATGAGTACAGTCTGAATTTCACACAACTCTCCCGTTATGCTCTGGAGATGGTTACAAACATGAGGAGTAGAATGAGTTTGTTTGTTGCTGGACTGTCTTGATTGTCGAGTAAAAAAGGTAGGGCTGCAATTCTTATCGGGGACATAGACATATCAAGGTTGATGGTGTATGTGCAGCAAGTTGAGGAAGAAAAGCTGAGGGACAAAGAAGAGTTCAGAAATAAGAGAGCTAAGACCGGTAATGAGTCCAGGCAGCAGAAAGGTAATGCAAACCGTCCTTTCTTTCAACAAAGGCAAAGGGAACCTGTTCCATCATCTGCTAGTGCACTTGTACCCAGAAATAAAAGTGAGTACATTGGACAGAGTCCGCAGAATTTCAGAGCTGGACCTGCACAGTCTCAGAATAGTGTGGCACAAGGAAGTAACCAGGTTCTTGCATGTGCTAGGTGTGGTAGATTCCATCTAAGAAAGTGTCGTCAGGGCCAGACGGGTTGCTTTAAGTGTGGACAAGTGGGTCACTTCATGAAGGAGTGCCCAAAGAACAAGCAAGGTAGTGGAAATCTGGCCAGTAAGGGCCCAATCTTCTTCAGTTGTCCCACCAGAAAGGATGGCACCTAGAGGAGCTACTTCTAGTACCGGTGGAGGAGCAAATCGCCTCTCTGCTATCACCAGTCGCCACGAGCAAGAGAACTCTCCGAATGTTGTCACTGGTATAATCAAAGTCTTTACTTTTGATGTGTATGCACCCAGGAGCAAGTTTATCTTTTGTACCTCCTTATGTTGCAAATAAGTTTGATGTTCTTCCTGAAAGACTTTGTGAACCCTTTTGTGTTTCTACACATGTTGGGGAGTCTATTCTAGCAGAAAAAGTCTATTGCGAGTGTCATGTTTCCATCAATCACAAGAGCACCATGGCTGATTTGGTTGAGTTAGACATGGTAGATTTCGATGTCATTCTAGGTATGGATTGGCTTCATGCTTGTTATGCATCGATAGATTTTAGAACTCGAGCAGTCAAGTTTCAGTTTTCGAATGAGCTAGTCCTAGAATGGAGTAGCAGTTCAGCAGTGCCTAAGGGTCGTTTTATTTCATACCTTAAGGCGAGAAAGTTAGTCTCAAAGGGTTGTATCTATCACTTAGTCCGAGTTATTGACTCTAGTGTTGAGATACCTCATTTGCAGTTAGTTCCTATAGTAGGAGAGTTTCCAGAAGTGTTTCCTGATGATCTACCCGAAATTCCTCCTGAGAGAGAAATAGAGTTCGGCATAGATCTCATTCCAGATACTCATCCTATCTCTATTCCGCCATATAGAATGGCACCAACAGAGTTGAAAGAGCAGTTAAAAGATCTCCTAGAAAAGGGTTTCATTCGACCGAGTGTCTCACCTTGGGGTGCTCCGGTCTTGTTTGTGAGAAAGAAAGATGGTTCCCTTAGGATGTGTATAGATTACCGCCAGTTGAATAGGGTTACCATCAAGAATAAGTACCCTCTTTCAAGGATTGATGATCTTTTCGATCAACTACATGGTGCCACTTGTTTTTTGAAGATTGACCTCAGGTCAGGCTATCACCAGTTAAGAGTAAGGGAATGTGATATTCCAAAGATAGCATTCAGAGCCAGATATGGTCATTTTGAGTTTTTGGTCATGTCCTTTGGTTTGACCAATGCACCGGCAGCTTTCATGGACCTTATGAATAGAGTCTTCAAACCTTTTTTAGATGTGTTTGTTATCATTTTCATTGATGACATACTAATCTATTCAAGGAATGAAGAAGATCATGCTAGTCATCTCAGACTAGTCCTTCAGACTTTGAAAGATAAGGAGTTGTATGCCAAGTTCTCTAAATGTGAGTTTTGGCTTAAGTCTGTGGTGTTCCTAGGCCACATTGTGTCCGGTGAAGGAATTAAAGTTGATACTCGAAAAATTGAAGCAGTGCAGAATTGGCCTAGACCCACAACTCCAACAGAAATTAGGAGTTTCTTGGGATTAGCTGGCTATTATAGAAGGTTTGTTGAATGGTTCTCGTTTATTGCATCTCCTTTGACAAAGTTGACTCAGAAGACAGTGAAGTTTCAATGGTCTGAAGCTTGTGAGAAAAGCTTTCAGGAATTGAAAAAGAGGTTGATTATAGCTCCAGTTTTGATGTTACCAGAAGGTACTCAAGGTTTTGTGGTGTATTGTGATGCATCTAGAGTTGGTTTGGGTTGTGTCTTGATGCAGAATGGCAAAGTTATAGCTTATGCCTCCAGACAGTTGAAAGTTCATGAGAAGAACTACCCAACCCATGACTTATAGTTGGCTGTTGTAGTGTTCGCTTTAAAGATATGGCGTCATTACTTGTATGGTGTGCATGTTGACATATTCATTGATCATAAGAGCCTTCAATATGTGCTTACTCAGAAAGAGCTTAATCTCAGATAGAGGAGGTGGTTAGAATTACTTAAGGACTATGACCTGAGTATTCTTTATCACCCAGGTAAGGCTAATGTTGTTGCTGATTCTTTAAGCAGGTTGTCTATGGGTAGCACCACCCATATTAAAGAAGAGAAGAGAGAATTAGCAAAAAATGTGCACAGACTGGCACGCCTGGGAGTCAGCCTTATAGACTCCACTGAAGGGGGAATAGAAGTGACGAGCAGGGCCGAGTCATCACTAATGTCAGAAGTGAAAGAGAAACAAGACCAAGATCCCATTTTGCTTGAGTTGAAGGAAAATGTTCAAAAGCAAAGAGTATTAGCTTTTGAACAAGGGGGAGATGGTGCTTTGAGATTTCAAGGTAGATTGTGTGTACCTATGATAGATGAACTCCAAGAGAGGGTTATGGATGAAGCTCATAGCTCCAAATATTCCATTCATCCAGGTTCTACAAAAATGTGTCGTGACTTGAGAGAAGTTTATTGGTGGAATGACATGAAGAAGGACATTGCAGAGTTTGTTGCTAAGTGTCCAAATTGCCAACAAGTGAAAGTTGAACACCAAAGGCCCGTTGGTTTAGCTTAGAGGATAGAACTTCCGGAATGGAAGTGGGAGATGATCAATATGGATTTCATCACAGGGTTTCCAAGGTCTCGCAGACAACATGATTCTATTTGGGTGATTGTCGACAGAATGAAAAAATCAGCCCATTTTCTACCGGTAAAAACTACCAATTCAGCAGAAAATTATGCCAAGTTGTATATTCAAGAGGTGGTGAGACTTCATGGAGTCCCAATCTCCATTATTTCAGATAGAGGTGCACAGCTCACTGCACAATTCTGGAAATCTTTTCAGAAAGGCTTGGGTTCCAGGGTGAACTTGAGTACTGCCTTTCATCCTCAGACTGATGGGCAAGCAGAGTGTACTATTCAGACTTTAGAAGATATGTTGAGGGCTTGTGTGATCGATTTCAAAGGTAATTGGGATGATCACCTACCTCTCATTGAATTTGCCTACAACAACAGTTATCACTCCAACATCCAAATGGCTCCATACGAAGCTCTTTATGGGAGACGATGTAGATCTCCTATTGGATGGTTTGAAGTTGGTGAAGCAGGGTTGATAGGACCAGATTTAGTTCACCAAGCTATGGAGAAGGTGAAAGTGATTCAAGAGAGATTAAAAACGGCACAGAGTCGCCAGAAATCCTACACTGATGTTAGGAGAAGGGCGTTAGAGTTTGAAGTAGATGATTGGGTATATTTGAAAGTTTCACCCATGAAAGGGGTTATGAGATTAGGTAAGAAGGGGAAACTTAGTCCCCGGTATATTGGACCTTACCGCATAGCCAAGAGAATTGGCAATGTTGCATATGAGTTGGAGTTGCCGCAGGAACTAGCAGCGGTTCATCCGGATTTATCATATCCATGTTGAAGAAGTGCATAGGTGATCCTTCATTGATCCCGCCAACTAAAAGTGTTAGGATCAATGATAGCTTATCTTATGAGGAGATTCCTGTTCAGATTCTAGATCGTCAAGTTCGTAGGTTGAGAATGAAAGATGTAGCCTCAGTTAAGGTCCTTTGGAGGAACCAATTTGTTGAGGAAGCCACTTGGGAAGCCGAAGAGGACATGAAGAAGAGATACCCATATCTCTTTGAATCCGGAGGAAATGCAGACCAAGGTACTAATTTCCTTCTTAGTGCTCTTTAAATTGTAGTGAGCATGTCGCTGTTATTTTTGCATGATTGCTTGTTGGGTGTTTGAGTTTGACATTACACCCTTAGCCTAGTAAGAGTAACCTCATTCGAGGACAAATGTTCCCAAGGGGGAGATATTGTGACATCTTGCAAGTTGGGGACTAGGAAGAAGCTTAAAACTTGGAAATAGTCTTTTTGGAAAGAATTAAAAATCTAGAAAATTTGGTTAAGTATGGAAAAATAATGAATTTTTGGCCAACTTTGAACAGTTATAACTCCTAGCTCAGGATGATCTAGGTGTGGTTCTAGTTATGGTTGCAAAGTTCGTGGATTGGTCTTTCCAACGCCATCGAGTTTGCTCGTTTCAGAGTTCGTATGAACAAGTTATACCCTTTGAAAGTTGGGCAGTTGGCAGGGAATCTGTCTGGAAATTGTAAGGGTATTTTGGTCTTTTTCCTAGCCTTGTCTTTGGATATATATTAATGTGTAAGACTAATTTATGATCAGTTTTTCCCTTTTTAAAAAGAGTAAGAGTTAGGGTCCTTGAGAGAAAAGGAGAGAAATGAGAAGAGGAAGCAAACTTCGTAAAGATCGTCATGGTTTTCTTCGGGGGTGATCCCTATTAAGGTATGTGAGTTCATAGTGTTGGGTTGGTTCTTTCCCCCACACGCCAAGCTCGTTTAATTTCGAGAAAAGATTTATTATGTTTGATTGAAGTTGTTAGTTGGAATTGTTGAAGTTGTAGTTCTTATTGGTTTGGTGTATGTTTTCGGTGGTGTTTTTGAGTTGAATCTAGTGTATGTTAAGGGTTTTGATGATTCTAAGTGTTTGGGGGATAACGCTTTGAAGTTTAGAAGGTTTAGAGTTGGAAAAAAAGAGGAGAAAAGTTGAGTTTTCGGGGAAAAGGGCTGGGGCGTCGCGCCAGCCAGCGCACCCCAAAAGGGACTCTGAGGTCCAGCCCTTGGGGCGCCGCCCCTACCAGAGCCCCAACCAGACCCCTCTGAAGTTTGAGGTCTGGCGCTCCGCGCCTCTCAGAGCGCCAAGTCTTCTCATTCCTTCCCCACTTTCTCATACATGTTCCTAGGTATTGTACCTATGTTCCCTAGTTGTTTCCAACACCCCAAGGTACGTTTAAACGTGAAGAACTTGTCCATAACACGTGATCAAACACCTTGAATTCATGATTCCAATTCAAGGAGAGTTAGTTTCCAAGTCAAGAGAAGTTAAGAGTTGAGTTAGAAGTTAAAGAAGTGAGTCAAGGTAAGTCTTTAAAGTTGTTCAAGAGTCTTTATTGAATGTTTTAACTTCATTTTAAGGCTCAAGTTTCAAGTTAAGTAATGAGTAAAGAGTCAAGAGTTTCAAGTTAAGTCAAGAGTTTAAAGTTGAGTTCATTTCTCAAACGTTATTAGGAAACTATGTATTCCCAAAGAAGTTTCCAAATGTTTTTACATTTGAGTAAGAAAGGAACTATGATTCCAAAAGAGCCTTTGGGCTAGTTTTCAAGAAAAAGGAACATTGTTTCCAAGTGAGCCTTCAGGCAAAGTTTTGAGTAATTATCTCAAATAAAGAAAGATGTGTTTAAAACACTTATGAGCTAAGTAGTTTTGGGACTAGTCTTGAACACTGAATTGGAGACACGATTTCATATGAACTCAACTCTCCATAAGAACCATGCGCCAACATGGGAGTTAACGGGTCATACTTTTTAGATGAATCTGTAAGATTAAGCTAGTGGATCCACTTAGTAAACTTAGCTTCCTATATCACGGCAAGGTATAGGATGGTCCTTGGGCAACATGAGATAAAACGTTGTATCACCACTAGGGCTCATAGTGATGATTGTCGGTTAAAGAATCTCCCACTAAAGTTATATTACTTTTATATAAGTAAAGTTGAGTTTGTTATCGTTTTATCCTTAACGAACTAAGTTGTTTACACTATTTTACAAGCTTTATATATTGCATGGGTCTTATTGCTTTATATATTGAGTTCAGTTATTCATGAGTTGAACAGAGCCAAGGTAAGAGTTCCTTTGTACTCCTTCCAAGCTTAAGTTGTGGTTTAGCTTTCCAGCTTGCATACTCATACATTCAATGTACTGATGCCAGTTGGCCTGCATCTTATTATGATGCAGACACATGTACCCAGGGCCAGCATCCGGTTCGCCATTGATCCAGTTGAGTACTTCAGAGTCAGTGGTGAGCCTCTTTGCGTTCCGAAGGACTCAATTATTTTGTTCTCTTAGATTTTGTTTTATTAGGATGTTGTGGGGTCTGTCCCAACATCCATCTCAGTATTATAGAGGCTTCATAGACAGTCAGTCAGTTGGTTTTGAGTCTCTCATCTATGTATATATGTAAATATTTTATTTTGGGACTCGAGTTGCCTTTTTGGCCAGAGTTTTATCAGTTAGGTTGTTTTATAACCTTGCATTGCATTGAGTTGCTGTCAAGTTAAGTTTCCGTTGAGTTAAGAAAGCCAGGCCAAGGGTTCGCTATGGGGCCAGCCATGGTCTTCGAATGCCGGCCACATCCAGGGTGTAGGCTCGGGCGTGACAAATAGGCAGTAAGCTACTGGAAATTTAGGAGTTGTCTCTTTTCTTTCATTTCTTTAGATCATGTAATAGAACAAATGTTGTAGGTGAATCATATCTAACTTCTGAATTTCTTTATTATAGCAAAGATGCCGGCTACGAGGAGTAAAAGTACAGGTAAGCAAATAGATGTGGTTGTTGGAGAAGGGACCAGCCAATCACCCAATAGGCGTGCTGAAAAAAGTGAGGCTCACTGTCTCACCTCATTTCGAACCAGCCGAAACAGTTCACAACATTATATGGCTGACACTCTGATTTTGGAAAAAAATGTTTTTGTTTTAGAGTCGCCACCTAAATTTTAAGGAAAATATTAGAAAACCATTTTTTAAATATGTGAATGTAAACTCTGTTTTGATTTGCGAAATCAGTGAGATTGAGTAAGGGTTTTGATTATTCGAGGGGAAGGTGTTAAGCATCCCTCAGAGCCTATCCAAAGATTGTTCTTAAACTCAATTTAGGAAAATATAATTAGGAAAACTTGTTTATTTATTTGCTTTAAAATCAATGGTAAGTAAATTTTATTAGTTTAAGAAAAGAATAAAATACAAGGTACGACATATATATGTCCATAAAATAAAATTAATAGTAATATGTTTAGCATACTGTAAAAATAAATAAATGAATGTACTAAAAATGTATGACAATTTTATATGTTGAAAAATATAGAGGTATCTTATATAAATGTATCAAAAATAAATGTTGAGTTTAACGGATATGAAAAATGTATCGCTTTATCTATATATAATTAAGATGTAAAGGAAAAATAAAATAAGATAGTAACCAAGTATAAATATGTAATAGTATGTGTAAAAAATATGTTTTTGAATGAAAATACATAAAATGGTTTTTTTTTTAAAAATAAACAAATACAATAAATGATAATGATACTAAATGTTAAAATATTATATAAAGTATTATATAAAGTTTGTGATCTTTAAGTATGATAGGTACACATAGTTTGTTTAAAACATATGAATATTTATTATTTATTTACATATTGGAAAAATTGACAATAGATTATATGTAGTAAAATAATATGTATATGAAAGTGTAGGAATTTATAAGTTAAAAAAAAATAAAAAATAAGTAATATTGTAAAAGAGATAATAGATATGAGAAAAATAACATGAAGTGTAACAAAATGACAAGTTATGTATAGAGAAAAACTAAAAAAAAATATAGGATTTGTACCTTTTTGCGTATGACATATATATATGTATGTACCTTGTATTTTGAACCTATTGGCATATCTAAAATTTTGAAATAACATGTAAAAAAAGTTTTAGTAATATTTGATTTTAAAAAATGACGATAGCAAATATACTCTCATAAAGGGGTGATGTCAAGAATATAAAATGGGCCTAACTATCGAGACTTATCCTATAGTTATATTTATTTTGTTAATAAAATATATGGGCCTACTTCCCTATTTATTTTCTAAAAACAAGAATATTTCTTAAACGGTATTAACTCTAGCCTTATGTATTTCTAAAGAAAACTAGTTTCAAATTAATTTGGGAGTTTTAAATGAAAAAAAAGTTTTCCTTGACATAAAGTCCTAAGTGAGAGTTTATAGATAAAGCTAATGAATATATTGGTCCTTCTCGGAACGAATAACTTAAGCCGTGTGTTTTCAAGACTAAAAAGGTAACAATTCTAGCGAGCTTTATAACATCCATTTTCGACTTTTAAAATGACACTTCTTCTTCCTTTCGAACGTAGTGTTTAAAGCACCTTTGGACCCCAAACTATTGTACTTTTAAAATCTCGAAGAATAACGGTTAGTTCCAAAAATCTATACTTTAAGTTATGCAAAATAATTTTTTAAACTAAAAAAATCTGCTTTGTAAAGCTAGTTAAAGGTGCAGTTTTTTAAGCTAAGAATCTGCATTTTTTGTGCTCAAATCATGCACATTTTGAGCTCAAATTCGTCACTCTTTTGAGCTCAAAACGCTATACTTTTTGGGCTCAAAAACTGCACTTCCTGAGCTCAAAACGCTGCATTTTTGGGACTCAATATACCACTCTTAAACTCTCAAGAAAGGTGACATATTTAACCTTGAAATCTGCACTTTTGAGACCCAAAATGTCAAACTTTAAGTTGCTAAAACTTATACTTTAAATACTTGTTTATAAAAAGAAAAATCTGAAAATAAATTCACAACAGTTGAAAATATTATTCCCGTGTGAACTTCTTTAAAAGATAGGTTTTCATAACCACCAAAATGTGTCAAGTAACAAATAAAATTTAGTTGAAAAATGTCATTCTAAACTAAATAACTATAATAAACCCAATATCTAAAGGGATGTGGGGGTGAACGACTATACTTTACCATCGTTCTAGTTGTTCCAAACCAAACAAAATAAAAGCAAGCATAAACATAAATACGAAAATATGGAAAATGCTAGTCAAAAATAACAACACATATATGTATATAAGGCACATGAAACTTTGAAGCGAGAAGGAAGCATTGGACACTATTGACGCGATAAAGGCTGCTAGACACGAGCTTATAATGTATCGATGAGCACAAATTTGATTTGGGACAGATGAATGGAGTCGTATCACAACTCCAAATGCGCTCCTGAGTGTACATGTATAAAAGAAAGAAAAAGAAAAGAGATTAAATTAGTGTATTAATTTTAGATGGGTTAAATAAATAAGGATGAAGAACTTATAAGAAGAAGAACTTGCAGTGAAAATAAATACACGCTATATGCTTCAAAAAGAGGGAATGAGGACACAGTTAGACATAATATAACAATAAGCAAAGATCAATGACAACATGCCAGACAACGATGTCCTCAATCACAAGCAAAAATGTGACTGTACCTTCTTATATAGGCTTGAAAACTATATCATGTTTAAGTATAATCTCAAACAAAACAATGTAATTTTAACTCTACATATATGAATTTTGTTAACTCCAACTTGATATTCACAAGATTTAAAGACAAAAAGTTTATAGGTTCCGGGGACAAATTGTTATTTTTTGGTCTATGGAAGGAAGGTCTGATCGTGTTTTTAATATTTCCTGAAACATACCGAAATTCTACCAATTCGCTGCATCGTAAGTCAATAGAGGTACACAAATAATAATAAAAAAAACAAGAACATAAACATATTCCGACAAAAAAGGAATCTTAAATGGTGAACTATAAATTGAACTAAGTTTCACTCTAATCTGGAAAGGATTCAATTAAATGAAAACAAAAGGTGTATGTTATAAACTTGAAATCAGTGACTACAACATTCTGCCGTGAGTTATATAGATCGCGTACATTGACCACGTAAGCATATAATCAGCCACAACTAGGTACACATAACAAAATGATTTTCAAACCATGTCTAAGAACTCATCAATGAAAAATATATCAGATTTCTATTAACTTGAAGTTGCAGAATTTAGGGCTTACTAGTTAACATAAAAATGAATCTCTCTAAAAAAAGATGCTTAGTATTAAAACAACCCCCTCGATGATTCTGAGAACAAAACTAGGGTCGATGGAATGCTAAGGCAATCCTCATGAAAAGATTCAAATGATCGCACATATCTAAGAATATAATGGCATACTAATTTTGATTCGGTAGCCCCTATTAAGTAATTCAAATCCCTTAGTATCCGTGAAACTTTTCTCACGCGTTCAACAAAAGTTTGAATTCTTTGTTAGAACTCAACTTAAACAGAGCAACATATTAGCCTTTATAGTCACAAGCTCCACCATGAAAGTTTTTAAAACAGAGCATCCAAATTAGATTTTTTTTAAAACACAGTAACCAGATTTTTTGGATTTATTGCCACAAGAAACAAAAACCACATGCTGGACAGAGAACTAAAGAAAATTTAAACACGAAGTTGAGATAAGCCTGACCATGCTTAAAAATAAACATCATACTTTGAGTAACTTAATGAAGCTAATGTACGATCAGAAACTGTTTGAGTACATATCCAAAAATAGGCATTGACCAACTTCAAGCATAAAAGAAACCACAGCCTTTGCATCAAATGACTACATAAAGGGAACAACTTCCATAATCATAAATTAAACAGGGGCCTTTTATTTAGAAAAAAAATAAAATTAAACTATATTGCAGTTTAGAAACTCAAACCAGAAACACATCCTCAACATTTCATATGTATGTGTCCTAATCGTATTCAAATCAAAACAAGAACAAAAACAATAACAAAGAGATGTATATCATTTTTATTCACATGAAACTGATTTTAAGTGCTACTTCATTCATACTTTTAAGAATATATCTTTTTATATATACAAAAACTTAGTTACAAGTGGAGAGGTAAACAAAGTTTGGAGTAGAGAATTCACAAACTTTGAGCGGAATTTGAATTTTGAAACAACAAGATAACATATACAGCTTTTAAGCTGTAACACATCGACTCAAACATCAATGGCACTTAGGAGCCAAGAGCAACATGAATCAAGTTGAACATTTCACGAAATTATATTTCTTTAAAACTCAAGATCAGTAGCATAAACATGCCTTATGTTTTCTAGGCCGAATTCAACTAGAATTTGCATTGACAACATGAGTGAATTTCCGCAACTTACAAACATCAAACTGATGGATTTTTCTTTAAAAAAAGTAACTCTATAGAGGAATCAGAACGAGCAGCCCCAAATTAATTAAAAATTTCAATATATTCAAAAAATATAGGTATGTATGAATAGATAGATGCAAGTCAACAAAGACTCACTTCTAAGCTTAGAACAATCCTAAAAATACATCTCGAGATTATAGCAAGTCTTACTTTGAAACTTTAGGTTAATACAACGTTTGATTTTAAATGAAGACAAACAATATGATATCAAAATGTCAAGAGATTTAAGTTATGCTAGAAGAACAGAGGTTTATATCATTAAGACTAAACTTATTTCCATCAGTGGACAAACATATCAACTAAAAGAATTGATATTTAAAAAGAATTTTACCTTCTGTTGAGCAGCAAACTAAAGCCTCGACGTCAAGGATTCCAACTTCGAACTCCTTTCCCGACCTCAGATTGTTTTTCTCCTTGTTTCTGGATTGTTTTTGGATGTTCCTGGATCTCCTTTCCCATTTTTCTGATGCCCCCGTGAATGACGATGGAAGTCCTCCTTTTATAGTCGATTTGGGCTCCAAGAATTCAAATTTTGAATTCTTGGAAACACCAATCTTAGAGGATGTAGTAAAGAAATTTTGAACGAGAAGAAAAATCTTGCAAAATCTTACTTTTACGGATTGATTGAAAAGGGCGAGTGACAGATGAGGCAAGGAACTGCCGGAATTGACATTTTTCCGGCAGCCCAGAGTTGTTTCTGACGAAGGGGGTGGGGGATCACGTGGGGCGGTGATGGGACCATGGGAGAGGAGCTTGGGGTGTTGGTTTTTGGGGAAGAGGAAGAGGTGTGGGAGGGTGAACGTGATGGAGAAGAACGTGATTTCTGGGAATAGAACAGAGTATAGGGGCGGTGGTAGAGGTCTAAAAGTCTTTGGTTTGATCTCGACCGTCTGATCGTTTGATCTCGACCGTCTGATCGTTTGATCGGACGGTTAATAAAAATCAAGGGTTAAAAAGATTAATATATATATTTGATAATAATTATATATTAAAAAGATGAATTAATTAAAGCCGTTGGATTAAAATAGAGGGTTGAGATTAAAAGTTAAGAAGCACAATCCATGTGCTCGCCAACGTAGCACACACGGATTGGCCGGTTTAAGGGGACTTGGATTGGCAAGTTTTGTTCAAATTAAATTATAACATCTTCTTTATTAAATAACCCTAATTTGTTAAATTAAAAAAAATTATTTTACAAAACTAGCTTAAATGGTAAAAGTAGTCATTTAAAAAAAAAATGAAATTAATATAAACTAGTAACTCAATAATTAATTAAGCCTTCCTAATTTGAAAAAAATGTCAAAAATATTCATCGCAATAATAGAAATTATATTTAATTGAAAAAATTGAGCTAACCCTTAAGAAAAATATTCATTTGATGTGAAATCTAAAAAATGAGAAAGTAGTAATATTTATATCATATATTTAATTTTTATAAAAATAGTATTTATGAAATAAATTTATCAAAATAAAATAAATAATAATTAAAAATCTTTTCGTATTCCTACAATTTCGTAATATATATATATATATATATATATATATATATATATATATATTATTTTATCTTTATTATTATTATTATTATTACAACTTTAGTTAAACAAATGTGGAGAGCCAAAATTGGGTGTCAACACTCACGATGAGTCGATATCACATATTTCCTTGACGCCTCAATCTCCAGAAGATCTATGGAGGGAAGTAGAACATCGAGAACCCATGTTAATGCTACAGAGCAAGATTTAAAGAATGTGGACTAATTATTGACTCACATAGTTGCTGGCCAAGGGCAAGAGGGTCCAATTTTAGATACTAGAGGTGAAGACAAGGCTACTAGTGTGCAGATACATGAATTTCTTAATTAGGACCCTCGATCATTCACCGGATTAGATCCTAATGAAGGCCCGCAAGACTTTATCGATCAAATCGAGTGGACTTTTGATGTTATGCATGTATCACATAAACAATTAGTTGAGCTAGTAGTATATAGATTAAAAGGGGTGGCCATTTTGTGGTACGAAGCATGGAAACAATCTAGGGGTACATGTGCACCCTCAATTATTTGGAAAGTGTTCAAAAAGAAGTTCCTTGACCATTATCTACCATTAGATATTCGGGAGGCATATGCAGATCAATTCTTAAATCTCTACCAAGGGAATATGAGCGTGAGGGAGTAAAATCTCCAATTTAATTCATTGTCCATGTACGCTCCTACTGTTGTAGCTACTATGGAGGATAGAGTTCATCAATATGTGGATAGGTTGGACTCGTATCAGGTTAGAGATTGTACCATTTCTTCGTTGAATAAAGACATGGATATAACAAGAATGCAAGATTTTGCACAAAAGTTGGAGGATCAAAGACAAAGAAGAAGGACCCAAGAGTCGGAAAGAGGGCGGTCCAAGAGAGTCAAATCCACCGGGTAGTTTATGTCATCCCAAGGTGAGTTTAGGCCTCGATTCTTTAATAGATCACCTAGGCCATCATCTTCCTACTCTATAGCTAATGCCCCACCTTGATTTCAAGAGTCTAAAGGGAATGAGTTTGGGCAAAGAGGTGAAAGCCAAGGTTCACGAACAACAGGGCACCAAGAGCAGGGAAGTATGAGCCAATCAAGACATCCTCGACCATCTTGTAAACAATGTGTAAAAAATCATCTAGGTGCATGTCGGTTTGGGACAAATGCTTGTTATTGGTGTGGTACACCGGGTCATATGATGAGAAATTATCCTCATAGGGGAATGAGTGGTATGGCACAACCTACTAGATCAGTTGTTGCATCATCATCATCGTCACCTTCTTTAGGTAGGGGACAGATGCCTACTTGTTGTGGTAGAGGAACTAGGGGAACAACTAATTCTAGTGAAATTTAGAATCACACATATGCTCTAAGGGATCGACAAAATTTGGAAGCTTTGCCGGATATGGTTATAGGTACATTGTCCATCTTTTCACATATTGTATATGCATTAATTGATCTGGGGTCTACATTATCATATGTTACTCCATTGATTGCTGGGAAGTTCAAAAAAACACCAGAATTATTAGTGAAGCCATTTTAAGTGTCTAACCGATTAGTGAATCTATTATAGCTAAAAGGTTTTATCGTAATTGCATTGTAACTGTTTGTAATCATGATACATTGTCTAGATAGATTGCATGCTTACTACTTGATTACTACTTTGGTAAGATCAAGTAGTAGCTCAAATTGATTGGTTAGCTACTAATACTAGTCTTACAACTTATTTTATTGTAGATAATAAGAAGAGAATGAGCTTACGTCATACTTTTTGAATTGTATAACAAAGTATGTAAGGCTATTCGATTCCATATTCCTTGGCATAAAATCTGATAATTGTGATTAATATCAATAAAGTGAGTTTTCTAAGTTCTATTCTTAGTAAAAGAAACATGGTGACAGTTTACGATCTCCAATATAGCTAATACTCTCCCCCCGCCCTCTCCCTATTGTGTCAAATTACTTCATAATATGTTTATTACTCCACTATTGTGTAATTATCCTCCTATGTGCTAGTATAGGAATGATGTGTGCAATAGCAAGTCTTATGAATTCTCCTCTTAGTCAAGTGAAGTAAATTGTGCCATTTAAGCTCAAAAGAAATCCATTGATGTTACATAGCTTCTTATGTCATTATCACTATCTTAAAGTTATTATTCCCATGTCTTCTACTACTGGTATGTAGTTCCAACTATCAAAATGATTATGACCCTCAAACATTACAGAAAAAGTGTGAATTACATGGGGATTTTTCTAGGGATTACTATGAAAATCCGCAGGAAACATATTTTCCAGCAAATTTTTATACTAATCCCCATGTAATTCACCCTTTTCTTGTAGTGAAAACAATAATCTTAAAGAATAAAGAATCTAAGTGAAGAAATTTGTATATTTATGGGTGGCAGCCCAGGGGAAAATGCCTAGCACGAGTCAATCCCAATTGGTATAGAAGGGTGGTAACTCAGGGATGAAAGTCTCACATGGGTTGATCCCAATTTCTGTAATTATGAGGACAACATCCAAAGGATTAATATACCTATAATGGGCATCTTGTTCTACCAATGATCAGTTGGTCATTTGTATCACATGCCTTAAAAAGATTATAAAGTACAGAAAAGTAAAGAAAACAATGTAACATACATGGTCCCACAATAATAAACAAAGCCAGTCTTCTGTTATGATCTATGGACTTAGATACTCATATTTCATTTGCGCCCTTGTTTTACGTACATTTTTTCGTATTGACGTCGCTCGTGGGGGACACTACATTTCTTGCTGCAGGCACATGTACTCCAGCTAGTAGACCTCTTTAGTAGGAGCACATGTAATCAACTTCTATTGGTGAGGCTCCAAGTTGATTCGGGGCTTACCGAGTCTTTGGCACCTATTTTATACTATATGATAGTTAAGGGTAAGGTGGGGCCTTTTCCCGCCCTAAATTAAGGTTTTCTATCTTTTAGAGGCTTTGTAGACTAATGTATGTAGTTCAGTTGCGTCTTGTCTCTTAACAACTTGTAGCCTCAACGACAAGTCTTATAAATAAGTTTTGGGTCTACTTGTGTTGGTTGATGAGTTCGAGATTTGGACTCATTTAGGGCATTATTTATAATGATTTAGTGTCCTCAAATGCTTGTTTTGTGCCAATAACTGATATAAAACCCTTGATTTCTAGGTATATGGATTGAGGAACAATACAAGGACACTAATGTGCAAAAAGGAATGAAGTAAGCTGAAAGAGTGAAGAAAAGGAAGTCTGGGGATCACCAAGTCTACTTGGCAAGTCGTCGAATCGCTTCTTGACCGCCTAAAGTTCCAGTATGCAAAGCTCTGAAGGAGAAAATCAAGTAGGTGAGAGAAAAGAGCAGTTGGCGGATTGCTGAGTGGTTCTGTGATGCAGTGTTGGATCGCCTAAATGTTACAGACCTTGAGGATGTTGAAGGCCAAGATAGAAAGGCGAAGAAATTGGCTAAAGGGCGCATCACCGAGTGGATCGGTGAGCCCAACTTACTACGCCTAACGGCTCTTCGCAGCATATTTTTGGTGACTATAAATACATTTTTGAACATTTAGTTTAGCACCTAATATCTATCTATCTTAGCATATTTTAGATTACATCAAATTTTCAGTAGGAATTCTGAGTATTGAGACAATTTTCCTTAGCTTTGAAGAATTGAGGTTTTTCACTTTTGAGAAATTGGAAGTGGGTCTTTGAGATTCTTCAATTTGGACCTTTGTAAAGATGAAATTAATCGTACTCAGTTGATGGAAACACAATTTGGTAACAATTTCTATCTTTTTATGATGTCTAGCTAAAACCCCAATTCTTGAGGTGTGATTATGTGATTATGGGCTGATTTAGTTTATGGGTATTGCTAATTGTTAGTTTAAATGTTGTTTAGAAGTGATTTCAATCATTAATTGTGGTTCAATTTAAGAATTGTAGTTGCAAATACTATTCTACCTTTGTGTTTTTGGCTTACTCGAGAGAGAGGTTTTAAAACCAAGATTATTGATTGATGGTCTTTGGGTATTGGGTTATCATGGGTTCAGCTCGAGGGTGTGAATCCTAAACCCTTTTCCACACATTTAGCTCGAGAGAGTGAATGGACTAAAGCATAAGTTGTTCTTATTTTGCATGTTTGTCGATGTTCGACAGAAATCGACTTGATTCGGGATAAATTGTTCGAGAGAAAGTTTACCTCCTCTATAGCCTAGATTATTCACTAATTTAAAGCTATTTGCTAACAGTTACAATTACCTATTTGTCTACATTAGCCTATAATCGAATCACATCCCAAGAACCCATCTCATTATTGTTATTTTCGTATTGTTTTGCTGTTTTTATAGTTGATAATTAAAACCAAAACATCTTTATTTGACATTCGTGTCACCCCCTGATTTGAATTATGATTTTATTCATAAATGTCTATTCCTATGGTTGATTTGAGCATATTCACACTTGACTCTTGAATCTTAAACACGTACTACTCCCTGTGGGATTCGACCCCAACTCATTTAGTTGGGTTATTATATTGACTAACAATCGTTGACGCTTAGAACTGGATTAAGTGTCTTTGAAATGTTGTTAATCAAAATGGCGCCGCTGCCGGGGAGTGGTGTTGGTTAAGATTCTTTAGTTAAGTTGAATTTTATTCTTGTTAGTTATAGATGAATCTACTTACTTCAGTTTTGATTTGTGTTGCTGTTTTGAACAGAAGAAATGAGTGTAAAGGGAAGCAACAGTAGCCAAGTGGGCCACCAAGATGACATCGAAAACCTCAACAATGTCAATGAGCCTAATGTCAGTAACCCTCATCTAATGGGTGGAATTGGTGCCATTCGCTTGCCTCCGGCTGAAGCGAACGTTGTGTTCCACATTACAAGTACTATGTTGCAGCTCTTGCAATTGAAAGTGTTGTTTGGTGGGTTGACTTATGCGGATCCCCATGAGCATATTAGAAACTTTGTTGATGTATGTGGGTCGTTCTCCTTCAAGAACATATCCCAAGAGTCGGTCCAGTTGAGGTTGTTCCCATTTTCTTTAATGGGAGAAGCATGTAATTGGCTGGTTGAATTGCCATCAGACTCAATCACTTCATGGAAAGAGCTTGTCACTGCATTTCAAGTGCGATTTTTCCCTCCTTCAAAGATAATGATACTTCGGTATAACATTCAAAGCTTCAAGCATTTGGAGGGCGAGCCAATTCATGAGACTTGGCTATGATTCAAGAAGTTAGTGCTACAATTCCCAACTTATGGTTTGCCCGACAATGTTTTACTGCAATATTTTTACTGAAGCCTTGATTCGGTGAACAAGGGTGTAGCTGACCAACTTTCTCCGAGAGGTTTGATGCAACAACCTTACATTTTAGCAGTCCAACTTTTGGATGGTATGACCACAATTAATCGAGCTTGGTACACCCACAAAGATCAAGTCTCCCATCTCACGTTTAAATTGACCAAGGAACAGTTGGAGAAAGACCAAGAGAGGGACTAGAACATGGAAAATATTATGACACAACTTGACATTTTGTCCAAAAATGTCATGGGAGCTGATGCTAGAAGTGTCAATGATGTAGGTGTTGAGTGTGTTAACCCCGATGAGGCCAAGTTTGAAGCATTATACAACGAAGAGGTGAATTTCTAGCCAACCCAGGAGGTGGTTATAATAAAAACTACCCGAGGAAGGGTGGTAACCAAGGTTGGAGTAGGGATGAAGGTTGGAAGGATCGTGATAGAGATTGGAGGGATCGTAACCCTACTTGGAAAGAAAGAGATGGGGAGAAGGATATATATGTTCATCCCCACGAGCGCCAAAATCCCAAGGATTCCGAGGGTGGCCGATCTGAGGATATGCTGTCTCGTATTCTCAACAAGGTTGAAGGGTAGAACAAGATTTTGAAAGAGATGAAAGAAGATGTGTCGACCCTTAGCCAAACGGTTACCTCTCATTCCGTCTCTATCAAACAGTTGGAGACCTAGATGGGTCATATTTCGTCTCATTTAAACCTGAGACAACAATGGGGGTTGCCCAGTGACACTATGGCCAACCCCAAGAATGAAGTTTGAGTGAGGACTTGTGTCGTGCCACGACATTAACTAGGGCGTTGCTTGAGAGGCAACCTAAGTTTTCTTTGCTTTCTTTTTTATTTTGAAATAATAGTGTGTTGGTTGTGCAGGTTAAAGTCTGGAATGTGTTTGAAAAGTGCAGATTAGCGAGCAAAATGTCCAGTTGACAACTTGCCGAATAGGTCAGCGAGCCCGACTTGGACTGCCGTTGGACTTAGGAAATTCTAAGGTTGGAGTTTGTAAAACTCAGCGAGCCCAGGAGAAAATTGGCATGTCACCGAACAGGTTGGGGATCACGACTTTGTCCGCCGTTTGGACACCCACATTAACTGGAGGCTTGTAAAACTCTGCGAGGTAATTTCCCACTCAGCATGTCACTGAGTGGGTCGGCGAGCAAAACCTAATGTCGTCGAATGGGTGAGAACTAGACGGTTTTAAAGGCCAAAGGTTTAAACTTTCAAACTCTTTCACATTCCCATACTTTTTAACTTCCCAAACTCACACCTGAACTATTTTCTCGTATTTTTGCATTATTATCGCTTTTTAGTCATCAATTGTGTGTTCAGAGTTGGATTTCTTTGCCGCCTAGCTTTTTAAAGTATTTATTCGGCATTAAAGGTTGGTTTTCCTAACCCCGAACTCATATTCAGTGACTTTAACTCATTTACAATTGTTGTTTATCTTAATAATATGTGTTGGGCCTCTCTGATCTGTAATTGTGTGTTTGTGTGCCTATTTTAATTTGAATATCATGCCTAAAATGCCATATTGTTGATTTCCCAAAATTCCGTGCTTAAAATTGATCAAAATCTTGGAGGGTTGTGTTTTGTTGTTGTTGGGTCTAGTCGGGTGAATTTTGCGTAATCCATATTTGTGCCAAATGATGTGCTTTGCCCAATGATGGAGCGGGTGACGTCATTCTTAAGGGCTAAAGTTGTCAAATGGCCAAATTTGGCCAAACCGGGAGAAGTTTGAGTATCTCGGGGGCATGGGTCATATGGGCCTAAGCTTAATTGAACTAGTGTGTGCTTTGATTTTGTTTTCAGGGGATGCGGTGTTGAATTTGGAAGATGGGATTGAAAGTAGGAACGTTGGGCAGTTTGGCGAGCTGGATCGAGATCGCCGAACCACTCGACGGTTAGCCGAATTCCCCTATTTCACCTTTAATTTCAAGCATTTGTTAAGTTTGGGTACTGTAACTTTCGGCGAGAAGCCTGAGTTCGCCGAGTGAACTCGACGACTCGTTGAAAGTCTTTCTTGATCGCCCTTTTTGCGCCTCTAATCCTTAAAGTACACTGCAGCTTTCGGCGGGCTTGTCCTTGCTCACCGAATGCTGTCAGCAATTCACCGAAAAGTTCCTCCCATTGTCGACATGCCAATTTTTCTGAGAAATTTTGAGCTAATCCTTTCGACGACCCTGATTTGGTTCGCCAAACGGTTCGGCTAGTCTATCTGCAACTATTTTTCTGCAACTTTTCTTGAAATGAATCTAACTCTTTTTGATATTTTTTCATATATGGCTAGAACCAATCTCGACATGCCGCCTCGTAAAAGAGCATGGGGCGTAGTGATAAATGAAAGGGGCGGGGGGGAATCCTCTTAAAAAAGGCAAGACGACACCTCCCAAGGGAGGCAAGGGCAAGGGCAAGAGGCCCGTATCTGAGACCCTGAGCACAATTCCGATAGGGAAAGAGTTGAACTCTCCGAGACAGAAGATGGCCATCACCTATAGTCTAGGCGAGCGGAGATCCGTGCTAGGTCTCACCCAGACTCATCTAGAGCTCCAGCAGCCACTCCTCCTACAACTGATACAGTGCCAGCTCCAGCACCACCTGTGGCCCCAGTGCCACCAGTATAGATTCCTCCTCTCAGGCTACTCAACAAATTAAAAGCTGATGGGCTACAATTCTAGAGGAGAAACTTCTATCCACATAGGGCTTAGTGGGTAAATATTCCACTGTGAGGGACACCATCCAGTTTCACTGGTTCGAGTAGTTCACCAGACCCCGAGGCCCCTATGTTACTACATGGGTCCGGGGGTTCTACACAACATACGGTGATTTGGTACCCAAGGGCAAGAAGAAGGCCAGTGCTTTTAGACCAGTGAAGTCTATCATGGTCCGAGGAAAGTAAGTAGGGTGTAACAGTGAGTACATTATTATTGTACTCGACAGGGCTCTAGGTGCTACACTTGCATATGAGGGATTAATTATTACTCATTCCCTAGATGATTTAAAGGGTTGGCTTGCACCATTGATTTCTAATACCACCCCGAAGTGGATCGAGGTAGGAGCCCCCATCGAGAAGAAGGACCTGAATATTGCTGCTTGATACTGGTTCAGATTCATTAGCAGCTCCATCATGCTTTCCCAGAACGAGTCCATCCTCCGGCATCCTAAGGCGACCTACATTAGGTCGATCATATCCAGGATAAGCATTAACATGGGACTCATTATAGAGCAGGGGATGGACATGAGGGCCAAACATCATCAGACATCTCTTCCATACCTAGTGCTGATGACAGAGCTGTGTTGGCGTGCTAGAGTTCCTCGTGATGAGACGAGAGATATTGAGGTTACTCCCATATCCTCCACATACATTTGGCGTATAGAGGCTGAGTACACGCGGGAATAGGCTGACAGGAGGAGAGCAGCCTCGGTAGATGCATCCCAGAGGTGGACATTGACTCTATACCTGTAGAGGCACCATTTCCTACTCCGGCCTCTGGGTCTTCAGGTACCTCCACTTCCTCCCAGACTCTTGGTACTTCTACTACTCCCCAGCCGACCAAGATTACTCAGGCCATGCTCCTGAAGATGGGACACTTATCACATTCTGCGAATGTGAGGGATACTCGATTGGAGGCTGCGGTACCATGGATGATTGAGAGTGTCATCCTAGCTGCACTAACTCTCCTATGAGCATCTATTGACACTCTCACACTGAGAGTAGACAGGGGGAGACTTCGGAGGTGACAACTTTGAAAGTTGAGGTTGCAGATTTGAGGAAGAATGTGGACTACTTGAAGTCCACAGACTTCACTTCACTATTGGAGGTAGCGGATGATGTGGATTCCCCGATGACTTCTTAGATTCCTCTGGCCACCAC
This sequence comes from Solanum verrucosum, assembly GCF_900185275.1. Taxonomy (NCBI): domain Eukaryota; kingdom Viridiplantae; phylum Streptophyta; class Magnoliopsida; order Solanales; family Solanaceae; genus Solanum; species Solanum verrucosum. The sequence continues at coordinate 573,663 of NW_026020253.1, forward strand.
CGGAGACATACATCGGGATGATATAGCTGTTGATGAATCGAAGGTAGAGACCGATGAGGAGCAGATTAAGGTGAGAGAGGAGAGCATATATGGAGACCTGCAGACCTGGAGGAGACGATTGTACAGTCAGTGATTCAGACATCACTCACAGAGAAACCTATGGCAGTCCCTAGTAAATTGAGTGTTGTTGATGTCACTCCGGGCACTGATGCCTAAGTTCAGAGTGATGTACTGGGCATTGATGCCACGACAAATGGAGAGACTGTGTAGACATGACTTTTTCTTTACCTCCCTCTCTACCTTATTTTATTCACATTATATTTTATTACATTTGAGGACAAATTGCTTTTTATTTGTGGTGGGGTGAGGTATTTCAATGCCTACCTCTTGTGTTGATGATGTTCTTTGTATATATTGGATTTTGTGCTATATATTGTGTTTTGGCACTATGTTGTGGATGTTTGAGCTTGTGGCTCCTTGTTTTAATTGAAAATTGTTTTTGGACCCTTTTTAAAAAAATCCCACCTCTTGATTGTGTTTAATTGTGGTTGTTCTTGTGCAAATCTATGTATCGGTTATTATCAATACCGATGACTTGAATGGTGCTCTTAATCGAACAAACATGAATGTGCTACGATGAGGCCAAATAAAGTTACATAGATAATATGTGAACTTTTTACATCTCGTTGTGACTAGCTGATTATCGAATTGAGTCTTTTGTGATGAAAATTGCACACTAGCGAAAGTGTGGAGTCTTGTTTGACATTGGTGTCAATGCCTTGTGTGATGAGCTTACCGTGAACCATGTGTGATGACACCTAGAATTTGCCCAGTTGGTCTGGTTTACTAAGTGATGCAAGTTCTTGAAATGATCTTAGGCAACAATTTTAAAAGAGTGAAAAAATTTGACATTATACCTCTTTTGTGGCCTACCTTGTGAGTGTGTGAACATTTCCTGAACACCCTTTAAGCCATAGCCTTTTTCTAGAAGAAACTTGATGCAAATGAGACCTCCATGTATCCCTTCACCCATAATCCTCATGAAGTGTGGTTTGTTTGAATAGCCAACTTAGGCCAAAAGCCTAAGTTGGGGGTGTGGTGAAAAGAGAAGGTAAATCAAGAAGTGTAAACAAGTCCCCCTTGAATCATGGTTTTGAGAAAGATGGAACCCCTCCATACAAAAAAAAAGAAGAGTGAAAACAAAAAGAAAAAGAAAAAGAATGAAAAACTTGTGGAATAAAGTTGTGAAAGTTGCAAAACAAATAGGGTGCTCAGTATTCCATGGAAAGTGAATAATGGGTGAATTGTGAGCTTAAATGAGAATGATGAAGAAAAGGAAAGGAAGTGTTGTTCATACCACATTTCATGAGGATAAGCAGCCATTGAGCCTAAATGACCATACCTTTACACTCAACCCCGTTACAGGCCTTGAAAAGACCTTTTTGATCTTGAGTGAGCTGAAACAAGTATTGGTTGGAAAATAAGGGCAAACCTATTGGTGGAGTCATGCATGTGTTCATCTTTGTGAGTGTGGGAGTTGTTTGTGATTCCGGAGCTATAACGTGTTGAACAATTGTGTGAATACAAAATCATTCTTTGTGTGAGGGCATTTGAGTACATTTGTTGAGCTTGAACTTGCAGTTTGAAGCAAGTATTGTGAACTTAAGAATCTTTGATAATGGTGAGTCACAACTTGAATCTTTGAGTGCACAATTGATCCTTGCATAAGTAAGTTGAGTCTTATTGTGTGCGTTCTTGATTGAATCTTGTGTAGCACTGTTTGAGACATCCCTTTTGAATTGCTGAACTTGAGTTTTACTTGAGGACAAAAAGTTTAAGTTGGGGGTATTGATGAGTCCAAGATTTGGACTCATTTAGGGGTTTATTTATAATGATTTAGTGTCCTCAAATGCTTTTTTTGTGCCAATAACTTATGTAAAATAATTTCATAAGTTCATGGTATTCACAATTATGTTCCTCTTGTGTGTGCTTCTATTTCCAATAATGTTGATGTTTTGTTTGATCATAATTCTTGTAAGAATGTTGGAGATAATGTAAACTTGTTGTGACACAATAGACTTGGCCATGTACCTTTTGTTAAAATGAAAAGCATCACTACACTACCAACCACCTTCTCTCTGAAACAACTTTTTTCCTGCAGCATTTGTCCAATGGCAAGACAAGAGAGATTACCTTTTAGTCACACTACCAGCCAAACCAAATCCCTTTTTGAGTTACTTCACATTGACTTATGGGGACCATATCATGTGTCCACCTATTACAATTAGAAATACTTTATTACACTGGTAGATGACTATAGTAGGTCCACTTGGATACACCTTTTAAGTACCAAAAGCAATGCCTTACATGTTTTGGAAAATTTTATAAATATGGTGGAGAACAATTCAATACCACAGTAAAAAATGTTAGGTCAAAAAATGGCTTGGAATTTACTAGCAATGAGGCTTACCATTTCTTTTTAACCAAAGCCATCATTGATAAAAAAAAAAACATGTTCGTACACACCACAACAAAATAGTGTGGTAGAAAGAAAACATAAGTACATGCTAGATAAAGCCATAGCACTTCTGTTTCAATCTAAACTAACTCTAAGGTATTGAGGAGAATATGTTCTAGTAGCTACTCATCTCATAAATAGACTTCCCTTAAGCCATCTGAAAAATAAATGTCCCTATGAGCTGCTGTATAAAAGAAAACCAAACTATAGCCATCTTAGATCTTTTGGATGCCTTTGCTATCCCACGTGCCTAAAGTACTCATAGATAAACTTGAACCAAGAACCATCCCACATCTTTTAAGGATATCCCTTTGGAATAAAAGGTTACAAGGTAGTGAGTCTAGCTAAAAAGAGGATACATGTCTCTAGAGATGTGGTCTTTCATGAACATGTCTTCCCTTTCACTTTGTCATATGAAATAACACTTTTCCTTCTATTCTTAAGTATACTTCTTCTACTGATGATTATACTGAATTAGTCTCATGTGATAATTGTGTAAATGATCATAACGATGTGACCGATACAATTTCTACTTTTTTACCTAACCACAACACTGAACGCCACAATCCACAACCACATTTTACACTTACCATTACATCTCCAACACCACAACCTATTCCTCCCACAGTAGTGCAAAGAAAATCCCATAAAGAAAACAAAATTCCACAACACCTAAAAGATTACATTATTTCCATTCCTAGCCTAAAGACTACCAACACCTACACACAAAATTGTCCTAATGCCAACCTTTCCCTTACTGCTATAATTACCAAACACAACCATGTGTCTTCTGATGTCATTGCATCTAACAATCAAGCTCTTGTTGAGAATATTTGTCATGATAGTGAGCCATCATCATATGAGGATGCATCTGTAAGTCTTGCATGGAAGAAAGCCACGACACAAGAATTTGAGGCATTATATGCTAACAACACTTGGGACCTTGTAAGCTTACTAGCAGACAAACAAGCAATTAGATGTTGATTGGTGTACAAAGTCAAGCACAGAGCAGATGACAACATAAAAAGGTTTACGGCCAGATTAGCAGTCAAATGATATACACAATAGGATGGAATAGAATATACTAAGACTTACTCACCTGTAGTCAAGATGACCACTATGAGAACCTTAGTGGCATGTGCTGTGAAGAGAGGGTGGGGTATGATAACACTTCACTATACTTCATCCAATCCTAAGTGTAGTCGGTCGTTGATAAGTATAAACCCAACTAAGAGTTGGGGTCGATCCCACGGGGAGTGCTATGAGAAAGAATTCAATTAAGAAGTAAAAATGTGTCCTAATCGTTTGTAGAAGTAAAGATTTCGCAGCATTCAAACAAATCACAAAGTTTCAACAATTAATATCAAATGGGGGATTTGTTAAATAATTTAAGGCAAAAAAATACTTAACACGGGAAGTTAACAAGTAGAGATTAGATCTTAGGAGTGTGATCAGTCGATTGCTAATTTCGCGTAATGGGTGATTACTAGTTGCTTAAAGTTGTTGAATTTCAATGGGTAGGCTAGGTTTTGAATACAATAGTCATTTCTTAATCAACTATTGTGCTTCACGTGAGTTCTCTCGAACCTCAACAAGCATAACACATCCAAACAACCCAATTCCTTAATTAACCCTCTCTTTCAAGTTGAATTTGTAAAAACGCAATCAAATCCACTTTCTCAAGCTAGATTTTAATGACGCAATCAATACAACTAACAATCAATCATTCTACTCTATTACCTCTTTCTCAAGCAAACATAGAGAACTAAGCTAGAATTGAATTTACAACTTCAATATCTCAATTACAACATGAACAATTAATTGAACCTACTTCAAAACAACATTAAAATCATCAACTGAAAACACCAATTAGCTAATTAACACATTTAACTACATAATCACACCCCTCAGATATGTGGTTTTAACTAAGCATGGTGAAAAGCAAGAAATTATTACCAACAATGTTTTCCATTTGATTTGCTAACGATTTGCAATCCTCAAATATTGAAATCCAAGCTAAACTTACAATCTTTGAATCTCAATCCCAAACTCTTCTAAAATTGTAAAGACAATGTTCTAGAATGTAAAAACTCTCAAAAACCCAGAAGTAAACAGTGTGGGAACTCTCTCTCTTCTTTCAAAAATTGTAATTATACGTTTCCAAAATTTCCGCACGGAATCAACTTGGCGAAGTAAGTCACGATCGCCGACCAGTTCGGCGATCCACCGAGTTGTTCCTCTTCTTGCCTTTTGGCTTGACTCCTTCATCAAATTATTCTAGAACTTTTGGTGAGCTTGATCACTATCGCCGATCCTTCGGCGACATGCCGAATTTCTCAGTTGCTTGCCAAGTTGATTTTGTCCATGGGCAGTTTGCGAGCTGGAAGCCTTACTCGGCGAGTAGCCAAGTGAATTCTATGAGCACCAACTTCTCTTTTCTTCAACTTTTTCAATTTTTTCGTTCCTTCTTGCATTATAATGTCCTTGCCTCACTCAAAAGCCTTTATTGCTACATATCAACGTATTAACATTAATTATGAGCATAAAATAGGTATTGAGGACACTAAATCCTTTAATAATAAGCCCTAAATGAATTGAAATCCCAACTCATCAAAACCCCCAACTTTTACTTTTGCTTCCCCTCAAGTAAAACATAAGATCAATCAGGCCAATAGGAATGTCTACAAATAGTGCTACTTGAGACTCAACATGGATACACACGAGGTTTAATCTACACATGCAATGTTCAATTCTGCACTGAAAGTTTCAAACTAAGACTAGCCATCATCAAATAGAGTTCAAGCTCACAATGCTCACTTCAAATGCAAATTCATGCTCAACAAGAGTATTCGAATGCCCTCACACAAAGAATTATTCCATGCTCTCACAAAGCCAATCAAATATTAAATTTCAGGAATCAAATCAACTCTCACGCTCTCAATGATAAACACATGCATGATTTTACCCATAGGCATGCCCGTATTTTCTGATCAACACATCATTCGGTATATGCAGGATCACAAAGGTCTTTCAAGGCTTGTAACGTGGTTGAGGGTAAAGGTATGATCATTTTGGCTTAGTGACTTCCACCTTTATGAAGTATGGCTCAAATTTCACTTATTTCCCTTTTCTCTCATTCTTTTCATCTTCACAACTCATCTTTGGCATATTCAAGCGCATAAATTTTTTGGTATATCTCATTGGACACCCTTTTTCTTTTCACAATGCAGAATTAACACAAGTTTCATTACTTTTCTCTTGTTGCTTTTCTTTCTCTTTTTTTTTTATGGAGGGGTTCCATCTTTTTCTTCAGCACAAGTTTTCAAGGATGGATTTAACTAACTTTTTGCTCAATTTCATTCCTCATTCTTACCACACCCCCAACTTAGGCTTTTGGCCTAAGTTGGCTATTCAAACAGACCAATACTTTAAAAAGATTTTAGGTGTGGAGAACAGGGCCATTTGTGTTCATGTTTATTCCAAAGAAAACGTTAGGCTCAAATGGTGCCAAGCTAGGTTCACACACTCACAAGGTGGTCACACAAAAGGTATAGCAATTAGGTTCACTCTCAAAGATTTGTGCCTAAGGTCATTTTCATCATTCACCCAAAAATGGCCAATTGGACTAACAGAGCAAGTTCTAGATATCACCATCCACATATTTCAAGTAAAACTTACCACACAAGGCATTCAACACCATCATCGATCATGACTCTACAAGTTAAGCTCGCGTGCAACGGTCATTGTAAAAACTCATCGTGACAAATCAGTTAGTCACAATGAGATGCTAAGAGTTCACACAAGACTTATGCAACTCAAATTTCCTCGTTCGACTAGAACAACATAATGTTCATTATGAGCACTATTCAAGTCATCAATATTGGTCACAACCGACACTCAAATATACAAGAGAACATCTACAACATTCAAAAATCATGTGATCAGGAGATGGATCAATGAGATTTAAAACCCACATTCACCATTTAAACCATAACGAACGAGAAGATTCAGACACAAATAGTAGCACCAAAATAGAAAAAACAAACAAACATCCAAAATAAAACAAAAATACAATCCAAAAGGGATAGGTATCAAGATACCTACTGTCACGACCCGGGATCACCCCCTAGTCGTAACCGGCGTACTCGACCTCGAAGAGGTCTAATACAAGCCTCTTAGCATTCATTCATTGCATAGACACTAAAACCATAAGGAATTAAAAACTTTCTTTACCAAGAAAACATTTCATTAAAAAAAAAACAATAGCAAGCGGAAGACTTTCTAGACTTTATACATGATGTCTCAAAACCATCTAATACTTTAGAGTACAAAATTTGGGACCAATCCCATACACAACTTAAACAATACTAAAAAGACATAAAATAACATATGGGGTATTGTCCTCGAATATATGAGGACTCACCAAGTCTTCATCTTCAACACTTAGAAACCTATCAAATAGCCATGACATGTCACCATCTCTAAATCCCTACACTTTAGTCAAAAAGGGAAAGAAAGGGGTTAGCACAATTAAGTACTAAGTATGAAGCCATGCAAAAACATGCTAAAAGGGACGTTTATTGGAGAAACATGCTTTTATGCCATTTGGTAAAACTTCATGAAAAAAATACAAGTATAAGAGTCACAATATCCAACCATAACCAACATACAAGTAATTAACCACTTTAGCACATACTCCACACATAACCCATTCCTTCACCTTAAACCATCCACCTCAAGTAACCCTTGGACAACACTTTGTGCAATGTATGGATAGCGTCCCATACCACCATCCACACTAAAGCATTATCCTAAGGCCACCAAATGTGAACTTACCACTTATCATGCTACATATCACAAGCCATCATGCACAACTAGTACCAATGTACAACACATGAACATAATTGACAAGTAAGCCTTTTCATCATTTCTTGACCTCTATCTCAAGTTACCCAAAGCCACACTTAAGTGAAACATAAACTGACCGCCCATACAATCTCTTCATATACACCTAAGTGTTCCTAAGGGTTACCATAGATAAGGAAATTTACCATTACAATATAACATACTAAGTCAATGTTCACATATAAAACCATAGCCAACCGTATACATACTCAACGTATATTCATATACAACCCATGCTTAACTTTAAAGGAACACATGTCATTTCATTACCATAGGACCTCTACCTAATATAACCTTAAGATACACTTGAGTAAGACAAGAAGTGACCGCCCATACAACCTCTTCAAGCACACTTAAGTGTTCCTCAAGATTACCTTAGATAAGGACATTTCCTTTACAACATAACATCAATAGACCAACATTCTTTAAGAAACCATTTTTTTTTGGAGACATTCAAGCACATAAGGGGACTTTCACATAATAGTCGTTAGACTTAAGGAACTCACTTTAGTATCTTCAAAGCCTACTCGTGCCATGTGTAGATGGCATCCCATACTACTACCTACACGTTGTAGAACCTATCCGATAACTAGAGTGCACATCCCACATGATGGGAATAGGCATAACCGACATAGACCATACTAGCTAGGTATGGAATCCGGAGTCTATCCTACTCCGTGGAGGTTGCTCTACTTGCCAAAGGTAGAACTAGTAAGCAACCCATGTAGGCACATGGTTTAGGGGATGTCCAAGGAAGTTCATTGTGCCTAATCTCATACTCAACTAGGCCACCTTCCTAACCACATCCACTCGGTGCTAGCCTTGTTTCCCATAGAGTATTCAATCACATATGTACTTAGAGAAGGTTCCTTTTCTAGTTCAACCAACTCATAGTACCTCTTCCCAAGAAAGGCCCCATTTCTTAGTTATGGCCAATCAAGGTTCATAAGGATAGCTCATTAAATCCCCCTGGAAGGGTGCCTTAGGCCTACCAATTTTTCATTAAGGGTGCATTAAGACTGCCGGTCCAAGGTTCATCATTTCACACATGAGAAGGGTTACCACCATTAGGTCTACCGATTTCATGGTTTTACATTTACTTAGGAAAGCTAGACTTATGAAAGGGCACCATTTCTTAGTTTTGCCGATTCAAGTCTTGGCCTAGAATTCCTCTTTTAGCATTTATAGAAAGGGCACCATTTCTTAGTTCTACCCATTTCACACATTCATGCATTCAAGACTTTAAGTAACAAGGAGGGACACTTTAGTCTACCAACCAAGTCACAACATTTTCATTTAAGGATACTTCATAATCCAACATCATTTCATATATACATTATGAGAAATCATACTTTAACTCACAATGCTATCCACTTTACATAGGATCATCACAAGATCACATAAAACTCATTCACATCATACCTTCACATATAGCTTCATATAAAACTCATTCACATCATACCTTCACATATAGCTTCACATAAAACTTTACATATAGCTTCATATAGGACTTTACATATAGCCTCATTCATATATAATAATATAACAATACAATAACACTCATATAATGCCCTTCATGGCCTCAATTCACAATAATACCACACAAGAACAAGATATAACACTTCCACCAAAGGTGGATTCAACCTACCAACAACAATTAATTCAATAAAGAGAGTTCAAGTTTTCTTACCATAATTCAAAGCCATAGCCAAAATCACCAAAAATCCAAGCAATCACCAATACTTCACTCATAAGGCTTACCACCCTTAATTCACCCATTATCAACAATTAATCATGAATAAACATTAAACAACACAAGAGATATCAATACAATTCACTTTACATATAATTCCATCAACTTTGAATTTATAGAAATAGACCCACTTCATAAACACATTTTGGGGTTTTGTATAATACAAGGATTCATGGAGTTTTTCATCTTAAAACATCAAATAAACATCAATAATATCATAACTTATCATTTGAAATCATTTCATGCAAGAACCCATGAGTTTGAGTAGAAATTAGGCTTTTTCACAAACTTTGGAAAAGTTGAAAACCATTTGAAATTGGCTCTAGGGTGATAGCTTGCCCTAGATAAAGAAATCCCATACCTTTACTAAGATTCCCCAAGAAATTTGATGAAGAAAACGTCTTGCATCCACAACCCTAGCTCCCACTTCTTCTACTTCTTTCTCTCTTCTTCTCTTCTTCACTCAAGAACCCTAACTCTTACTCTTTTAAAATGGAACAAAAATGATCCACAATCAGCCTAACACAACAATATAACCTCAAAAGAAATGATTTGTGAAAAGACCAAAATGCCCTTAAATTTCCGGACGGACTCCCTGCCAACTGCCCAACTTTCAAAGGGCATAACTCGCTCATACGAACTCGGAATCGAGCAAAATTGGTGGCGTTGGAAAGATCGTTCCAAGGGCTTTCCAAACATAACTGGAACTACTCTTGGATCATCCTGAGCTAGGAGTTATGACTGCTCAAAGTTGGCCAAAAACTCACTGATTTCCACACTTGGACGAATTTCCAGATTCTGAATTTTTTTCCAAAAATGACTACTTCCAATTTCAAGCTTCTTCATATTCATTTTAAATTTTCGGATGTTACACCTACACCCCAGAAAAAGAACTAAATAGTGTCCTCAATGTAAAAGAAAATAGATGTCTCAAAAGTAAATAAAAGTGCAGATAAGCCTGAGGTGAACTCTGTGAAGCTGGCGTGGGGATCAATGCCCAACTCATCTCCTACACTTGATGGCTATGCAAAGATCCCCTGCGTGGGCTTAGACCCACTCGAGAAAATCATGGATGTGTCACACAAAGAAGCCTCCGTCACCATCTGGACCATGGCACCCTCCAAGTCCTCAAGACTATCATACATAGCCTCATCATGAGCCTGTAGATCCTCTTTATATGTCTCATTTGCATCGGTCTCCCCATCATCCTCAACTGCAGCTATTTGGTCACGGGAGCCCCAGGAATCTCAGAAATAATAGAAATATCGGAACATGGTGCCTCAGGAATATCAACTCCACCCCATAGCATAGAGATGTCTGTGGACTTCAGCTCATCCACATCACGTCAGAGTCCAATAATATCAGCCTTCAAGGCTGTCAAATCAGTGGCTTGTCGGTCACTTCGCTAACATGCCTCCATCCTAGCATTCAGGGCATCTAGAGTTTTTCCATAGGCCATGATCAACTCGCGATGTCCCTATAACTCCTCTCGGATTGGAGCAAGTGCAGCCTCAATAGCTTTCTCGATCATAGAGAAAACAACTGCCTCAACTCTAGAAGTGTGCACATCAACCGATGGGCAAGGTGGCCCATTTAATATAACATGGACTGTGTCAATAGGGGATGGGAGACACCAACAAATAGCAGGGATGGAAGATCTAGGCATACCTATCGGCTCACCGGCCAAAGTAGGAAGAGTCGTATCAGTCTCCATAGCCTCTAAATCGACAGTTAGGGATGTATCCATCGGTGTTCTCCTTCTCCACTCAGACTCATCCTTTATATACTCGAACTCAATCATCCTGAAGTTAGAAGATGAGGCAGGAGTCACCTCAATATCGGTCTTCGCCAAAAAGGCACTCCAGCCTAGCGACACAGATTGCTAGTGAGAACCAGAAAAGGCAACGAGGTCTGACTCTATTTGGCCCTCATGGCCATCTCCTGAGCAATAATGGAACCCAAGTTTAGCCTCTCCCGATCAATAACGCACCCCAGAAGTGCATCATTTAGATGTCGGACGATGGACTCATTTTGGGATGGCATCAAGGTGCTGCTGATGAAACTGAACCAATACCTAGCAGCCACATTCAAAACACTCTTTTCAATCGAGACCCCGACTCTATCCATAAGGGTGTAGCATCATAAAGAAATAGGGCCAACCACCCTTCCAAGTGATCTAACGACTTGGTCTTGATCTGAGTAGTCAAAGTGTGGATTATCCGGACTGTACAAGCAAGCAAATCATTTATGTTCATCTCACTACATTTAACTTTCTTCCTACGCACCTCAACAAACTCTAACGGTGTTTCTGACCCAGCTTTCTTCTTATTTTTTGTGAGTAACTGTGCATAACTCTCATAGAACTCTCTGACCTAAGTAGACACGTATGGATTCCAGGGATTTGTATACTTCTCAAATTTATGAAACCGGAGTGTCTCCCACATTGCTAGATATTTGTCCACTACACATCCTGTGGACAACCTATTCTCTTACAAAATTGTCTATATACCAGTGGCCTTCAACCAGTTGATAGAGCGTGGCAGAGGTGCTTGGCCGGAGGCACTCGTGGTGCATGTTCTGCTGCCTGTGCTGGAGGTGGTGGAGGTGTCGATAGTGCCAGAAGTCGTGCTGGATCATAATGTTCTTTGAATATCAACGTCTTTGTTTCAGTGTATGGTCATCTGCTGGCACTGAATCATAAATTAGAGTCCTAGACCCCGCATCATCCTCACTCTCAAAATTAGATGTGGTGAGGTGGTTGGAATAAACACCCATGCTATCAGAGCTGGAACTGCTTAAGTTGGGTTCCGCTAGTTGCTTTCCCTTTTCCCAACCACTTGCTTGAGTGGGTCGATGTCTAGTAGATCGAGGAGGTGCAACCTCCACAACAATGACAACCCCTTTTGCCTTTTTCCAGGGTGGCGGACCCTTTCCTGGAACTTACGGTCTAGCCATATCTGTCAAGATGAGCAAACAAGACGAATTTGCTTGCAAAGGATTAGTGAAACAACAATTCTCAACAAGTTGTAGGAAAACTCGTCAACCCAATCGGTGAGTCACAAATATCATTCGGCGAGAAAGAAATGGCTCACCGAAAGTAACATAACACAAAAGCAACAATTCAGCACAAATCGGCGAGGAAAAAAGTCATTCGGCGAGGCAAAAGTGGCTTGCCAAAAATCACAGAATAAATTTACAAAAACTAGGCTTCAAGAAGGCAAGGTTAAGACTATTCAGTGAGGCACCGAGTCAACTCGGTGAGCACATGCGTATCACTGAAATTCACAGAACAATTTAGCACTAATTCATATCAAGTAGGCGATGGAGAGGTCATTCAGCGAACTGCAGACTTAGCTTGCCAAATGTCTCGATGTGTCAAATCTCAATCCAATTTTTCAAATTTTTGACCATCAACCTACGAAAAATGCAATTCAAACACAATCCCACGCAATTGAAGACTACCCACTATGCAATTTTAAGTTAGGGTACTCAGACTTCCCCCAATTAATTCAAATTCAACCACCACAACGACTTTGCCCTTAAGAATGACGTCACCCAATCCATCATTGGGCAAAATCAAGTAGTTCGGTTGAAATCGGGTTACTCAAACATCACCCACACTAAACCCAACATATTACAACCACAGTTCAAGCAATTTCACAATCAAAATCAACTAAATTTTGCTAAACACAAAATCTAATATTCTTGATTACAAAATAATGTTCAACAAGCGATTAGACATACAATCGAAGCATAAAATAGATCCATTACTTCCTCAATAGCATGCTCAAAATAAATCATGTAATTAAAGGAAGATACGGGACACCAACCTCAGATGCAGACAAGAACAAAACAAAGGCAAGGAGGAAAAGGGTAGCAATGCGATAAGTTTTGATCACATAGAGACACCCATGAAAATTCAAGGAAAAACTAAAATCTAAAGTGCGATTGTGAGAGTGGAAGGGTAAAAAAGTTCAAAATAATGAAAGGTTTTGAATTTAAAATGGTTGGAAGGCCATGATCCTTTCAGTTCGCGCCTAATTGGGTGATGGTCACTAACTTTACTGAACCACTCGCTGAAGTTATCAGAATGTTAGCCATTCAGTTGGTTCAAAGGGCGATCAATGTCGGGCTCGTCAAGCTTATCGGTGATTCGCTGAGTGGGTTATGAGCTCGCTCATTTGCCTTTTTATCCCAAACTTTGAATTTTGACCTGCACATCCAACAATCGTTATTCAAATAACACGAAGTAAAATTTGGGTTGCCTCCCAAGAAGCGCCTTATATAACATCGTGACACGACGTGGTCATGGGATTATGCCTCATTTTTTGAGTTCTTCAAAGTATCATTTGGGAGACCTCATTTCGATCTTGGATTTAAATGAGTCAAGATCTGACCCATCTGTGTTTCTAGGTGCTCAATGGATACCTAGTGTGATGTGACTATTTGGTTAAGAGAAGAGACATCATCTTTTATCTCCTTGAGCACTTTGTCCGATCTTTCCACCTTATTCAAGATACGAGCAAGCATATCCTCGATCCGAAAGCTTTTAGGATCAGCCCTTGGTTCTTTCAGCTTTTGACGTTTATGAGGGGGCACATAGCTATTTTTGTCCCCATATTGTGCCCCGGTCACGCCATTCAAGATCTTGTCTCTCCAACCATCATCATGATATCTATTCCAACCCTGATTTCCGCCCGGCCTTGGATAGCTCGGAAGAGAACCCCCCGCTTGGCTTGCCAAGAAATACACTTCTACATTGTACATGGCCTCAAAGTGTGATTCATCAGGGTTTACACCACTATTAGTATCGACCACATTTACAGCGTTGTAACCATTTCCCATGACATGTTTCGCAATAGGTTCATTTAGGTCATCATCTTGGCCATGTTTTCATCTCTCTATTGGTTTTTTTCCACTTATTCCTTTGTCAGCCCAAGATTCAAAGGAGACATCTGATCTTCTCTTGTGCACCATGCACGATTAATTTTTGTCATCTCATCAAGGAGGACTGATGCTGTGTCAAATGATTATCTCAAGATTCCACCTCTAATGAGTTGGTCTGCAATACCTTTGTTAACAGTGTCAAGACTCCGATAGAAATATTGCAATAACACATTCTACGGTAGCCCATGAGTTGGAAATTGGAGCAACAACTTTTGGAACCTCAATCATGTCTCATGAATAGGTTCGCCATCAATACGCTTGAAGTTCTGAATATTATCCCTCAACTTAACCATCTTCGAAGGAGGGAAAACCCTTTCATAAAACACCTCTGAGAGCTCCTCCCAAGAAGTAATTGAATTTTTTGGTAGTTCGGTCAACCACTTCGTTGCTTTCTTTCCATTAGAGAAAAGGGGAACAAACGGAGTCGGACTGACTCTTGAGTGATGTTCTTCAAAGGAAAATGGCTCACACACATATACGAAGTTTTGAAAGTCGTCATGAGGGTCCCCATGAGCAAGTCCTCCAAAGAGACCCTTCATTTGCAATAGCTGCAACATTGTGCTGGTCACATGAAACACCGCCTTGCCCACAGTTCGAGGCAATCAAATAGGACCCACACTTCCCAACTGATCCTTATTGACCTCATGTAAATTCCCGATATCATCATTGTTCCCAAGTTGACTTGCGTTACTCCCATTTACACTCATTTTTTCACCTATTTTAGAGCAGCCAACAAGAACACAAATAAGATAAAAATATCTAGGAGAAAGCACCTAAAAATTTCCCTATGCCCATCTACAATCATCCTGAATATCAAGATATTTTACTCACTTATCAAAGAAGCGTAATCAATGGCAGTTTTAAACATGTCAACATAGAGAAACTTTTAAATCGTCCTTTATGAAAAGGGTTTCAGGAACAATTATATCAACAGTGGGCTCAAAAGACATTATATCGCTCCTTTTACCTTTCTTTAGGCCACACTTAAGAAGGAAACCTCTGACAAAACTAAAAGAAGATGAAGAAATGATAAATGAGTTCGGATAATAAAAGATAATAATATATGAAGTTCAATAGAATAAAATATTAAAGGATCTGAAAGAATGGAGAAGGAATTCAAGGGAAATAGAGAGAGTTTGGAGAAATTGTGAAAGGTTAGAATGAGAATGAAAGTCACAATTCAGAAGCAAAAGGAGAGGAGTCATGATTGCCTTGAATAAGGAGTCATTCTAGATCCAACAGACATAACACATATGGCGAGCACATTAAATGTAGTGAGGGCCAACATCTTTTCATATTACTTAAGACATTCTTGGGTTGAACTTCTCATCAGAATCTTTGAAGATTATTATGATTTCCATCCATGCCTGATATCATAAAAAAACATAGGGACTATGCATATTGGGGAAAAATGAGCTTGTACATATGGAATAATAAAAGGTGAAAACATCACACCACCAGAAAATGCTCAAGGAATTTAGTTTGGTGAAGTGAAATCGTCTTAAAGATGAGGTCGAGAAAGTTTGGTCTTAATTGGATTCTGAAGTCACAAGAATGATTGTCATCGAGAGAAAAAATGGGAACTAAGACAAGAAAGGACTCGTGTCCCGATGATGTGGCAAAAAGGACAAAAAGGATGAATACACTAGATATGATTGTAAAATACTCTGACCACATCATAGGATTATTAGTTGGCACAACTAATGACATTTAAACATGGACAACATCTATTAGCCATAGTACTATAGTGGAGCTTTTCAATTGGATGATTAACTTCCTTTGTAACCAATAAACAATAGTTTTTTTCTTTTATCTTTTTGAATAGAAGTGGTCCAAGAAGTTTATACTAGTCTAGCCTATCACATGCCCATTTTGAAAATTAAAAGAAAAAACCAACCAAAGAAAACTAAAGGACAAATACTAGATGGTATGCAACTCAGAAGCTAGATCCATAATTAGGAAAGTTCTCGATCCCATTCTACCTTTTTAGAAGATAAAGCTCAATTGAAATCTAGAGCTTGTTGAAGTTTTCACTCTACCTCACTTTGACAATTTCTTTTCCTCTTTGTTGTCCCTCTCCTTACTCTATATGTGATTTTGAATGATAAATAGTTGAAAATTATCTTTTCAAGAGCGTCAGCTTCGATGGACGGAGCTCCTCCTAACTCCTTTTCTTGGCTCTCATTCTGGTGGCGATCTAAGTTTATTCCTCAAAGCTTCATAGCATCAAACAAGTATACTTCTTGATCTTCCAGTTCATTATCTTATTCTTCAGTTTGGACTTTAATGGGTTGAATCTCACATGAAGATTACTACCAACATCCAAATTCTATCCTTGTGTAAAAAGTAATAAACCTATTTTGCTTGTGATTTATCTATTTGCTTGGGGATGGTCTTGGACTTGGAGATGGTGGCACTAGCTTAAAATGGATGAATACAACTCTTACCTCTTTTGAGTCTTCGAACTATCCTTAAATGGACACCTTAAAGCGCTCACCAGATGCGTAGCACTGAACCAAACGATAAATCTTCTGACTCTAGACAAATGATATAGTTGTGTATCATATGATTAGTCTTATAGTCATCTCCTAATAATAGTACCTCTGTTTGTGATTAGTAATATGTACATGTTAGGAATTATGTATTAATGGATCTATCTGCTTAATCCTCATTTGGAATGTTGATGTTTGTCTTAGTTTATAATCTTGTTGCATGCAGTTGGTTGATGAGTTGGTATTTTACCAATTCATTTTACTCAAATTCATGAATTATTGTCATGTCTTAATGCTAATTGAAGAGATTTTAGGCCCTAGTTCTCCTGTATGTCGGCATTCCATAGAAAAAGCAAGTTTGATGGATTTGAAGTTGAAAATCACTGAAGCACACCGATGAAGAAAATGACGTCTCGTAGGAACCAAAACGCGTCTCACTACCTCAACATCATCATGAATGGAGCAAGGCTACTTCAATATCAACGCTGCAATTGGCGTGACACAATGATTGATCAACAATTCGCTAACACCAATAGAGATGCCCCAATGAGAAATGAAGGTCAAAGCGAGGAAATGATTGGCGCTCCACAATTTTGTATCAAAATTTGTCGATCCAGCGCAAGTTTGAAGATAGAAGCTAAAGGGAAAAATTGCAATTAAGGAAAGTAGTACTTTATTTGGGAGGTGCAAGGATAGAGTCGAGATTTGAGTAATTATTCACCATTATCATGTTCCCAATTAGGGATAGTGAAGAGAGATCTCTTTTTTGTGAAAGAAGATATTCATAGAGTAAAGTGAAGAACTTCTTAGCTTGTAGAGGAAGAAACCTCATATTAATGGCACTCTGAGTTTGGATTTTAGGTTTTGTTAATCATATTATCTTGGAATGGAGATAACCTATATGAGTATTGTCTCTATTTCTTCTGTTATGAGCAACTAATTTTTTAGCTAGGGGTGTGTGAGCTATATGGGGGTGTCCGAATTAATATTGTTTAATCAGCTCTAAAATTGATTGCATGACATAAATCTATAGACTTCTTGATGTTTTAATCTAAAAATTAGTGGTTGCAAATATTGATTGAGCTCTATAACACCATTTTGGCTTGGGAAATCAAAATGGAGTTGGGTAAGACTCAATAGTGAGAACTTGTTGAAATTACGAAATTACTTTATGGATTCGAGCAAAGGATGGGATAATATGAGTAATTTCTCATTTAATGATATGAGCAAGGTTAGTCTATCTACTCAAGTAATGTTTGTTTTTTTGTTTGAAGGGATCTTGGAGTTTTAGAGAATCCAAGGAATATACATTTGGAAGTTTGGGAGAATATCAAAGTGTAGCATATAGACCAAACACTATTTGTGTGTAAATGATTTTACTATAGATAATATTTGTCTATTTGAGTTGAAACCCAAATCGCTATGCAACACCTCTAATCCTTTCCAAACTTGGTTAAACATATTTGTGTTGATTCCCTATTTTATAACTTAACGTTGGCGAATTTTAGTTGTAACTAACCCCCCCCCCTCCCAAATTTATATATGCATGCTTGTTGACAATTTAATTTGCTAGTTTGTTTCGAGTTGTGAAATCAATTGAAGGTAATCCCATCTTGTAATTCTTGTGGTTCGATCCCCACCACTAAAGTTGGGTAATTTTTTGCATACAACCTCCTATCCCTGAAAATGGGATGTAATTGAGTGTTTATAATGAAATGGCGTCGTTGCTAAGGACTAGTTAACTATTGTCTTTTGTTGATTTCTAGATTCAAACTTATATGCATTTTGTGTTATTACTACTTGGTGTTTTGTGTTGCTGGAGCAATTCACTTACCACCGGAGGGAGGGATTGTTGTGTTTCAAGTGCCAAGTTCAATTGTTCATCTACTATAAATGATGGGACTATTCGTAGGCAAAGCAGTAGAAGATGCAAACCAATACTTGAGAAATTTTGTGGAAGTTTATCTCCCTTTCAAGATGCGAAACATGAGTCAAGAATCTGTCCAGCTAAGGTTGTTCCCACTCTCATTGATCGGAAAAGCTACCACATGGCTTGGAGAATTTCCCCAAGGGTTGATTATGACTTGGGATGAATTAATGACTGCCTTTCTCGAGATATTATATCCACCCTTAAAGATGTCAAAATTGAGGGATGAGATAAATAACTTTGAACAAAAGTGAGGAAAAGCTATACACGAAGTGTCGCTGAGGTAGGTTGTCTGATCAAGTTTTACTCCAAATTTTCTACCATGTATTGAATGAGGTGAATCAAGGAGTAGTAAATAATTTGGTTAGAGGTTCCTTCACGAACTTTACCTACCCTCAACCTACCATCTCTCTTAATCAAATGGCAAAAATCATTATGGCATGGCATACTCGAGATAGGGTAAAAGGTGGTAGTGTCATTAACTCAACAATGACAAACAAGATGAGAAATAAAGAGGGGGAGCGAGATGATCAAATGGATAAGGTAATGACAAGTATTGACCTCCTCGTAGAAAAACACATAATGTGCACTAGAGCTAAAAGTGTAAATTCCATTGGAGCACAAATTACAACTTTTTTCGAATAGGAAGTTTCGTATGCCTCATTTGATGAGGTTGTTAGATATTTGGTAAACCAAGGGTTGGGTTTTTGGCCATGATACCAAGCAACCAACCAAGGTCTTTGGCATCCTTCGAAAGAGATTCAAGGTTAGAGAGATCTAGATGGTCAATGGAGAGACCAAGAAAGACAATGGTGTGAGCAATATAGAGCTAGAGAAGATGATATGTACAACCATCAGACTTCGAAATCCATATGTACCTCCCCAAAAATCTGATTCTCCCCAAAACCAAGCAAGTATGAGTGACCTTGCTGGATCAAACATTGAAGAGATGTTGAACCAAGTTCTAAAAAGGATTATGTCTACCGACAACTAGGAACTCAAGCTGATGTTTCTAATTTGACTCAAAACATTATATCTCACTCTTCTTCAATCAAGAACTTGGAGACCCCTAATGAACCATTTATCAATTAAAATGAATCCAAGAGACAAAGGCACACTCCCAAGCTACACTCTCCCAAACCTAAAAAATGATGTCTATTGTATGGAAATAGTCACAAGTAGTGGAAAAGTGCTTGAAGATGCCAAGGTTGCACCAAATAAAAATGCTAATGAAAATTTTTATGATGGGGTAAAGCCTAGTGCACCCATCCACATTGTGATTGATGAAGAACTGTCCAAGCAGAGCAATGTGAATGTTGGTGGAAAAAAGGGGATTGATCCTCTTAAAGTGATGGTTGATGTAGAAACAAGGAATAAATCCACTAAAGGCAATGGGCCTAAATGTCCCCCTCAGTATTCTCAAACAGTGATAAAGAAGAAGGAAGATGAGCATTTCCAGAAGTTTGTAAATCAGCTCAACAAATTGTCGGTGAATATGCCACTAATTGATGCTCTGTTGTAAATGTCGGGGTACTCAAAATTTATGAAGGATATGCTACAACAAAAAGATTAAATGTGAGCACAATTGAAATGTATCGCCATTGCAACGTTGTGATGGTAAGTTCATTGGCCACAAAGAAAGAGGATCCGGGAGCTTTTACCATTTCGTGCACCATAGGGTGCACAGATTTGAAAAAACCTTATGTTATTTGGGGGTAAGTATCAAATTGATGCATCTTTTGATTTTCAAGAAGTCAGGTCTCGAGAATCCCAAGCCCGCTCCTATGAGGTTGTTAATGGCAGATTGATTTATCAAGAAATTGGTTAGTATACTATCTGATGTGTCAGTAAAAGTAGACAGGTTTGTCTTTTCGGTGTATTTTTTATAGCTTGATTAGGATGTGGACCTGAAGTGCTTATCATTTTGGGTAGACAATTTCTCGCTATAGGACGAGAAATTGTTGATGTGGAGCTTGGAGAGCTCCAATTTAGAATTGGTGATGAATCAGTGAAGTTCAAGGTGGGCATACCTACAAGCCCCCTGATAAGTGCAAGGTAGTATCCATGAAGGAATCCAAGGATGAGCTGGTGAAAGATCCATGAGAAGAAGAAATGCCACCCGATATCGGGAAATTTTGAGGTACTTGCGTCGTGTCGCAACGTTAAAATCAAGCGCTTCTTAGGAGGCAACTCAAGTGTTTTTATTTATTTCGTTTTTACTTCACTTTTTTTTATTTTTGGTGTGTTTTTAGAGGTGAAAACATACCTAGAAACACTTAGTTATGACCCCAAAAGAAAACTCAGAAGGCAAATCAAATAATTGCTCCTTTCATGCCTTATTATGACCCAAAATAATCTTGCAAATATATTATGCAATTCCCAAAAAGTAAATTTTGGAGGAATTATAGCCAAAAGTACATCGACGGAAATTCTCTGTAATACAGCATTCATAAACACTTCCTTACCACCATAGGATAGCATGTTACCTTTCCATGCTTGAAGCTTAACTTTCACTTTCCTTATCAGGGATAGTACTCCTTTCTCTTTCTAACATTAGCTTTTGGACAACCTAGATAATTCATAGGGATGTCCTCTTGTAATGCTAGTACATTCTTCCACCAAATGAAAGTGTATAGAAGCTTCATTTTGATGCAATTAAAAGCGCTCTTGGTCTTATTTACCTTCTGACCAGATTATTGTTCATAGTCCTGCAGGATAAATATTATCTTCCTTACGGGGTATTTATTGGTTGCAACAAAAATGATAGTATCATCTGCATAAGAAAATTGATTTAGATTTTTACTTCATTTATGGAATCTATAACCTACAAATTTCCTATCCTCAAATAAAGAGTTTAGACCTCGGCTGATATGATGAATAAGGTTGGAGATAGTGGATTCCCTTGCTTCATACTTCTAGTAAAATTGAAAAATCCATATTGTCTATTAATAAGAATTCAATACCAGTTGTTAAAAATCAACCTACATATCAAATCAACAAAAATATTTGAGAAACTCATCTTTCTTAAGACCTTCATAAGAAAAAAAACCATGACACCCTATCATAGGCTTTTGACATATTAAGCTTAATGACCACATTAGCTTGGTTACCTTTCTTCCATATATTTGTAACAATCTCCTGAGTGAGAAGTACATTCTTAATGATACATTTGCCTTTTGACAAACCCTAATTGGTTACTGGAAATTAATCTCAGGAGTAAATCCTCTGGCCTATCATGTATAATCCTTGACATAATCTTGTTAATAAAGTTACTCAAACTTATTGGCCTCATATCTGAGAAGGATTGCACATGTTCCTTCTTTGGTGGGAGAATCATATTTGTAAGGGTTATGGATTTGGTAATGTGTTGCCATTAAAAAAATACTTCAACCATCCTCACAATATCATCCCCAATAATATCCAAACAACTTTGATAGAACATTCACGTCAACCCATCAGGACCACTGGTACTATCCCCATTTAATTTAAAAACTACATTTTGAACTTTTGCCGAGTCTGAAGTTTTACATAAATTTAAATTCTCCTCAGTACTGATGGTTTCTGGGATGTTCTTTTAAGTGTGTAAATTTTGTAGCATCTCTCTCCTAAGTGAATTGTTTATGAAAGAAGTCAATAGACTCTGTGGCAATATCTTCCTGCTCTTCCAGTAAAATGCTCTAATTGTTTGAATCCTCTGTATCTGTAGTCTCTTCCTTCTATCTTTCACAAGACTGTAAAAAAAATCTTATATTTCTTTCAAAAATTAAAAAAAATTCATACCCTGCCTTCTATTGCCAAAAAAATTCTTCTAAATGAAGATATTTTTTTAACTCTCTCATTTAGTTCTTTGCATTACAACCCTATTTTCAGTGAAGGATTACCTTCAAAAGACTTCCCTTAATTACGGCTATAGTGAAGGATTACCATCAAAAGACTTCCCTTAATTACGACTATATCCTCTCTAATCACAAGTTGTTTGATAATATCCCCCATTTTGATAGTCTAGTTTTAACATTCTTGATTTTTTCCTTGAATTTCAAAAAGTGGTTTTCAGATACATTACTCCTCCAATTTTTGCTAACCACCTCTGGATACAGTAGAATTTGAGAAACCTAAATGTTTTCTTTTGTCTGGACACTTTTGCCTCACAAGGGAGCAACATTGGAGCATGGTCAGATCCAGTTCTAGGGAGATCTTCTACTTCTATGTGGTTAAAGTAATCATGAATTTCTTGGTTTATGAGAATCCTATCTAATCTTTCAAAAAATACAATCATTTTCAGCTTTCCCATTCCACCAAGTGAAAACACTTCCTTTAAACATAACATTTGTGAGGTCACATGATACAATAAAACAATGTAAGTCTTCAGGATTAGCATCAAGAACATGAAGACCTCCTACTTTCTCTTCCTCATTCAGCAATACATTGAAATCACCTCCTATTAGCCAATGTCTATTCATATCATCAGCCAACTGATATAATTTTTCCACATATTTAACCTTAGCCCTTGATAAGGATTCCAATTGGGGATGAAACCAATTGAAATAAAATGCAAAATTAAACAACACAAAAGTAAGATAGATTAGAAATAATAGATGAGAAAGGAATAAAGAAAGGCTAATTGAATAAACAATCAACCAAGGAAGAAGAGAAACTTGAATTCGGAAAGAAAAAAAAACTAAAATTGTAATCCACAAATGAGCAATCTCAAGTGAAATCAAGATTAAGAACCTAAATCAAAAATGGGAATCCACCCATCACTAATGTAGATTAAGCTACACTAAGCTAGACTAACCTAAAAGAGATTCCACCCTTAAACTACACTCTTGAAAGAGTTTGTTCATTTAACATTCAAAATACATATAGTCTTAGTCTTCCACAATGAAAAACACTACTATTTATACTAATAAAATAAAGAAGACACTTTCTTTACAATTTTACCACTAATGAGATAAATGCCTTGTTTGGTTGCCTTTTTTTGTGAATTCTTGAAATTATGAGATGACCATTTGCACAAATGGCCTTTTTCTTCTTTCTCTTCACTTTGATGGACCTTCCACGCACTGTATGTCTTTACTTTTTACCATCAAGCTCCTCTAAAGCTTTTACACTATCCATGTCGTTAGCGTCCTCCCTTTCTTAAAAAGGATTCGTCCTCGAATTCAAACCTTGCAAAACCAAGGATAAACAACAAATATATCCTCATAGCATGAGGGTTAGTACAAGGGTTACCACAAAAAGCATTACACCAAGGAGACTCAATCTCAAGGAACAATCAAGTATCATTTATTATCATGACTAATAAGCCCATAGATGGAGAAAAAAGAAATTAGTTATTCCTCACATCAAAAGGATAATACCACCAAAAATATGACATTACTACAAGCTCAAATACTCCCAAACACTCGCCGGGGTCAAAATGATAGTAGGTCCACATAATGGGGTCATACAAACAAGTATAGACCTCAAAGACACCCCGACCCAAATGCAATGCACATTTAAGACAATATATGAGACTCATCATATGTAAAGAGATAGTAGAGAAACGTGTCATGCACATTGGGGTCATCTAAGGTGTTCCTATTTTCAAGATCACAACTAGGTTCAAGGATCCTAGCACTCATTACATCACAATATGGAACACACAAAGACAACATGACGAATTTAAGATAAACTTCAACTTCTCTTGACAAATATATCCTACCCTCATAAGATGCACAATCAACAAGATCATATGCAAAGAGATACTGAAGAAAGGGGGTTAGGAAACTACCATTTCCCATACACAATGTAGGCCCTTCAAGTGGATTGATTGTAAACCCTCAAGAAGTACTTTCCATCATAGAGAAATGTGCCAACAAGTTCACCCAAACTATGCTTGTCATCTTGACCAAGCATCACTACACAAGTGCCACAATTCAACTCATTTTCGAGGTCAAATGGAAAGAAAATCCATGAACATGGATCAAGTACACTCTTTTTTGCCCGGTTAGCACTCTTATCTTCTAAAAACATACTCTACTCAAAAAAGTGAGCATCATCATATGCAAACAAGTAGTAGAGAAAGGTGTCACATAAATGAACTTCAATCAAGGTGTTCCCAAGTTTAGCCTCCACTTTATATACTAAAGAATCACAACTCATATGAAGAATTGGAACACACAAGGAAGAAGTAACGATTAACACATAAGCATCACATTTCATCTTAACACTACCCTCTCCAATAAATGTACTATCATCTTCAAAAAAGAGATTTACATCTTTGGAAAGTGTGTCATCACACCATAGTGGATTCTCAAACAATTGATAACCTCCTAGAGTGGCTACAGTTCCAACATTATAAGGCATTTCACTATGCACACTCTCAAGATTCATGACATCATCAAACAAGAGATTATCCCTAAACAAACATTCTACATCAAGGTTCTCTTGAGAAAAAATAAGAAATGGTGTTAAGGTCTAAGTATTCATTCAAATCATTAATGTCAACACTAGGTGGACACAAATCGATCTTTCTATAAGAATCAACTTAGTCATCAATATGATCAAATAGTGTAGCATCACTTTCATTGCATGACAATGCACCCTCATTCAAGCTATAAGTGTCAACACTAGGTAAACACAAATCGACCTGACTATAACAGGCAATTCGGTCATCAATAGGATCAACTAGTATTTGCTCACTCATAACAAGGATATTATCATCATAAAACAAAGTGCTATCAAGAACATCACTAGGTAAAGTCTCACTATGCTCACATATAGACAAGCTATCATTTACACTCAATGGGCTACTAGCCACACAATGATGTTCCAAGTTCAAGTAAGTGTAAGAGTTAGCATTGTTACCTTGTAGCTCATAGGAAGAAGTGTCTTCACCTTGGTTATTAACATTGGAGCACATTTGCTCCTTTTGGAAACTTTCAAGAACCTCTTGATTCTTCACAATTTGAGGTGCCTCACTAGGCTTGCTTCCAAGGATACCTGCACAATTATTCAAACAACTAGAGAAAGAAAAGCTACATGAGTTAGGAGAAGAATATGACAACCCTCTCACATCACTCCACCCAATCTCTCTTTATTCCACTCTAGAGTTGTCGCTTTTCACACCCTTACTCCTTTCAATCTTTTGTCTCTCAATTTTATGAGAGTTAGGACAAGTGAAAAGGATTCATTGTGAAGGATTGGAAGATACCTTCAAGTTTAACTTCCATTTTGGTGCATAAGGATTGGGTGTTTTAACTTCCTCAACTCTTTAACGTCACCCTTATAAGGAGCATCTTGTTTTGCTTCCAAAGGTAACTCCTTAGGCTTATCATCATGATGAATAACTTGCCTCTTTTGTACCATGGACTTGACCTTTTCAAACATCCGCAAGAAATCATCAAAATCTTCCCTCAATGCGGTAAAGGATTCTCTTAACTCTATTACTTCATGGCTTAGTGTTCCTCCCACTCTACCTCCAACCTCATCACCAAATGGAGAACAAGAAACATTGGAACTAGGATGAGAAGAAAAGGTCATCATATTTCGAGAAGTAGTGAATGTATTGCTTCTATGGGCCACACGATGACTTTGAAATGGTCCTGCCCAAACATCTATGCCTTCTTTCTTAGGATAGGAAGTAGCACAAGATGAGGAAGGAAATTTAACCTCACAACTTCCATTTCTATCTAGATTCTGCTCAAAGGATTCATAAGACCTATGCGAGAAAGAACTATACCTCACATCGCCATTATAGCCATAGTTCGTAGCATGAGAACCTTCATCTTTATAGTGGTATACACCATAAGGTC